>NC_046226.1:56732223-57098473 GCF_009819885.2 Catharus ustulatus | reverse complement strand
ATCAGCTACAACACAGAAAAATACATGTAAAGTGGGGTCAATTTCATTTGGAAAAATAAAAATCAATGTAAGGATGTCCAAGTAAAAATTAACAAGATAGAAAAATGTCAGATTCAGAGGACTGTATGAATTTTTGGGGGATTTTCCCCTCCTTTCTTCAATTTAGCCAGGTTTATCATTCTGGCATGCAGTACTACATGACGACACCCAAACTAGGAATGGCCAAAAATTAGACGAGTCCAAGAATATCCAGAAACTACCGAATCAGAAAATGATTCTGTGATTAATATGATACTGAAAATACATTTTAACTGTCTAATTACCTAAAAACCCTGGGTAAAACTTCAGTTGTGTTAAAAAGTTATTAAGTTTGTTCATTCAAGACAGCAAGGCCTCTGTAAGGAGACTGCCAAGTTAGAGGAAAGCTGCTCCCCCCTACAGCAGTGCCCAAATACTCACTGGAGTCAGTCCAGACTAGAAAGCCTGCAGCTAAGGTGAACTCTTAGTTCCTTTTCAAATTCAAAATATCTAGAAATATTTTGATTAGTAGCGAATGAAGAGAAATCAGTGCCCAAAAAGAAGAGCAGTCAGTCATAACCTTTGTTAACACAGTGGTAATTGGAGGTCCTGCCTCAGTGAGACCTCTTGCAGTGCCCATTCCAGCAGCCACACAGCCCCTGGAGGCATCTGAAGACCAGGGTGGCTAAATCAGGCAGTCCAGTAGTTTATCATCACGAAACAAAACAGAATCAAACTCTCTGTCTTTCCCCGATTACAAAGCACAGTGCAGTCCTGGGAAGGAAAGGCCTAAACTGCTTTGTAAGGCAAACATTTCACCAGGAGATGGCTATTAGCCAGCATATATCTCTGTCACTTTTTAAAGATAATCTGGTTAAACAGCTACATCTTTCCTTCTTATGTTTTTGTTTCCACTATACACATGAAAATTAGCTTAGAGACTAAGCGGGCTAATTTACATTTTTAGGGATATGTTTTATCATTGTGTGCAGATAGGATTTGCAGTCTCTTTGCTGAATGCATTGTATTACCAACCCACTTGCTTTTCTCTGCTCAAAGAAAGAAAAATAAAAAGGACATGTGCATCATGTGAGCATCTTTCTGCTTTTCACTGAAAGAAGAAAAGCCTTAAGTTATCACCCCTACCTAGTAAAGCCAGGGAAAACTGAGGAATAATAGATGCTGAAAGCAACATTTACACAATACCAATAAAATGGCAGGAGAAACAACAAACTTTCATTTTCTGGTAACTGGCTTTGAGACTACACTCTGATGAAGGTGGCATGAGTCCCATAAGAAAGAAACACAATTTAATTTTTTTTTCCCCCACAATGGCAGGTAGTTGTAGGTGTAAATAAAAACAAGTGATTTGCTGAAGGCTTGTTGCCAATCTTGTCATTAGCAGTAGCAAGCGTATGAGAATGTACTTGGTGCTTACCTTCAGGCCAAGCTTTGAAAAGTGGATCTGACATCTGAAACAGCAAAGCACCAATTTATATTTATCACAACTCAAGGAAAAAAAAAAACTTAAGGAAAGGGATAAAACACAAAAACCCTGTCTCAGTTTTATTCCACTCTCTTTACTTTAAAAGGGGGAAAAAAAAAGGAAATTACCTCCAATTTACTTAATCTAATAGCTATGACCAAGGAATGCGAAAAGGCTCAAATAGAAAGTACAAACGGAAGAAGGTGTCACCAGTTTTCCAGCACTGTTTATCAAGGGGGGTTCACCTTCTTTGACCTTCCTTTTCTGATTAACAAACTTGTAGAAGCCCTTCCTGTCATTCTTGGCAATATTTGCCAGGTTCAGTTCCAGCTCCACCTTGGCCTTCACCGCCTCCTTACACAGCCACCCTTTGTCTCTGTCCTCTTCCCAGGTCACCTGCCCTGGCTTGCTCTGTGATTTTGCTCCTTTCCCTTTAGTTTGTCCAGCAGGTCCCTACTCAGCCATGCAAATACACACGTGTGTATGATCAAGCAAAATGTCTGTGCATCCCTACGCATCACAAACAGCAGTTAGTAGCCTGATTTATGCTGAATTTACACAACAAAACACAAGGCTGGGAGAGCTGCATCTTTCACAGAGGAGAGAAGCTGAAAGAATAAGCAGTTTTAGCCATGACTATACACACATTAGACTGGCACAAAATTGCAATTCTATTTCACAGACATTTTGTAGTACAACTGTTCCCATCTTGTTCAACTTGCAAAAGTGGAAAACTCCAGCAGAAGTCAATCAAGCAACCAAACCATCAGTATGGGGAAGAAGAGAAGCCAGCTAGTGCAGGTGCTGAGGGGAAGGGGAAACCTTTCCAGCCTTCAGCTGGGTGTCAACCAGATCACAGAATCACAGACTGGTTTGGGTTGGAAGGGACCTTAAGACCATCTAGTTTCAAGCCCCTGGTTCCACTAGACCAGGTTTATCCAAGCTCTATTTAATCTGGTTTTGAACACTTCCAGGGAAGGAGTTTCTCTGAGCAACCTGTGTCAGGGCCTCACCACCTTTGCAGTAAATAATTTATTTCTATTTTCAAATCTAAACCTGCCCTCCATAATTTCATAGATCTTTACTGCAAACAAACAGCATCAATGAGGACACTGCAATGCTGTGAAATCAGTAATTTGTGTCACAGAGTTATGGGTGCACATGTTTCAATCCATCTTTCCACATATCTGCTACAAATCCCAGCAGTCTGCCTTTTTCTGTAAACTTCGCATTCAGTGGAGGATCTTGGGCTGACATCCACCCACAACTCCAGACACAAACCATTAGGGCTATTTATTAAGTTTTGCATCTCAATTAGTCACACTTCATGAGTTCTTACTGTAAGATTAATAAAATAATATTGGAAGGCAAGTATTCCATCGTCATGATGATTTAGTACACACACCAGAGATGGAAGTATAAATAATTAAACCTACCAATCTGAAAGACAAATCTGACATATCATTTCAACTGTCACCAAAAAGACAATTTCAAGTTCATTTAACATCTAATACCAAAAACACTGACAACAATATTGCTGTATTGAAGTACAAGAAAAATTATTTATTCATGGAGTCTGATCTTGCATGTCAGATGCTGCATTTTAAATATCATTGAGCTATCTCACACTTGTTCCCCTGCATTGCTTTTTTTTACCATTTTCATAGTGAAATGAAACAAATTATCCACAAAACTTGCAAATAAAAAGAAATTCCCACATGTAGTATTTAATTGAGCGATTTTGTTTACTAGTCCTACACAATCCCCTTCCTAATTCCATTTGCTTTCCTGCTGTGAAAATTCAAATAGACTAACAGGCTTCTCTGTCTCTGCTAACAAGAAAATTTTGTATTTAAGATCTTATTTAAATACAATTTCTGTATCAGATTCACTGCTTTTCACTAGGTTATTCAATGTGTTCTTTGTAAAATGTTATGTAGGTGTTTCAAGTTTAAATAAAGGTTAGGGGCTAAGGCTGAAACAAGTAAATATTTTTTTTAACAGAATTACAATGAAATATTGACTGACAGAAGAGAAAAAAGGTTTTGTTTAGATTCAAAAACTGTGATATAGTTTTATATAATTCAGATTAAAGTAAAGAAAAAACATCAACAAACAACTTTTCTATCAGAGCTTATGTTCCTGGGAATGTTCTGGCAACTAAACTGGCAACAGAGCATCAAACACAAACATATGAGAATACACAAAAAGAGATTGCTGACCTAATTTTAGACTGTGCAATAACTAAAACACCTATCAATAAAATTTCAATCACTCAAGAGTATCAGCCACAATTCCTGTCACTGCAGGTGCAAGACCATTTAATGCTATTTCCAGCTATTTGTGTCTTGCTTCTCACAGTGCCAAAATGAACTTAAACCATATATTTCAGGTAACATCCAAAATAAAGTTGTCTAATTAGAGGGAAGCACTTCCAGTCCAGGGAAATAAATCCACCATCCACAAGAGCAGCAGCAAAGGGAGGCAGGAGCTGCAGAGGGAGGGTGGAGGAGGACCTCAGAAGGGTGATGAATACTGGAACACAGCTACAATTTGTGATAACATTTAACCCGCTGCCCTCAATTTAGGCTCTCTAAGACATTAAATGAATACCAATATGTCAATAAAGCAGGACAAACACAAGCCCAGAGAGAACAACAAAACCCCTGCCCCTAACAGCATCCATCCCTCATTGTCTCCCAGATTACAGGAGAAGCCACAGAATCAGAAGTCTTTAATCCACCAGCGAGAGCTGCTGGGGAAGAGTTAAAGCAGCAGAGCCACCTGCACCTGCAGCAGGCAGCAGCTCATCTGCTCTCCCCATGCAGCAGCCCTGCAGGTCACCGCACTTCCAAAAAAAAAAGAAGAAAAATCTGTGTGCTAGCCAGTATCTGTCACCACCGCAACTGCATTACACAGCAGTTGGCACGGATAAAATAATTCCTTGTTAAGGAAGGATTTATAAAATATGCAGGACATTAACTGAACATACATAGCTACTACTTGAGATTATAAATTCATTAACCTAGACACAAACACTGGGTAGAAGGCAGGCCAGAGAACTGGACCAGTTTCCCTTCACTTTGTGCAGAATTTGCAATATTTGAGACAAGCACAAAGACCATCATATCAGAATAGAATTCTCAGATTAATAGGAATTAGGGGTGCAGTATAAATACATACATCTGAGTCCAACACAGTAAAAAAGTTTCAGTTAAGTGTTGAACTGCCTTAACATCCTAAAGAGTGCAATTGCTAACATCTCCAACATCCATTACAGCAACCATTTGGCCTGCAAAACTCCCTAAGGAAGGGACATATCTGTGAGATGTCCAGGTCTTCTCAAGAGCTTCTTTCATGCTGCCATAATCAAGTTTTGGTTTGACTTGTGATGCCATGACTGGCCATGTCTTAGCATCTTCTGCATGGGTGGGTAAGAAATGAGGGAGCACCATCAGTTGGCCACTGGATGACAGGGACGAAAGCCACCTTTGTTTGATCCAGGGATCAGCTGAGAATAGCCCAGCTGGAAAAAATCCCTCTCTTCCAACCTGCCATGGACATCTGGACTAAGACATGATAGCCCTTCTCAGTCAGGCTGGATGTGGTTCCAGCTTGCAGCCACCAGTCCTGAAATACCTCTTATCACTCCTTAGTTAACAGCAGCAATTTGCTCCTTATCACTCCCAGACCTGTGCCGGGTTGAATTTTCTGTTGTTCATCAGTTTGGGGTTTTTTTTCCTTATTTTTTCTTAAGGCCTGACTTGCCCTGACATTGAAGGGCTACATTTTATTCTCAGCTCCAATTAAAGGCTGTCGAAATCCGTCATGGTCTCGCCTCCCTGCATGAGGAGTCAGCTCTTATCTCTCAGTGGGGGGAAGTGAAAATGGGCTCGGTTGCCTAGAAACCTGAATGAGCATCTTCTAAGTGAAAAGCAACTTCTGGACTCTTAATTCAGGAATGGAGGGTCCACGCAAGAGGATGGTGCCAGCTACTTAGCTTTCAACACCTACAGGGTGACCCTTTCCTGAGGAGAATGAAGGGTAAATAAACACTGGTCTAAGACTGACAAGAGCCCAGGATTTTTTAAACCAAGTAGTTGCAGGTACTGCAAGCAGGGCATCCGTGTCTCCAGGTCAAGGCCACTCCTTCCTGCCGGGCCACAGGCATTTTCACAGCCCACACCCGCAAGGATTTGCTCCTTCATTTAATCTGGGTGTGGCACCATAGATACGTCTTTGCTGGGAGATAATCCGAAAATGAGACAACGGACACATCACCTATCTGGAAGTGGATACACAATAATTCAATACATGCTGTGTAATCTATTTTGAAACACACCTGTTTGTCTGCGTTCAGTGAGAAATAATTACATTGTACTTTATGTAGAGCTCCAAATTATTTTTAACACAAGAAAAAAAAAAAAAAAACCTCCTCTCAACCATACTATAGTATTTACCATGCAGGTACTGAATATGTTTTCTCTTAATTTACAAAGTAATCCAAAATTTAGAGCATTTCAGGAAAACTTTCTATGAAATTTAGTATTAAATCTCAAATGTGTTCACAACTGAAATGTTTTCATTAGTGAAAGCAAAATCTTCAGCATATCCTATAAAGTTAATCCAAATTTATATACTGGCTGCGCTGACAGCTATGCAATAAAAGTAAATGCTGTCAAAATAACTGTTCTGAATTTTAGTTGAATTTTGAGGCTACAAATATTAAAGGCTAAAAATAAGTAGTGCAAGAGAGTGAAGTAACAAGGCAGTGAGGCACCACGTTGATAATTAGCGTTCAAGGTAAGACCATAACTCAAGTAGCTATTGCCAAAATTTGCAGCTTGAGGTATGATCAGAGTGAGTACCTGACAGAGTCAGCACCAGGTCTGACTGCAGTCTCCTATCAAGTTTGAGTCAGTGCATTGCCACAGGAATCCCAGTACACCTGAGAAGCAGAAGAGATACAAGAAGGGAAGCACAGACCTGTTTCCAGCCCTTGCATGCTGTAATTGCAGGTGAAGTGGATTCTTAAATAAATACATATTAGTCTAGAATCACTACAGACCTACAATATTTGAATTTATTTTGGAGAAAAGCAAATAATGGGCCTCAGTTCACATAGCTCTTCTGTCTCTCTGTTGTTTTGGGTTTTTTTTAAAATATCTTTCCCTATCACTCAGAAACACTAAAGATAAATACATAAAGGGTTCTGCAGTATTCAGATATTAGAGTAAGAGACCAGAACACAGCTAAGGTGAAAAATCTCCCATCAGCACAGGAAGTTCCATCCTACCTGCTCATCTACTTGTTGGGGATTTTTTTCTTTTAAAATTTCTTTCTCCCTTCTCCTTTCCTCAAGTTACTTCATTCTAGCATTTTCTTGCTACAACAGACTCAATAAGATGCATATAACTAAAGAAACCTGCCTGGTTTTGCTCCCTTCCCTGGCCTCTAGCACTGGAAGCAGCATCTAATATCACATGCCACTAAATCACTGATCTCTGCCCTTTGGAGCTGATGACAGCTTAGATCATGGCAAACTCTGTCTGTGGTAATAGCTGCTCCTAGGCCAAATATTTTATCTAACATTTTTCCTCAAAACCAGCCAGCACAAAGCAAGAACCCTGATATTAACTGCTGCCATCAGCACTCTGACAAAGCAGACAAAATACAATAAAGCTTGTAAGCACAGACCCCACTCTGATACTTATTTTGCATTCTGCTATCCCTGCCTTAAATTGGACTCAGCGTGGTTTGGGTTGGAAGAGATCTCAGAAATCATCTCGTTGCAACCCTCTGCCATGGGCAGGGACACCTCCCACCAGACCAGGCTGCTCCAAACCCCTGGAGTGGCCTTGAACAGCTCCAGGGATGGAGCATCCACAACTCCAATTTCTATCTGATTTGAAACGATCCTCTTGACATGCCAGGTCATACAGGGAACACAGCAAGCTCTTCCCCATGCCCTCACTCCACATCCAAGGGCAGAGACAAAACCAAACCCAAACCCACTGCTCACTACCTGGACTAGATATCCTCTACACGCATCTGCAGAGCAAAAAAAAAAAAAAATAAAAAAAAAAAAAAACATACTTTCTCTTCCCTTCTTCCCTCAAACTTCTGAGGGCCATGAGAAAGAGCTGCTTGAAAAGAGCAGCATGTCCCAGGCTCGCTCACAGCTCCAGTCCCAGCTGCAGGCAGCAATTCCCAGCTCACTCCCCAGAGACCGCATTATCAGCGCCTTGCCAGCCAAAGTGGGAGCACAAGGCAAGGGGACTGGGGAGGCAAGGAAGGAGAAATCAAATGAAAAATATCGCAGCAGCTGGTCAGTGAGACTCGATTTTCAAGTCTAATCTCAGTTGGTGCAGTCAATGGGGGAGAAATGGCGCAATTTGCATGACAACAGCCAAGGGAACTGAACAGTGGCAAATCAATTCTGCGAAAAAAGATAAAGCAGAATATACCTAATATATTAGCAACAAGGTAGAATTCAATTCCCATAATGTCTGATGATATTGATTAAAACTGACACTTTATTATTATTATTATTCCACTTGAAACATGGAAGCAACTGAGCCATATAACAATGCAGTTGTTTTACACAAATGGAAACACACTCAGCCACAGAAGAAAATAATGTAAAGTCCACATCCATTAGGAGTAACAGCCCTAAAAAATATTAGAGCTGGCTATTTTAGCATGTTACAAAGACTCAAGCTCACTTAGGTTCAAGGATGGATTTGGTGACTTTAATTTATACCCAACAGGAGAGATGTAAATAGGATAGCTGAAAGGAAGTATTAGGTTTTATTTATGGATGAGTTTAAAATAATCAGCAAGCACAATATCTCTGACTTCCTTCCAACTTATTTAGACATTTGACTATCAGTGTTGACTTGCTTTAGAATTTAAAATAACCTTCACAATCACTACTGGGTTGAATACAAAAATTTCCTGACAATGTACATTTGTCTATAGCTAAAGTCAATTTTTTTTTAACTCGAACAAAATCCTCCTTCCCCCTTTCTTGGTCACCAGTGTTATTATCTCAGTTATTAATCTCATTTTTAAAGATGCTATTACAGCTGAATGAGAATTGCTGGTCTGACAAGAGAAGCACATTCAGTATGTAAAAAAAAAAAGGAAGTAGCTCCTACTGATGCTGCTGCCTGCAGCTAAGCAAAAGAAAAAAAAAACCACAAGTTTGGATGCTGAAAAGTGTATATTACTTTTGACTGAAGAATCTGCCACAAAATTTATTTTCAGATTTAGAAAAATTAAGTATTTTGTGTGTTTGTGTTTTTGACTGCAGTGCATGTCATCACAGAGAACAGACAAAGAGAGGAAAATCTCAGCCGGTATTGCTGATGTCACTGATCTGCACTTGAAAAGGACAGTAAACACAGCTGAATCTTGTCAATACTAAAACTTTTGACTTAATTACCATCTAAAAGAGATACCCCCTCAGTCCCACCTTCCCCACTGCAGATTTAAAAGTGTTTCCCTGAAATTTAGAGAACAGCCAGAAGCTTCACTTAGTGCCTCCTTGAATACTAAACACTTCACTGCTCTACAAGAAGATCTTGTCCTTGGACTCCAGGAGAGTGATCTGCCACAGTGATGTGCCAGAAAAGGCAGACTGCAGCAGCTCCTGGGGTTGAGGTGTCCTCAGGGGTTGCTGCAAAGACGGGGGGCTCTTGGCTCTGTTTGCAGAGGAGCAGGGTCCCACTCTTGCCCTACAGTCACCAGGGGAACAGACAGGCACCACCCTGCCCTTGCACATCCTCCAAAATGTGTCCTGGAGAACGCTGGGTTTGCCATCTGCTGTGCGTGCATTAAGGATTCCGGACACATACATGTCCAAACCTGCCCTATAATAACATTTCTTTCAACGGGCAGCAGCCTTACATTAATATATATTAGTTTCTGTAACTAAATCGAGTAGAGATGTAAGTGACATTTGCTCCCTGAAGTGAAATTATACATTTATACATATCCTATCTGTTTTCCCATCTCATTTTTTAACAACAGTTCAGCTGTCTCATTCTCTCTTTCACTCCAGAATGAAAGGAAACAGATCTTCTGGGCTTAACAATGAGAAGGCAAAAAAAAAAACCAACAAAAAAACCCCAAGAGCAAGCCAATGTCAGTAGCAGGGCACTGAGCCCAGTTTATGGATCAAAAAGTTCAGGCACAAGATTCTTTGGTACAAAATGGATTGTGCTTTTCCAGTTTGCTTTTGATAGCTCCTCAGTCCTCTACTAAGTCTTCCTGCAGGAAAATGGGTGGTAATATACAAAGATTTTATCTTTTTTGTTTGTTTTACAATTGAAAAACATAAGGCCTTAATTTTGGGTAATATTCTAATGTAATTCTGGCCACATCATATCTAGACATGTTAAAAAGTAGCTTGGAATATAGATATCATAAAGTCTGATATCTCTGCTCTTTTGGTCTTGGTTGTTGACTTTTTATTTTTTAAATAAACACCCAGCACTGTTCTGTACAGGACAGGAGCACCCCACTACATCTCCACCAAACAGCTACAAATACATAAGAGGAAACACAAATATCTCCTAATTTTCATGGCACTTATATCAGTTGGAATAAATGAAAAACATGAAAAAACAACACTTCTTATACCATTGAAATATGGTGATGAGTAAACCAACCTTGACAAATAAAATTATTTATTTGGATGACTTTTTGTGTTCACACAATCTGGATGAATAATTTATAGGGAAAATTCCTAAGTTACCAAGAATGGATTTTAGTTTACCCACAGTTTTGAGATAACATCAATGCTGTCCCTATCTGAACTATTAGGAATTCCTAAATTAAAAGTATTGGTTGCTGTGAACGACAAAAATTTAACCAAATTTCTTAATTCAACTGGACCACCACATGGAGTTCTTCCCAGCCAGGATGGATGACCACAACTTTTAGAGTTTAAGAAAATCACTGAATATTTGGAGTTGGAATGGATCCAGCAGGATCATCAAGTCAAACTCTTGAATGAGTGACACATCCAAGGGTCAAACTCACATCCCTGGTGTTATTTAGTACCATGCTCTGACCAACTGAGGCAATCTCAGAAATGCTCCCAACCTCTTCAGCATCTGCAGAATCCAGCCACACTTCCCTCTCACACCCATCCTAAACCTCACCTAGTCAGTCACTTTACAGCTTGTGCCCATCAACAGAGAGAATAACACCGGTTCTTTTCCTTTTCTTCACTGGGGCAGCAAGAAAGGGGATTTAACTTGAAGAAGTTGCTGAGAAGTGTTTAAGACAACGTAATACTGTGCTAACACCACTTTTGCCTTTCCTCAAAGTTAGCTACACCATTACCACCCCCTCTGCAAGGATCACAGGCACCCCAGTCCCTGAGTCAGATCACCTTTCTCACCCAACTAATGAAAGAACTGGAAATTAACTGGAGAAAACTGGCTATATAATCGATATGACTTACTTTAAAGTCACTAAAGATCAAAGAGGAAAAGGTAAAACTCTTTGATCAGGTTTGCAAAAGGGGCAGGACTGTTCTGGCAGAGAGCAAGACAGAGCTTTAGTAAGTCACACTGGTGAGTGAGCTGCACTGCTAGGTCTTAGCACAGCTTTGCTTTCCTCTGATCCTCCTGCAGCTTTTCTCGCTCTGCATCTAGCATGGTATGAACAGAGTGTAACATAACCTCGAGCAATATGTATAATTTCATATGGTACAGATCCAAACAGGAGTGATGAAATTTCCTCAAACCCCACTCTTGAAAAATATTCATGCCATTAACATCCTTCATTCTTACCAAAGGCATAAGCATGTGACTGATTAAAATACAATGACTTCTGGATGAGTAATTAAGGCACACAATAAAGAGGCAAACAAACGAAAATTTCTAACAGGGATCCCATTTTTTAAAAATCTATATTATTTTAATGTTTGTTCAAATACATGCTTCCGTTCATGACATTTAAACTTATGACTCAAAACTGGCTACCAGTAATCTGGTACATTCCAGATTACTTTTGCAGCACCCTACCTCCTGTGAATTAGCAGGACTTTAAATTATTTTACATTTAAATGAGTGGAAGCACTACAACACAAATGCCCTGGTTTGCAGAATCCCAAGCTTTGTTGTCACGACTCATTTTATTACTGGTCTGTTAGCAGCAAACTGTTCTTCGAAGAAATCAACTTTGTGATTTCAAAAACTGGTACTATATTTAGGAACTCAATTAAATGAGAATAATTCCTTTCTACTGTGATCAACCAACCAAGATACTAACAGCAAGAACCATAGGAGACTAGAAAATTTTGCATATAGAATTTCAAAATATATGCATACAACATATTAAGATGCATATTTCAACCTCTCATGAAGTATATAAAAAAGAATAGTTCAGATTAATATGAAGCTACAGTTTCAAGTAACGTATGTTAGCCCATTTTAAAAGTGTTTGTAAAAATTTAACAATAATTAACTAATTCAATCAGTTCTGCTCTTGGGTCTTAAATATCACAGTGGTATTGATATATTGCCCCAAAAAGTTAAATTCTCACCAGATTAAAAACAGTGCAGTTAAATATCTTTCTGACTGAGGAAGAGGGAAAAAAGAGTCAATTCCCTTACAGCTAACAGAGTTAAATTGAGGTAAATGAAAGTAAAACGAAACCAAGTTTTCTTGTGTTTGTGCAGGTACAACAAAGTCTTCATCATCCCAACACTAGCAGAAAACACTCAAGTGCCTTGCTCTTGGGAAAATTAGATGTTTTCAGGAAAGTCAGGGAAATCTCCTGTAAATCAGTCTCCAAAGACAAAGAAAATTACAGCCATTAAATAGATGGGGAAACAAGGAAAGAAAACAGATGCCAAATAATTCCAGACCAGTCAAAATATTCTGGAGAGATAATTCTGACCTGACTAAAAAAATCCATTTACATCATCTAGTGACACTGGAACAACTGACAAAGGGATCTCTCTGAGGTGAACAAGTGGATGTTTTAATGCAGGTGCAATGAATAGCAGGCTGGGGCTGTCTGCAGGGAAGAAAATATTGAGAAACAACATGAAAATCAGGGCAATAGACAGGAAGGAAAAAAAAATAACTATCCTTTATAGCTGTCCTTCAGCATCAGTCAGGGACTTGTCTAGAAATACTCCTGCCAGATTAGTTACTGCAACAACCTGAGCCACCAGCTTCCAAATTGGTTGGTTCACTGAATACATTTGCAATGAATAATAATCAACTTCTCAGCTTCTTATGACTAGGGTTTTTTTATGCCTTAATCATGTATCATGAATTCAAACACATTTTTACTGTTAAAATGGCTTAAAAGTAAGGATCACATGCAAACACAAAGCACCACAGATAAGAAGTGATCCTGATGGCAGGTTTGAGTAGGTGAAACATTAGTAAGTGATACTACTGACAAGTGCAAAAGTATTCTATCATACTGCTGGGCTCCTTCTTTCCCACTGGAAACTCTAATGAAAGCTGATTTTTTTGTTTTAAGCCTGACAATACAAGAAACCACACTTCCAAAGTCTTCTCTCAATTCAGATGCCTTATACTAGCTCCCCTTTCAAATTCTGTGTCTTTATGGTCCTGGCTGAGCTTATTTTACTGAAGGATTTTTGAGCAACAAACCAGGCAGACAAGCAGAAAGTTAAAAGAATCAAAGCTTTAAAGGAGTCAAAGAGCAGTCCCAGTGAATCTGCAATTTTCTGGTGCATCATTCTGGATCAAATGAGTAATCCATCGTTTGGGATGGCTTCCAAGAATGGACCATCTGCTCTCAGCATGACCACGCTCCTGGAAGCTGCACAGAATCTTTCACCTTCTCCTCGACAGCTCTGGAGAGATATAATAATAAGGTTTCTAGAAAGAACAAAGCCAATAAATTGTAAGCTGCTTTGCCTGAAATACTATCTCTTCACTGGTTCAGTACATCTAACTTGCATTAGTGGCCTTCTGTCACACATAAGTGGCATTTGACACAGAGAAAACAAATTATACTGACTGGAGAGAATGGGATTTTTAGCCATGAGATCACAAGGCTAAAACAATAAAATCACACAAGTGATTGAGGGAATTTGCATATGTACAGTTTCTGAATTCTTCCTAATTTCACGCAGATGCCCTGTCACAAACGCCTCAAAGCACAGCAAGGCAACCATAGAATGAAAAATCCCCACATCTATCCCCTGCCCTGGCTGCAAGGAAGGCTACAGGACAAAAGCCCCTAACCTTAATGCACCTGCAAGGCAGCTCCATGGAAGGGGCCAGATTCAAAGAGGAAAATAAACAAGCCAGCCACTTCTTACAAAATGTCCTGCACTGTCAAATACAGGCAGCTGGTTAAAGATGCAAGAAACTAAATTTCCATATCAACAAACAGAGGAGGTGATGCTGTTCCCACAAACCGGCCACAGCTCCACACCCTACCGTCTGCCAGCACAGGCATTCACCTGACATCAAAATAACCAAGCTTAAGAAACTGAACAGGGATTCGTGTTTTCACTCAAGAGGAAAAAACCCTCATGGAGGAGTCTCTAATCAGAGGGAAAAAGATCAATTCCAACATTTTTGTCAGCAGCTACCAGCAGCTCAGTTCAGCTGTATTTTAAAAATACACCTAAGAGTTGACTCTTAAACAGTTGAAGGTTGCACACAAGGATTTTAAAATCCTATGGGTTCTAGCTGTGGGGCAGGGAAAATTATAGGATCAAGTAGTTGAAGAGGAGAAGGCTCAATTGCCCTCTTTGGTATTAGAGGGGTCCTATATCCAGTATCTTTGTGGCTTCACCTAAAGACCAGTTGGGTTTGAGACCCCTCTGAAGAGGTGGGTCTCACACCACCAGAGCAGTAAACTCCATACAAAGCTCACAAAGCCAAGAGGAAACGGGCTACAAGAAAGCATCTAAGTTATTAATAGAGGGTTTTTTAGGAGAGGCCAAACTATTTTGTAAACCAGCAGAAATGGCTTTGGGTGTCAGTGTTCCAAAACGAGAGACAGAACAATCCATGTTTGTAAAGTACGCACTTAAGCATGCAGTTAGAAAGCTAAAGCCAAGGTCCATGCTTTGCTTATGTTTTGTAAGTTCATAGTTGAATACAAGATCACTGGAACAAACACAGAAGAAAACATGCAAGATCAGTTGTCTTTTCATCAAGTCAGACAAAGTGCATACAAGGTGTCCTTTGTTATTTCAGCTACAACTGTAAAGAGTGAAGCTGAAAGAAGCAATTACAGCATCACACTTCTCTTGCTAAAGGTAGCAGCTCTCACACTTCAGGACTGGAGGACCCAAGACAGGTAAATGCTGCCACCCAGGACTCCACCCAGCCCCTGGTCTGCTTCTGGTTTGCTCCTGGCCATTGATGCAAACCTTCTGCTGTGCAGCTCCAGGCAAATGGACTGGAAATGGTTTATTCCACAGCTGCAGTGGAAGTTTGCATCCTCCAAACTACAATTCAATGAAGACAAAAAATATCATTTTCAGAACATTTCCAGCCTGCTCATAACTTTCCTGAAGTTAAGAGGGGTAGGAGATGCCACTTCTGCCAAAGGGAGAAGGGAAGTAGACCACAAAAGAAGCAGAGGATGGAGTAAGGACATCTGTAGGAAAAGGAGCTCTAACTGCAGCACTCTGAGGTGTAAGGATGAGAAGACAAAGGAAGTGATGGAGTAAGGGTAAGATGTGCTCTAGGACAGACATCCAGCTACTGCAGAAATGGAGTGGAAGAGAAGGGAGGAAGCACCAAATTATCTGGGTATGAAATCAGGTGCTGAAGCAGCAGGAACATGTGCACAGGTGGGATTTAGAGCTGGGGTTAGAGAGAAGATGGAGAAAAAACACAGCCATTATTTTTAGGGAGCTTAACAGAATCTTACAGAACATTTCTTTTTTGGCTCTTGTGTCACAAACAGAAAAAAGGAGCTGGTCCCCTTTGTGCCTTCACAGTGTTCCAGTCAGGGCAGCATTTCTCACCAACCATAGTAGTGTCATTCAGTGTCCAACTCCAAGGATCCTAAAATCTCAGCCCTGGCTACCAGTCCTTGTTCCAAATCATCAGTTATTGTACATCTCAAGAGTGGCTCAGTACTCCTGCAAAATCCAGTATTTTTGGTGTTAAAGGAAAGAAAATGAATTATTTGACATGAGAGAGGAAAAATTCAACTTTTGAAAACATATTCAGCCTGCTCATCACTCTCCTTTACTCTTTTTCACAGTGATTTCCAGTAAGCAGATTTGGAGCTGCCAGATGAATTTCTCGGCTGGCAGGAGAACAGGCCACCAGACTCCCCGAGGTCCCAGCTGCTCCTCCCCTATTGCTGTCAGGGCTCCCCTTGGAGGCATCATATCCTGCCCTGATTGAAACATTGACTACACAAGTCTTACACCAGCCTCAGTCTGCCAAATTCAAAAGGTCTGCTCTTGATTTACAGCAAAGTAAATGAGAGGAGGAGGGAGTTAAGAGCTGCAGGACTAAGAGCTGAAGCAAAATATTGAGGGGATGGAGAAATAACAAAAATACTCAGTTCTTGAGCTGTAGGACTATCATATCTATAAACATTGACCCTAAAAGATAATTTATTATTTCAGGAATCTAAAATACCTTTTTCCATTTTAAAAATGCTTTAAGTCACCAAATAAATGTACTTCATTTTTGGATTAATCTCAGGCAACAAGGATTAGTTTATCACAGAATCAGGTGTGATCCACATACACAGCTGCATCATTTCCCAAGCACAGCAGAAGGCAAAAAGGACATAATGAATATGCAGAAACTCTGTTTACTGTTAAGAGCAATCATCTTATTTGCCCTTTCTTTTGTTGTACATAATATTAACACTCATTCTTCGTGCTCTTCTACACTCCTAAGTCTTGATTAATCAATCTTCTAAAAACTTGTCTTCAGTGACTCATCATCTGTTTCTACCTTTTGAACTCTACTGAAAGCATCCTGATCACAAAACAAAACAATTCAATACAGAATACATTACTGCCTCCAAATTGGGAGGAAAAAACCCACAAACAAACCCATTATGGATCACTGCAGCTTCAAGGTCTGCATCATTCACGTGTGGCATTGAGCAAGGGTTCAAAATTTTTACTGTAAGTACCAGCAGTGATTGTTTAACGGTATGCTTTGGATCATTGCACAGCAGCTTTACAAGGCATTAGTTTTTACTGCTACAGAGTTGGTGGTTTGTGTTTTGAAGGACCACAGTTGACTATTTCCTTTACTCTTTTCCTCATAATAGATAAACCATCAGAAAGTAATAATAATAAATTGCATTTGACCAGCATGTAAGTTGTTGAGTAACAAATTCCCAACAAATATTAATGGAAACTACCAGCCTTAATGCCATGCTCGTACTGAAAGCAACGCTGAGAATACCACACATTGGTGGGGTTTTGGGGTTATTTTTCAAGACCCCAAATATTTTGCATCCATTGGTCTTCGACTCTACTGCATCCAAGGATATCCCCACCAAATACAACCATCACCTGATCAATACTTTCTCTCCCTCCTTCTCCTTGCAGTGAACCACAGCATATGGTGCACGTGGATATTGATATTCTGCTCCCAGCACCACCTCTGCTCCAGCCCTTGTAAGCTGCCCTCAACTGCTAAATTGGCTTTTGCCAGCCACGGTACCGCTGCTCTCCTGGCAGCATTTCCCATGGCAGGGGAACAAACGTGTTCCCAAGCCAGGATGCCAATCTTTGGACACCAGCCTTCGGCACCAGGCCAGATGGATGCTTTCTGCTGTTCCTCTGCTTTATGGGCATGAATAGCAAGAGACTGTGAACTGCAAAACCACAATACTGTTATCGGCTGAAGTAAAAAACACTGCTCCACCTCACAGCAGTGAAACAGCCTGTTCCAGAAGAGAACTTAGAGAGAGGAACATGAAGCAGAGGAAAAAGGAAATCAAAATATAAAACTTAAGAAAAAAATGTAACTTAACCGCCCAAATCACATGTTTAAAGTAAATGGAAACACACACTGCTGCACCATCTCAAAGAGCATAAGCATGACTTGTATCTCACATTTGTGGAACAGAGTGAGGGCCTTGAAGGTTTAGCATCTCTTTCCAGAGCTGAGAAATAACGCCAAGAAACCAAAACCTCCAAGAAGGGCTGTGACATCTGTCTTCTCAGCAGTTCCTAAGGTGGTGTCCACAAGCAGGTGCTATTTTCTGAGCAGAAAAGTCTCCCACTTCTTCCCACTATCCAGTATTTATGTCCACACTCCAAGCTTAAACCCAGATCTACTTCAACCATCTCCAGTCATGGTTAGTTACCTGAATTTAAAGGATATTAATTTACAGAAATGGACGTAATTCAGGCTGGATTTGTTACCCTTCCCAGTGCATCCAGGCACAGACACAAAGGGAAGAGTAACCTTTCTTGGACAAGCAGAATAACAGCAGTCACAGAGCCTGCTACACCCCGATACAATCCTGTGCACAAATAACTACAGTCTGTGCCTGTCTGGCACATTTACCCACAGAAATCTGGCATATGTTTTACTGTGAATAATTAGGAGAAACACACAGAACTCTTATTTCAAGGTAGCTTTTGTTATGGCTCCATTCCTACAGACTTTTAAAATGAGGGTAACATGACAAGATACGAGACTATCAAAATGGAATTGAGCAAGAGGCTGAAACAGATGAGCGGGAAGGAACTGGAATAAATAAAAAGTCTCCACACAAGCTAATCGAACAAAGCAGACACCAAACTGCACTTTGGAAATCTGTTCATCCATACAAGTATGGTTATTTCACAGTTTCTCCCTGCTTTCTTCCTAGAGTGGTTTAGATCCTGAAGTTTTATAGCATAACCTGAATCTGGATTAGATATTACATATATAAATCTTGATGTTAAATAAAGGCAGTTTTTGAAACATATATTGGTTTTCCTTTTTAACAAAGGATTTCTAGGTGTAGAAGAAACTTTTTTCGAGGACAGGAAGTGAATCCACTCAAAATATTAAGGAATATTCCTGATTTCCTATTTGATTACTTTAGTGTAGAGTCTCCACATTTTCTATACTATTCCTGCCATATTTAGAACCTTGACAATTTTTTTTTTTTTTAAATAAACCCTGAGAACACACCAGATTTCACCTCAGGGCAGAGCTAGGAGCCTGCTGTTACCAAGCTCATACCCTGAACATTCACACAGGACTCCTGTGATTCACAAATTTCGAAATGCAAACAGAGGGACCTCTGGATGTTTCATCAGTGTGTGAATTGAGGTCTTTTTGTTAGGTTGCTGTTGGTTTTGTTGTCTTTCTTTAAAAAAATAACAGTGCAGTATCGTGTGGTAGCCTTGAAAATAGTGAAATACTGAGATACACACATGCTATGAAATATTGTTATCAAAAACTTGGCACCAGCAATGCTTTTTCTGGCACAAAGTACACCAAGGGTGCTGGAGAAACCCTCAGCTGCTCATTCCTGCCCCTCCCATCCTTTGAACATCAGCGTTCAGGAAGGCAGGCTGAGAACAAAGACCAGTTCTCTGAATGTTCCCAAAGAGTGGCTTGTGCCCACACCAGGGGGTGGCAGCCGGACAGAGCAGCAGAGCTGCACCAGTGCCAGTCACAACAGCAGCACGTGCTCTGTCATGCCTTGCAGACTTCCTTCCCCTTGGAAAGGCACAGATTGGTCTTCAAGAGTCTTCACTTACACTGAAAAAGACTTCCATGCATAGGCTAGGGGAAAAAAAAATTGAATCTTGTTTGTCCAAGTGGGTTTGTGGGTGTCATTCTTGCAAAACTAGCAGAGAGACAGAAACATCAACACCTGACCAGGACCAACCACCATAACCACAGCCCAGCAGGAAGAAAACAATTTGATTAAGCTGGTTTAACTGAGAGAAGCTGTGATAGGAGACACGTAACTCGGACAAGAAATGCGTGAGGCTTATGCATATCATGCTTTTCTACATTGTGTGTTTTGTTCTAGGCAGTTTTTAACTGGGAAAGTCGCTGGTGCTGCAAGATCTGAGTTTGGAAAGGGTTTAATTATCCCATTCCAAACCTCTATGATGATAGTGATGAGTTACATGAATCAAGGTTGGTGTCTAATCAGCATAATTAATCTCATTCAGTGATTAAACCAAAGAGGAAAGAGCTGCTTTAGGCACAGGTAAAATAGCACGAGTCATTATTTGGCAGTGACAATAAAGAGTTTAAAAATGCAAGCAGTGCTCTGTTGGAAGGTTCAGACTCAACCTAAAGAGGAAGCACACATTATTAAGTGCTAGGACAGAAACTTTAAGCAGCCTTTCCCTAACCACCAGAAACCAAGACACCACTGTCACTAAAAGCTCTGCTAATTTCTGGAATACTAGAAAGTGTTCTGGGGATGCAACAACCAAACTCTGCTCTGACACGTGCCAATTCTGTTCCAAGTACCATGAACAAGGACTCTGAAGGCAGTTTTATACATCATGCTATAGTTCAATCCTTTTTTATCATTGATCACCCACATGGAATTATTATAAAAATGTTCTCGTTAATAACCACACCAAAAATTAGTGCCAGGACCAATTTCAGAAGTGTTTGAATTATCCTAAGCAGTGTTCCTGGTTTCTTCATCCAGAAATCCCTCATGGAACTTCATGCATCTCCTAGAATACAGTCTAGTTTCAGTGCACTACCACCAACAAGCTACTGAAGTACTGCCACCTATTCCTATAAATTTATGGCAGCAAAAGCTCTCACAGCCACTGAAGGAAGCAGTCTGCCCTTGCAAACACAGTGGTGTATTTGTTGCTAATCTCACATCTTGCTGTTTTCTGCACCATGTGGCTGAAACAGTAAATTGTATTAATTGACCCAGGGAAAAAATAATTTGAAGGTAAGGAAGGTTTCTTTAAAGTTTATGTGCATTTAGAGTATATATGAAATTTCCCAGTTTGCTCCAGGAAAAATGAGAAACTGTTGGAGAAAAAAAAAATGAGAAGACATGTCACATCTGACACCTGAGAGCTGTCCAGTCTTGATTTCAAGTGGCTGTTTGCCAAGTGAGGCAATAGCTGTGGCATTTGGAAATACATGTCAGCAAGGAAAGGTTCCTAGTGCTTCCTCACAACATCACGCCATGCACAGACTGAGCAGCCTGCCTGTGCACCTTACAGCCACAGAAATAATTGACTCACAAGTGGTGCTTCATCCCCTCTGACCTGATAAGAAGTCAATGGAGCTCAGCAGTAGCAACCAGTAAACTGGATAAAAGTATTTACAGCTATCACTGGTTCATGGCTTTCCTGGTGGCAATAAGACATCTACTGTTTCATCTTTGGAGTGCTAATATCCATCATATCTCATTTTTATTCCTTAACTTCCTTTAGGGTAGACACAAACATTGAAACTCTTACATAAGCTACTATTACGTAGCATGCAGCTGAAGAGAGAACACTCCCCCTTTTATTCAGATCAAAACCAAGTACTACTCCTGTTACAATTAAATCACATCTTGAACAACTCTTCAGTCAGGAATGCGCTCACCACATTCTTGAGACTTCTCTGCTGAGGTGTATAAACACTGCTGGATAAAACAGAGAGGGAAATGAGGAACAAAATCTGTTGAAAGTTCATACTGGCCAGGGGTCAAACAGGGGTCATGGCAGCTGCAGGGACCACCCCAATAGGTAACACCCCACATGTTGCTGGACCTTGCACATGAAAACGTGAAGAGTTATCTCAGGTTTCCTACATAACTCCAAATTATTTCCTACATAACTCCAAATGAGAGATGTTCAAGTTTTTTAACATGCACCTGAAGTCTTAGCCCTCAATTTCTTTTTTTTCCCCCACAGCTGCAAAATTACTATTGAAAAGTCAAATTGTTTTGTGAAATAGCACAAAAAACATTAAAAAGGACAGTTCAGGGAGGGTAAGGAGTCTGCAATAGCTAAAAGTTCTGAGTGTGTATCACTCAGAGGAGTTCACATTGAGAGCACCTCTGGTCTATGGGGTGTTTTGAAAGTGTTTTCCTTAACTGAGAACACGCAGCTCTGCCTGCTCCTTTCAGGGAAACAGCCAGAGCTGAACCAGAACTGATCTGGGGCACTTGATGAATAAACACTAGAGTATCAGGGATCAGAACTGGCCTTGTACTCACACAAAAGAAGCACAGGAGTGTGAACAGGAGCCCATGGCAGGAACAACGACAAAGCCAGAGCATCAGCACTGCTAATGATAAACAGCAGCCCAAAGGGCTCACAGTCAGCAAGGTTGCAGTCAGGGTGCAGAGACCACAGCACATCCCCCAAAAGCTGTGGAGGAACCATCTCTAAACATGATCCTCTGTCCCTGGAGATAAGCCTGATGGGCAGTTTCACTAAGCTGGTGCAGTATCACTGGAAAATCTCTAGATGAAGACATGAATAAACCCATTCTGGACACCCCCACCCCCTGCAGCTCTCGTGTTTCTCATCTAGGTATTTGATGTTTTTTCAGCTCTCCTGATGGGGATTTTTTTAATATATGACTTATGTTTTGCATTTTCTTGTTTTATTGATGTGAGATGAGGGGAAAGATGATAACAGTAATGAAAGTTTAAAAATCCCCAGGCCAGTTCCAGAGAATCCAGGAAAATTGGAGCCTCTGTGTTTTTATCATCGTTATCCTCTCAGTAGGTGAGAGAATTCTCTCTTCAAGGAGGACTGTGAAAAGATACAGCTCCCAACTGGTTGTACAGAGTTTTGAAATCCTAAAGAGGATTTTTAAAACAACAGCCAAGGGACATGGAGAAGCAAAGCAGCAGGACCTGCTGCAGGGGACAAGTACGAAAAAAGATGATTATTCCAGCTTGAAAAAAAATAAAGAGATTAACTATCAAAGGGGAAAAAATAAAAACAGTCACTCCTAACTCATGCAAGGCCATGTCAGAGTGTAAAACTCATTTAACACATTTTCAACTTCAAGTGACTATGCAAGAGGCAGTGGTGGATTCCAGGCTCCACGATTTATAGCCAGGATGTTCAGAGGATGAACAGACGCTGATGGTGAAAGGCAGAGCCAATACCAGGATTTCTTTTTATTGCCTCTGATTACAGCACAAGACACAATCAACCCATGCCCAAGCGCTCCTTTTTGTTAGTGGAGTTTTTTGTTCAGTTTGAGGTTTCTTTATGTATTTGCATAAAAAGCACAGTGCCAAAGGTATGAATCAGGAGTGTCTGTGATGCCTCCCTCGGATATGCTGTTCTGAAGCCTCAAAAAGTTATTTTAAACTGATTAGAATTTAAATGTTAGCAATTAGACAAAAAAAACCCCAGATGCCTCATACAAGCAAGAGCAATAACTATAAGAACAATTACCATTTTGTGAGATAGAGTACAATGCACACCAGAAAAATGTGGATTAATTTATCAGAGCTAATATTTATCCAAGGTGACAAATTATTTACTTGGCTGATTGCAAACTTCTGGAGCCTTGGGTTGAATCTGTACACAGCACAAAGCTCCCTTCAGGATCAAGAGAATCTTCAGTGTCAACTGACAAATGGAAGGAAATTCAAAACCATAAAGAAAAGATTTGAACAAGAAGCACACAACCATAGTGGGGGCTTTGTTCTTCCTCCATATGAACCCTCTCAATCATCTCTACAATTACCATCAAAAAAACATGATCATACAACATGACTTTCTTCTGAACAAATTCTCAAATTCTGTGATAACATTCAGCTACATGCAATCAAGAAACTATCAACACTGATCTGACCTTGCCTGCACAAGGTTGTAATTTGTGCTGTTTATCTTCTGGGTATTATCTACTATCAGTACAGATCAGCTTTAGATTTAAAATTACCAACCTCATTTAGTATGGGTTGTGAATGTAGACAGGCTAGTTACACCACAGTACAACAGCAGTAATAATAGTTGTAATGGTTGATATGCATTTAATTTTAGATTAATGCAAGACATGACAAATATAGGTGGAAAAATTCCTGCCCTACTGAGAGCATTTGCACACCAACATCGCTTGTGGTTGTTACTGCACATGCAGTTTTGCCTCAAATACAACCAGAGATGAAGGTGTTGGGTCTCTGTCACTGTTTACAAGTAATTTGCCTTTTCTAGTGGAGCACATTAATTAATCTATCGTGTATTATGCACACACCTTCCTTTTAGAATCAAACTGCCGCAATGCTTAAACAATTTTCCATTGTCATATGGTTCCCTATCCCTGTAAAAACCCCCCAAATTCTGAGTCCCACTAATTGCTGTTACCTTATGGATTTGTGTAGAACATGAATGAATCCTGTCATCAAAACAATAACCAAACAGCTGAGGCAACGACAACAATAGCTTAAATCCCTTATTATCAATTTTCCACTTCATTGGATTTGATACCACAAGACAGTGGCAGCCCTCTGAAACCAAGCAGGGTCATGCAGGTGCAAGTCCACACTGAATACAACATACGCAGAGGTCACACAACTTAGCTTGTCCCATTCCTTCTCAATTTGACACAAGTTGATGTACTGTTTTCCCACCCTCATTTAAAAAAAAATAAATTTCACCTTCAGTTCCTGCAGCACCTTGAACAATTGCAACTCATAAGACATAGTGTATCTAAGTAAATTTTTCAATGTGCATTTAGAGGTATTGAAACAGAAGAATATGAGTTTAGAGATATCACATGCATTACAGGTTATTCACAGACTGTAAGGATAGCATGCACTATTTTTCACACATAGTACACAAAAAGGTTAATTGTGCAATATATTTTCAACATCCAATTCCTGGGTTTAGCCTGTTTGCTACCTTCACAAAACCAAATAAAACAAAGTAACAAATTACTTTCACTCCTTTTAAAGTTGCATTGAGTCATTATCCTTGAGGTGAAGCAGGTGTATTTATGTTGAATGTGCTCAAAGTTCAACCCACCTTTGCAAGTCTTCAACATAAAATTTTTCAGATATCCATGTTTCCTTAAAAAGCCATTTTAAAAAGAAAAAAAAACCCCTACTCACACTTACTGCACAATGTCACAGGTTCAGCAGTTCAATTAATTCCTTCTGTGTCTACTTGTCTTTAAGACTTTAACACACACATGCACATCATGTAATTGTAGGTACAATACTTCCCCTTATTATTTAATCCCCTGAAGCTATAACTGAAAAATGCTAATATTACCTTGCATGCTTGAAGCAGCTTGTTAAAGAAAGGCAATTTTCTCATGTGTCAAAAGATTCCAGTCCCATGAGATCCTCTGGTTAATTCATAAAGTAATTTAATCATAATTAAAGCAAAATTGCGTCTTACCCAACCATCATGTTTTGCAAGACAGATTCAGCAAAAAAACTAATTTTTCCCTATTCCTGCTGCCGGTGCAAAGTCACATTTCAGGAGATGAGGGGAATTAAAGGTGAGAGGCTGTCAGCTCTTTTAGTGGAAATAGAGAATGTCAGAGGGTCCAGGTTCTGCCCAGCTCTCAGTGAGCTCATGGCTAGATGGGACACTTTCATCTGTACAAGACAGATTACTTATTTGGCATGAAATGAAAATGAAAAATTATTTACTTCAGGAACTCGCTCATCCTCAATTAATTACAGTGAGACCAAAGCACAGCTTTTGTTGTTTGCCCCCACAGAGCAGCCAGAAACAAGGTGCACATTTTGTTTTCTGATGGGTTATATTTAGCCACAGAAGTAACCACATCCCCAAGGATGACATTAAAATCTAGATAGCCGGAATTGGACTCAGTACCTAATGCCAGTTTCCTGCATGGGGTGCATTAAAAATAAATACAGCATGCAAGAAAGCAAACCTCTGCCTCTGCATTAAACCACAACATCTCATGAAGGAAAACAGAATAATATTGTGTTTGGATGTTGTGCTCTTTTGTTGCTGTTTTTAGGGGATTTAAATTATGGAGAAGTGACAGGTATTTCAAATACAAAAACTAGGTATAATCTTATTTGTAGAAAGTGTCAGGAGTCACAAGAACTGCATATAAACCACCACGTTATGATAATTATGGCATTTCCCTCACTAGTAGCTACAGAAGACTTTGAAACCTCAAGACTGCATTAGAATCCAATAATAGCAGGTTCAAATGGAGCACCCAGAAAGATACAGGATAGATAGGGAAATTCTGTCTACTTCTAATGCCCACACTGCAGATGGGGGGCATAGGTGGGGAGCAAAAGCCCCAAATAAATACAGAAACAAAAATAGAAACAACCACTAGAAAACAGCTGTCTTACCTCACTTAAACAAAAGAAGAGCAGCTATGTCAAATAGAACCAAACTTTATGCTCCCTAATAGCAGGTCCTTTCCTGAGAAGCAGCAGCACAAAGCAAAATTATACTATATTCCAAGATCTGACATTTGTTAAAGCTTGATTTTACCAACTGTTTTTTGCAAGAGCCCAAGTCTCAAACCACAAAGGTCTTCCCAGGAAAAGTCAAAGCCACACTTTCCCCATGACTGCACCCGAGTCAGATGAACAAAGCTTTCAGAGAGCACTGATGAGACAAAAAAGATCTGAACAAGAAACCATCAGCCTCTTGGGACCATCTCCTCAGGGATGGTCATGACAGAGTTCTCCCAAACCTTAGCATTTTTAAAACCCTCACACAGACTAGTTCATGCACCCAGCTCCCCCCATTTAGAGACACTAATTTTCCTAGGCCCACAGAGACCCCTCATCTTGCTAAAAACACCTACAGCACCACAACAAAGACTTGAATTCACCAATAAGACTCATGTCCAGCTTTGAATGTCCATTTTTTTAGTTCATCTCCCCCTTGTTCCTCACTAATACAAGATGCAGGAGTGGTGGAAATTTAGAAAGGGTTGTGTTCTTTCCAAACAAGTGCTTTTAGATCCCCAAGATTTTAGATTCCTACAAAAGGAACACCAATTCGAGCTACCAGGGCTTCAAACTACAGAAGGGCCTTCCAGATATCAATAAAGTCTTGTAATTTGGATATCTTGCTGTTTCATCAAGAATAAGATGCATTTCTGACTTTTGTTCTGACAACTCAATGCTGCATTCCATGAACACCGAGAACTTAAAAGGTGTAATCCACAAAGAGCTAACAACCATGGAAAAATAGTACAAAATATTCCCACACTGCACAGACTGTGACACTTATGAAATGAACCAAAATGAAAATACCTTTCACATCTTCCAATATTTTTAAAATAGAAAATATCCACGCAAATTTTTTGTGGTGAATTGTTATGATTCAGAAACATTATTTACTCAGATGTCTTGTTCTTCTTGAAGATTTAATATAAATCATTATTTTCAACTGTATCAACTCAATTCAGCTATTTCAACTATAATTTTTAAAGTTTTAAATAGAAGACCAGTGAGCATTTAAATAACTGGGTTTGATGCTGAGTTACCCAAATCATGCTTAATTTTTACTGCAGTCCAGAGAGCCTGTTTCAGAGATACTTTAGATTTCTCTTCAAGAAACCAACTAAGTACTGTGGATATTAAACCTGTGCCACCTGCAGGGCTAGTTCCAGGTTGATGACATTTAAGAAAAAAAATATTTAAAATATTTATTATTATTATTATTATTATTACCCTGTTTAGAGTGGAGATGGTTCTTAGAGTTCAGGAATGGTGGCAAGCAGACAAAAGGGACATGAGGTCTCAAGCACATTTGCTGACACTGTCACTGATCCACCTGTAAATGTTCTAAAGTGGGATCAGGGATCACTTCACCAACCCCTGGGAGATTATTAGCAGTCCACTACACTGAAGGCCTAATAAATCACTGTCAGGATATACCTACAGTTATTCATCTTATTTTTGTCGACGTTTGTTCCATATTATCTAATAATCTGAGTCCATATTGAATAACTGCTCTAATCAGTCTTTATGCTCAGTTGCTGCTAGCAAGTTAAATACTGCATTCATGCCAAGTCCTCTGAAGGCATTTCAGCCTTAAATGTACATTTTCTGTAACACTGAACATGGACAGGAACAAGCTCTGCCTACCTTAAGAAAGGAAAAGTACAGCCTCCATCTGGTTGAGACACAGTGATTTGTTTTATTTTAACCTGAATGTCCCCTTTCAGATCAAGGTCACTAATTAAAAGTTAAAGATCCTGATTTGCCTGACTGGTAGATCTATTAAATCAATTGATAATTTATTAACATTGATTTTAGACTCAGGGCACTGAGCCTCTCTTACTTCTCACAATGCATCTGGAAGATGTCAGAAATAAAGCTGACATACACAACAGCCCTACCACGCCAAGTGCTTGCACAGGGGAAATCTGACACAGAAACTAGGGAATGTAGGAGAGTTATCCCAGCAACTTAAAACCTCAAAATGCAAGGAGCCAGTCCTGTCTTTGACAGGTTTTTCAGTTGATGCATACAGGATTCTTATTTCCAAATCTTAACAGGACAGCATAATTAATCTACACTGGGAGGGAGTTACAGGTTTTCACATCCTTCCAGACTACAGCACAGTTGTCCCCTTCCCTTCAGGAGGGAACATTTTGAGCCCAAGCGTGACTATGAAGCACTGTGTTAGCACAACAGTCCTCTTCATATAAAGGACTAATCCCACAATGTTCAGTGGCAAAACCACTGGGATGTTTTTGCTGTAATAACAGGCTGCAGTAACCTTAGCCACAATCAGGCACAGTAAATGAAATCATGGCTCAGCAGTAGCCTTGTCACCGACTTGGGCACTGGGAGCTACTGAAGAGCAAATCCACATCCAGTAACTTTATCTTTCCATCTGCAGGTGCATTGTTTCAAAGGTTGAGAACTTGTTCTGCCCTTACATTAGATGAACTTCAATTTCAAGACTGTTTCCCTAGCAGGGAGGCTCTTCTACACCTGGCTGTACCCATCTGAAGTTACAGTAATTTCACGATTATAAGCCGCACCTGACTATAAGCTGCACATTACAATACAGAGTGTGATAAAAGGTATCTATTCTATCACCATCTGTTGAGGATAGGGGTAGTGATCCTTATCTCTGTGGGAGATAATGGGTCATCCATTGAAACCAGGCAGGGCATTGTTCTTTATCTTTTCACAACCCATCCTTCCTCCAGCCAGTCATTTTCTGCTCATGGCCATTGAGTCCCACTGTGGGACTGATAAAATTACTGCATCCCATTGGAAGTTCCTCCAGCCAGGGCGAAGAGCCCAACATTTCTTACCAAGATAAAAACAGAGGTTTTGGGACACTTTCTCCACTGGACTCCAGAGGAAAACCGGATTTCTCCACATCACCACTGGACCTCCGGAGGGAAACTGCACCTTGTACAGGAGCACTGCTCCAACTGAATCACATCTGTCACTGCAGGAGGATGCAGCCACCATGGAATGGGACTGCTACCAACACCCTGCCTGATGGGGTGTCAGGTTGTACTCTGACTTTGTCAGGGTTTGCAGTTTGTTTCTTTGTAGTACTGTATTTCTATTTTAATTTCCCTAGAAAAGAACTGTTATTCCTAATTCCCATATCTTTGCCTGAGAGCCCCTTGATTTCAAAATTATAATAATTTGGAGGGAGGGGGTTTACATTCTCCATTTTAAAGAGAAGCTCCTGCCTTTCTCAGTAGACACCTGTCCTCCAAACTACAACAGCAACTTTTTGTTCTTTGTCCATATATAAGCCCCACCTGATTATAAGCCGCACTTTGGGTTCGGACCAAAATTTTAGTCAAAATGGTGCAGCTTATAATCATGAAATTACTGTATTTCTCTTGGGTGGCTTGAGGAAATGCCAAAACCTTTAGACCACTACACTTCTCAGGAGCTACAAAGGAGCAAAATCAAAAGGAACAAAAAAAAAAAAAAAAATTGATGTGGGTGTCAGTAGCAGATGACAGATGACCTAGATGGGTTTTCAAATTAAGGGCTGTTCAATATGCTCATCTGGGAATGTACCACCAAATGATTTCCACATCTTTATTGCCAAGAAGATACTCTGAAAAAGCAATATTTAATAGATTGGTTTACATAATGAGCCAGAATTGTGTCCAAACACACACACAAAAAAAAAGGCAACAAACCTCCCCAAGAATACGGCATGTAAGCACCCGGAATAGCCAGTGTCCATCTAGACAGTCCTAAAAGTGAGTGAAGATTCCAGACTTGTGTTGTTCATGTTTGCTTGTTACTGCTGGTTGTACTGAAGGTCAGGAGACTCTCAGATTGGAGCCAGAAGGGATCAGGTTCTGATAATCAAAAAGTGACAAATTTACCCTGGCCAAACATCTGACAACATATACAAGCATGGGCAGCCTGGTGTTACAGGATGTCATTTGCTAATTGGGAACTGATGTGCAGAAGGATAAAGTACTTTACTCATCACATAAGAAATCTGTGACAGAAACAAGACATGAACCCAATCTGCTGGCCCAAGCCTAACCCTGAGAAAGCATGTTGGGAGAGATGCAAAGCTCTCCAGGTTCTTATACTGAACTGAAAACAACAGGTAATGAAAGCTTTAAAAAGGAAAAGTTAGATACTGTCACTTAAAGCAAAAACCCATACAGTTTAGGTAACTAAAGTGGACTCAGCAGCTGAGGAATTAATCAAAGGATTTATTGACCAAAAGATTACTGAACTGAATGGTCCAAATGTTGAACATAGAATAGTTCAGAGAACATGACAAATGTCCACTTTTCATCCTTATGGAATATCATTAATACAGCTGTCATCCAGAATTTGAGGCTACATGATGTTTCCAAACCAATTTTATTTTTAGGTGTAATACCTTCTCTGGGTTTTGGTCCTGAACTAAGAGCCCAAAGTGTTTGACACCGGACATGAGGGTGATGAGTGTTTACAGAAACCAGTTCAGCCAAACTGAAAACAAAGGCTCAGAAAACCGTAAAAACCTGCATCACTTCATATTCCGCAATTTACTCCCACATGAAAGTACCATTACATCCTAAAAAAATATTCTTCTTATGCAAAAAGCAATTTGACAAAGTATAGGAACCGTAAAAACAAATCCACAATTGCCTGAGACTTTGCAATGGCCCCTTATGCACCAGAAACAGCCAGTGGGGACTCAAGAGACAACCTTTATAATTTACAAACCCACCTATTATCATTTAAAAAATAAAATACAGAGAAAGGATGGTGTCCAAAACCACCATCCAAGCTGTGGTGGCAGCAACCTGGCCATCATCTCTCAACTCAACTCAGGCTGCTTCAGCTGAACTGGGATAACCCACATCCCTATAACACTCAGTGCAAACATATCTAGTACCACACAAAACTTTTAAGAGGTGTGTAATAACATGCTTTGTTTAGCAGCATAAATGCTGGGCTGAAGTGGATAATGAGCAACAGTTACCAAATCTCCCCCAAAATAGTGGTACAAAATAAATATTTAGTGATTAGCCCCATTCCTCACAAGGGAAAAAAAATAAAATAAAAAACATTTACACATTTGTATGATCATGAAGCTTTCAAAGGCTGACTTCATTTGTGTGAGCAGGAAGATTTCCAGGACTGACTTCTATCTTTAAAATACCAACCATTTCTATAAAACAACATTGAAGACTTTAAAGGTCTTGCCTTTGCTGTTAACAGTGTAGTAGAAAACTGTTTTTAGGGGAGTAAAATTATGTCCAAGAAATGCTGCTGTACTAGTTGGGACTTTCCCCAAGTGATTCTGTAATTATCCCTGTAGTGAACCTTGCTGAAATCTTATTTTCTGTAGGTTGGTTTGCACTGGGCTGCTGCTGACAATAGAATAGAAATCAAGGTTTCTGATGTGCAAAAATGAGAAAACACAGCTTGTCTTTTAGAACATATTGCAGCTTTGCTTAGTTGGCAGTATCAAACATTTTTCTTTTTTCCTGATTTGCAACCACAAATGTGCTCTTTAATAGAATTCCAGTAGTAATTTTAAATGAAATAATTTCTAACTATTACTAAAAAAATCATCCTCTCCAATGAATGTTCTTAAAAAATACTCTGATGATCAGGCTTTCCCTGGTCTCCACGCAAGATGAAGACACAAGTGACATAGAACAGAGGCTACTGAAATCAGTTCCAAATTTTCCAATGTCTCCACATGATAAAAAACACTAAACCACGCTAGAGTAAGCAGATGGTGGAAAACACAAGAATTTACTTTTTTTTGTTGTTTATCTTTTAATAAAAACTAAGTGGCTTTGGGGTTTTTTTAAAAAATAAAAATAAGCTGGACTTCTATAACATTTCTATAAAATTAGTCTTGTACACACAGCCTAAATAGCTCATCAAAGGACATCTACATTGCTGTTGGGATACGAGAGACAGAGTACAGCTACCCTCGTTTGCTCTCAGATTGCCTTCAAGCAATTTGGGAAGTCCAGAACCCCCTCAGTTACTGATTTCCTTACACAGCAGTGCCCTGAGCATCTCCTGCCACTGGGTTAAGTGCATCCAGAAGCAATCCCAGTGGCAGGTGAAGAACTCCCATTTCCCAAGAAGAGATTCTTAAGCAAATGCAGGAGCTGCTCTTTTCTCAGTTGGCATTTTCCAGCCTTGCCCAGTGTGGATTTCCACCAGGGTGGGCAGCTGCTGCCTGAGCTCCCTCCAGCAGAGCCACTGCAGATGTGCACCTGCCAGTGCTCAGGTAATGCTTTCACCTTGGAAAGGCCTGTGTGAGGATGTTGGATTTTAGAAGCCTTCCCCTGCTGTCTGGATGAAAGCTGTTTGCAGGGGACAGGTGCTGAAATGATCCTTTTTAGTATGCTGTTGAGTATTTTGTTACGGATCACACCATCTGTCCAAGCTAGTGAATGCAAATTACTCCATCAATTTTTCACGTATAAGCTTAAAAAAAAAAAAAATGTGATAGTAAAACCCCATACAAGCACTTTCCACAGCTATTATTTGAAATACACCACTGAAAATGCAAGATTATTTCAAAGGCACATTCCGAATTCCTAAAAAGATCCCTATTATTTCTAACCTCACTGGTCTTTGTATGAAAACAACATTCAGCTTTTTCATCTAAATATTAGCAGATACAGTACAAAGTATTTTGTCGGTATTAATGTGCTTACAGCTTATTACACCGAGTTAATTAAAATCTGAATAAAGCAAAATCTGGAAATTCCGCATGTCTAATTTGTCCACTAAAGCACCTTGGGTAATAACAGCCAGCTCTGTAAGAGCATTAGGCTATCACAATGCAGTATATGATTCTGTTCCAGCTCTATTCATTTCCCAAAGAAATGGGAAAAGCTGCATGGCTTTATGGACAAACCATTAGCTTGTCATCTCTAGGGAAACGGTTCATCAAAGCATTTTGGCTCCAGACAGATTAGATCTCAGTCTGCTTCTCCTTCAGCAGAATCCAGCAGCACACAGACCACAGAAGGGATGTGCTATTTGGGACAGTTGAAGTCACCCCACAGCCAGAGCCTGAATTTTTGGGGAGTCAAAAGCCAGCAGCAGTTTATTACAACCACAAGCAGAAAGGTGCTGTCAGAGGGCTGGCATATCCAGCCTTCAGTTCCTGTAGCATTCAGCCCAAAATGTGGGCTTCAAGGAGCACTGCAGCATCAGACCCTCCTTCAAAAGGGAAAGACAGGGAAGGGAAGCCAGGCTGGAACTTCAAACAGGCATGTAGACACACAAAATACCTAAGCTCGGAGGGGATTCCAACAGGATGTAACATCTTTTCTGCTCTGCCTTAATGCTCTGCTCACAGAAATCTTTGGAATGCCCTTCTGCATTGACACAGCCATGTCAAGTCTCAAATTCCTGAGTTTAATGCATCAAATACATTTTAATACATTAAATAACTGTGTGCACACATGAACACACAGGCAAACACTGAGACGTGCTGTCCACCCAAGGTTTTACAGTCACAAGGCTGGAACATCAGCTGGGTACAGCCTGACATCACTCACTTGCATTAATGAAGCTGTGACAATTCACACCAGCTGAGGAATGATCCCCAGAGAACCTGGATTGCCATAAGTTATGTTAGCTGCCTGCACCCTCTCCTACACTGCTCTTATGCAGCATGATCACTCACTATTGCCATGCCAGCCCTACCTTGCTCCTAAGACAGGAATTTTGCCTCAAAAAACTATAAATGTTTGCAAAAAATGTTCAAATTAGCATCTGGATAATATTCAGTTGCACCTGTGTTGTAACCACCTAAAAAAGGTTTGGTGAAATTCAGTCCACATAGATCCCTCTAAAATCCCACATTTAAGGAAGTATTTGTCTTTTTTCCTAAAACCCCTGTCTCAAAGCTCTTGTGTCTGTAAGAGAAGTTCAGTATTTCCTTTGGAGTGGAACACAGCAAAACAAGGAAGATTCTCCTGCTGTGTCACAGTCAGAAGAAAAAAAATATTTGACCAAAGCTCAAATAACTCAAATTCAATAAACCCAAGTCCAAAAGCCTGGACCATTTAAAGAGTTGTACTCCTGACTAACTGAATTTTACTCCTTCAAATTTTCAGAAATTTAAAGGGGAAAAAAGGCAAGAGCAACCGTGATTAAATGACATTTAAACTGAAGCACACTTAGTGCTTTTAATAAATTTTATTTCTCCCTAAATTCCACTCCCAAGTGCTCCTTCAGCACACACTGTGGGCATAAAGTGAGAATCCTGATAGACTGCTCTGGAAAAGCTTGGTTAGAACATTTCAGGGATATGCAGGCTCAAATAGTGTGCACACCAAGAGTAAGTCTCTGCAGTCCAAAAGGAGTTAAAAACCCAACTCTGGCCTCTAACAACAGCTAACAACAATTTCTGCCACATCAGTTCTTACTCTCCAGAACACAAAAAATTCACACTGTAAGCAATGGTTAATTCCAAAAGATTAAAAAGGAATAACTTCAGTAAGGATCTACAATACATGAGCAGAAATATTCCCATACTTAGTTTCCTACCCCTCATACTTCTTGCATCAGCTTCCCCAGGACACCAAGTTCATTTGGCAGCTCCTAGAGAGTTAAGGTCCATGTTTTTTTCAAATTCCTATCCCACTAACCACAAAAAGATCAGGAACAGCTAACACAACTTTCTACAAAGTGTGTATATCACAGCAAGACAAGAACTTCAGGTATTACTCCTCTGCACAGGGTAGTACAAAGGACCCTGACAACCTGATGATTATAAATATTCTCTGCAGCTACATCTCTCTTTTACCGCAGAGACGCAGGAAGAGCGCCCAAAGAGAAACAGAGACAGATACTGCAAGTCGCCAAAATCCTTCTGAAAGTTGCCAGTTGCCATCAGCTTCTCAGCCTCCATTTAAACCTCAGACCAAAAAGAGGTAAATTTGGATTTTTGAACTGCTTTTGATATAAATGTTGCAGTGAAATCCATCAGAGCCTCCTACTGGTCAGCTGAGATCATTCTGCTGCCATGTCTGGTATCAGGTTGTCTCTTCTTTATAGGCTTCAGATTAAGTTTACTGACAGGTAATTTATTCATTCCTTAATTTCTTCTTTAAGAGGATCAAAACTTCCCATAGTCTTTCCAATGTAACCTCATGGGAAGGGCTCCACAGAAGTTCAAGCAGGAGAGCTGTAATCCTTTGGAAGTTGTGGTTCAGCAATGGTTCTCCCACCAGCTGGAGATCAGCATCAGCCCAGCACGTTTTCCCCACAGGACAGGACTGAGACTGAATGAAGACAGGGGAAGATGGGACCCAAGAAATGAGTGAAACTGAAATGGGACCACAGAATTGAGTGAGACTGAAGCAAGGACCAAGAACAGTGAATAGAGCTAAGTCCTGGGCATACCACGGTTTACAAAGCAAAACGTCACCTGGCTGGTAATTAAAGAATCATCCAACTCCACACCTCAGGGAAAAATACTCAAGATAGTACATTCCATCTCCAAACTCTGAGCTATTCAGCTGCAACTACAGTTCACTTGCATTTTGGAGCCAATTGCATTGCACTTCTACAGCAGATAAGGTAGGTGTAAAATTCAAACCCAGCATCTGCATATCTGAACAACCATGAGAGAGTTAGGTATTGATTACACGTACATAATTACTTTACCACTTATCATTATAATGTTCTATTACATTATCATCATGATCATCCTTTCACTCCATCCTCCCAGTCAATAAAATATTGCAAGCTAATAACTCATGCCATAGAATAAAAACTGTGCAGGGAAAGGAATAAAGGAACAAAGCACCCTGCTCCCTCTGAGTGCAGTCTGTTCATATCTACCCTGAGCACTGATAAAGGTGTTGATCCCATATTACTTGAAGATAACATCTAGTACTAGTGACTTTATTTTCAAGTCAGCATAATAATGGTTCATGAGGTGAGCCAAGAGTCCCTTTTGGCACCATGGGGACCCATTGGTTGTCCCAAAAAAAATCTCTTTCTCCAGCACAACAGCAACACCAGCCCAGTTTTTCTAGACTCTTCCAAAGCCAGACTTGAACAGGAGTGATCTGGAGCTCAAACTTCTTGGCTCCAACACTGTTTAAACAAAGGTCAAAAAACACCAGTCTCAGTTTTTCGGGGTTATGTGCATTTTTTTAGCTCAAGCCATTTAAATCAACCAGTGGAGAGGAAGCTTTCCAGGGTCTAGGAGAGGCAGGGATTGATGTGCAGTGACAGTGAGCTCACTGATAAAATTAGAAGCTTCGAGCAGGACTTCAGAGGGACAAGCAGAGCTGTCTGGGTGGTATATTGTACCAAAAAGGTCCCCAGTCACAGCCTTCTCCACCAGTGATGCGAGGACAGCTTGTGTATACGAGGACCAGCTGAAAGCTCTCTGTCACAGCAGACATGAGGGATACTTACTCTTGCTGCAGATAATTTCCACATATCTTAGTGTCTCTGTCTCATTTTGCTTCAGAGCAACCAAGAAAAATCTGGTTTGCCTATTTTTTTTTGTCTGGAGTAGGGAGGTGGAAGTATTTAAATTATGCCCAAGATGCATTACAGGTTTGTTTCACAACCAAGCAATTCGTGGCATCTCTCTATTTAGATAAGAATAACTGAATTTATTTTTTTTAATTGTGTAATATTTGTCTTGGATTTAAGATCCTGCAATTCATTATTGCCTATTAACTCTTTATATGCACACCTTTTTTTTCTCCCCTGCTTGTACCATAGCAGTTCTTAGGTTTTGTGGTCAAGCTAACTTTTGACATTGAAATAACTATATTATTTATCTTAACATCAAATCCGTGTGATGGAAAACAATTAAAACATCAACATGTCACAAATTCATAGGTGCAAACAACAAAACCAAGGGAGAAACTTCTCGCACCACACTTATTAGAATTAGCTTTGTTTGCCATTAACATAGTTGATTTATATTCAATGTCTCCTCTGTGCTGTTCTGATTTAAACACCATTTTAATTTAACTCCTCTTTTTTTCCATGGGGACTTCTTGTTAAAATTCGATTCACAATACAGCAATTTCTCTAAATTACACTGATGTAGGGATGAACCAATCTTATCAGCATCATTGAACTAGCATAGCACTTAATACAGGAGGTTTCATTATTTCTGCTGTGACATGACTTGCATCAAGCCTATTTACAAACACTGAACTAATCTGAAGGAGACCATCAGCCAGGCAACTTGGCAGAAAGGCTTGACAGAAGAGGCTCAAGCTTGTTTCTGCGTTAGAAAATACAAGGAAGGCAGGAGATGCAAAATACACAGCATTACCAATTAAAGCTCAAGCAGTTAACCAGAAATTACAGAATTGGGGATGTAGAGTTACCCAGATAAACCAAATCATTTATAAATAAAAATATTCAATAAGACAAACATAAGCCTTTTGTATAGATCCTCCCTAAAATAACAGAATTTTCTCAGCAGAAAATAGATCTAAGCCTCCACAAAGTGTTATTTAGTATTCCCTTACAGGTTCAGATAGGCAAACTTCAGCAACAGCTAGGAAAGAAGGGACTTCCTTAGATAACATGAAATGGAAAGATGGGGGATTTATATCTTGCAACAAGCACTGATTTTGGACACCAGTAGAACAGACTGCAGTGTTTACTACTGTGCTCCAAACATGATGCTCCCTCTGCTTGTTAGTCAGAATGAGATAATACAGAAAAAGGACATTTTTTAGGGGCTTTGCTCAATCCACTGTTGTCTCACACATGTAGGTTTTTCTTCTTTTTTTTTTTTTTTTTTCTTTCTAAACTAGGAGAGTCAATCTTTTTTTTCTTTCAAAGCAAAAGGAAGCCAAATCTTAGGCAGATAAGCAGAACACTCACTCAGCCTCTGTTCTTCAATATTTCACGGTTCACAGTTTACAGTTCACAGTATTTTGAATCTCACCAGCAGCCAGCATCGTGCTGGTACTATTTAAAACCTCCCTAATGGCACTGCCAGTAGGAGGGAGATAACAAGAACTCAGGTGTTTACAATCCAGAGCAGTAAGGGAAGCATTAGAGCAGAGAGATACTCAGCTGCCAGACTCACCACCTTTTCTGCCTTATTAAGAAGACAGAGGAAGGATTAAACAAAAATTGACTGGTGGTCTTAAAGTTTCCTAGAAACAGCTCTTGAGAAGCAATTGCAATGTGCCCTTGAAAAATGGATATAACAGTGATGTTTTAAAAACGTGCCCTTGGAAGATGGACGGGACAGTCTCTCAGCCTCCCTTTCCTCCCACAAATGCAATTCTATATAAATAATAGCACACAATTGCTTAAGAGGAAAGAAAAGGCAAAGCTTAAAAGCTCTCTCAGGTTTCAGTACAAATCTACCACTGGAAAAAAAAGTTTTTCATCTTGTAGGCAGGTGACATTTGAGAGACAGGTACCCACTAGGTATGCAGGTTAAAGCTCGCCTCATTAAATTTCAATTTTTGGCAGCTATTGACAGAGTATCCAACTGCTTCTATGCTTAAACTCAAGACACCCAAATCAGCAGCAATTTCATACCATATGTTCCAAGTAAAGGTCTACAAGTATTCCCACAGTCAAGCCAAGTCTGGCAGGAGTTGTGAATTTTCTTTTTCGTCCCCAGTTTCACCTTGAAAGCAGTTGAATTATCAATGAAATAAAAATACCATAATCTCTTCCATTTTCTGTACACAACATAAAGACTGAGGGGCCATTAAATAAAAACTGCCAATATGACTAAAATAGCTATTTCAAGTAATGCAGAGAACTGACTAGACAAAAACATCTTGCTATTTTGATCAATAGCAATTTCCCCTTGTATGTTTATGCATTAATGTTTTTAATGAAAAGGGGCCTTGAGAAGTTCAGTCTCCAGTAGAGAAAATAGCGTATTTCATTTTAGTAAAATGTAAACAAATCTTATTTACTAGACATAGAAGGCTAAAGGGGAGTTTGAAGATCAGTTGTAGTAAGATCTAAGATGAGCAGCCACATTAACTGGGTAAAACAATTAGGCTGAGACTCATTCTTATCTTCCAAATTCTACTAGAAATTACTATTCCTCTAGAAATGCTTGATAGCTACAGCAGGTTATTAATTCTGAGTTGCTGCGGGATTTTACAAGTGCACCCTGACATCCATCAACCTACACCCCACTAAGTATTTATCTTCCCACTCTGTTTGCAGGGTCTGAGCCAGCTATGGGCATTAACCATACACCTTAATTATGCCCCCAGATTAAACACAATTGGGCTGAACAGACATTTACAAGAGAGTATGTTAAAGAATTACTTTTACCTGAGAAATATTCTGAAGTTTCAAGTACAAGGATTGCAGAAAAATGACATTTTGTAAGACTGCCTTGCCATCCCACACTAAAACAAGTTGTCAGCAAACCAAACACAACACTGAGCTTCAAAGTAACTGTGTACTTCAACAGAATAGAAATAGCATTTATTTACATTGATACATAAAACAAGTATCTCAGGCTTCTTGGAGGCATTTTGACATCATTTAATAGAGGCACTTTGCAATCTTAGCATTTTGTAATGCGTTAAGAGTGCTTAGTAGATTCTTAAAAAGACAAATATAAACTATTAATATTTTATGTGCTAAGGTCTTCAGAAGAGGCTATTGATTACTTAAACCCATTAAGTGCTATTTTGATCTTAAACAGCTGGAGATATCTGCAATGAGATTCAAGCTAAGTGGTAATGGCTATTTTGAGAACAAGCAGTTTTTTGGCAGCTATCATTACCGATAATGAAGTTTTCACTTCAGAAGCCACTAATCAGTAAACAATAGCTGCTAGGTCAGTTTTATCCAAAAGACTATTTAATCCTTTTTTTTTTTCCTCCTGATCCAAACATGCTTGAGTCCAGCTCTTACCAGGAGCACAGACCAAAAGAGAACAATCAAATGTATAGCATAAGTTTTCTAACTGTGTAATTCATTTCTGCTTACACTTTTAGAAGTGGCTGAAGATAAGACTAAGTTTGCTTTCAACAGCAAAAACAGATCACAGCAGAACTGGGATAAAGAAAGAGGTAGTAGCATACTTAACCATATTTTGTTTACAATTCTTCAATATTTACTTTTAAAAGAAAGAAACCATGAATGGATTTCCACCTAGTAAACAAAAAAATCATGATCTAAAATATTAAAATATCATTAGTTCAAAGAATACACTGAATAGCTAATTTATATCTTCACGTTCATATTCATGTCAATGGTAAATTCAGAAAGAAATATGGTACATGCATGGAACTGAATGCAAAATACTTCTATTTAAGAAAACGAAGGCAGCAACTGCTGCCCATGCTTTGACCTAGTAAATACTTAGTCCTGAAGTTAATATATGAAAAAAACTCTTTTCACATTCCCGAAATGAAGTGTCAAAAGAGTAAAGAGATTAGCACAGATTTGGTGTTTTATGCTTAAGAGTTTTTGTTTTTTTAGGGGTTGTGTGGGGGGGTGTTGTTTTTTTTCTAAAACCAGGAGTGCAAACCAAATTCCACTGAAAGAACAGAAAGTTTGCCACGTGCCTTATTGAGAGCCATATGAAGTCATCAGTGTTTGTCTCCCTCGAGCCTCCAGTGATGTCAAGGTAAGCACTTGTATCTCAGGAATTGGATTTTTCTATACATATCCTTTTCTTTTATCCACAGAAGTTTGTATACTGTACATGGAATTAGATCAAGAATGCATACCTCACGAAAATCTTCTTTTGAAGGGAAAAAGCCAATTTGAGTGAAAATAGACTGAAGTAAAAAAAAAAAACAAACCACACAACAAATCCGCACCTTTTTTCCACAGACAATAATTATTCTGAAGGTAAAGGATCACTCCAAAAAAGAAAAAAAAAAAAAAAAGGAAAAAAAACCACTTCGCATTATTCTGAGCAGTACTGCCTTATTGCTCTGTATCTGAGCCACAACTGATTCCTGGTTACTACACAAGAGAATCTGCAATGTCACATATGTTTTTACCAGCACAGGAATTGGGAATAATTTTCCTACCCAAAAAAAAAAAAAAAAAAATCAAACAAAAAATCTTAAAAAAAGACATTAATAGTAAGATCAGCTTAGTATTAGAAAAAATCCAGAACAGGAAAAACAAGTTAGAAAAACCTTAATGTGAAGGATCTCCTCTGAAGCTGGCTCAATTTATCCCACTGAAAGGCAGAAGAGAACACTCTGCAATGTGGTGCAATAAGAGGAGCTAACCCCACACCACCTTAAAAAAGAGTCTTACAAACAAACCAAAACCATACAGAAAATTGCTTTCTGATTACGGATTCTGCTACAATTGGATTTGTTTTATTTTATGCAGCACAGTGAAGTGATGTAGTAAGCAGAATATATCACAGTAAGATGAGTATTCAAAAGGTACAAAAACAGGTCACTTCAAATTCACAAGTTATCGGAGTAAAGCAAGAAAAATCAGTGTATTGCTACAGCAAAATAATGTCACCTATTTCCAGACCAGAAAGACCTTGATTTGTTGTAGGTGATGTATTTTAGTAGCAATGTTACCCTGTCCCTCCAGAATTGAGGATTGGTTTAATCACAGCACAACGTGGATTCCAAACACCTTCAGAAAGTGATTGATGATATGAAATTCAAAACTTTAACTCTCAAAAAACAGATAACATGCTTACTGGAGAAACAAACCCACAGCAGTCCAGCAGTTGCCTCCATGGCAAGGAGCAACTGCATTTTTCTTTTTCCTCATCCACCTCTGAGCTGCCTCTGATTCTACTGGAATATTAACAAAGTACTATTTACAACTGCTCCACCTTACATATGGAAGTATCTCAATTTTTTTTTACAATTACCATTCAGAACAATTGTTTGCCTGCATCCTGCTCACAGCTGATTCACTTCATTGATCAAACTGCGCTGTGACACTGACAATGACTCAATCTCCTTTTGCTTCAAAGGTATCATTAAAAAATTGAGTTAATTAATGCAAAACAAACTACTCAGGAAGCCTATAGTTCACAAGGTTATAAACAAGACTTGAAAAGGGTTTTTTCTGGCTGGGCTTAAGGTGGAATAAAGGTGTAGAGTTGGCACCAACTATATTTATTGAAATTTTAAGCACTGAATCTGTTGAAAATATTACCCCACTACATATTAACTGCAGGTGCTCAACACACAAGATTTGTATTTGGTGTTCTCCTATGATGCACAATCCTTTCTACAAGTCCCTGAAAGGCATTTGATTCAGCTCCTAGTGCCCATCTCTTCCAGAGTCCTGCCTAATAAAATCTTCACTTCACCTGAGAAAAAGGCAGCCCTGATGTCCCAGTCCTCCTATCCCTTTCCCAGGTTTCCCCCCCTCAATGCCCTAACAGGACCAGCTGGCTCAGGAAAAAAAATCACAACACAAGCCAATCTGTTCCAAGTTAGGAGTGTTTGACAAGAAATCAAAAATGAACAAATTGAGCTATTAGTCCTTATACAAGTGTTGCAAAAAAAGCCATCTTGAGGAATCACTTCGAAACAGAGATTTTAAAGTGCATTTAACGGATGGCGAATAACAAATTCAAAGCTCTGTTTCTCACAAGGTGCTTTTTCTACCAGGACTCTGGTATTTCTGCAGGGAGATCACATCCCCTTCTGATGACACAGCACAGAAATCCCACCCTAAGAACACACATCCACCTCAGAGCAGGACTAAGCTTCATCTTAAGCAGTGCCAGGGCTTAAAAACGACAGGTCTGCTGTTGCAACCTTTTCTGCTCGAACCAAGAGGTTCCTGTGTCCTCCCGAGGAGCACATGGAGTTATCCAAGCTGGCAGCAGAACAAACACAAAGGGACAGTAGAGACAGCTGTTCCAGCAGAGCTGCTCAGGTCGGGTTTTTCCTTCATGGCAGGCGGAGGATGGAGAGGGGGAATCACACGCAACAGGAAAGGAAAAAAACAAGGACAGAGACCTCACAGATAAATTAGTTTCAGGCTTCTTGAAAAGAGAAGTCACATACAAGCACCCCAGGAAGAAAGAAGAGACTGGTTTTTAAAACCATATTTATCCCTGTTAATTATAATTGAGTTATTTATTATGTACATATATAATATTAAACAAATCAGGGTTCACGACCCAAACTGGTCTAATCTCCATCCCCATGTAATCTCAGATATAATCAGTACCATGAGACTTTCCTAGCTCTCTATCAGTTTGTTCCTTCAGAAGGGCAAGGTGCTGCTCTTTTAAAGGTGTGTATAACCAGAACATTTGAAATATCAGGTGCAAGAACAAAGACAACACCTTTAGGTGCTCTGAAACTGCCAAACATTATTTTCTAAAATAAATTCCTAAAGTGGGGGAAAAAAACCCCAAGTTTCATCAAAAAGCTTTAGGGTAACCCACACACTTTCCACCAAATCAATAAACACTGGGACAGCAATAAGAGAAAGGAAATTGAGAGCAATTTCTTGTACAAGATGGCTGTTTTGCTTGACACACAGGAAGCAGGGAAATGCTATTTATGACACCAACAAGAAAGAAGAGAATATTTTTTTATGTCAGGTACTATTGCTGTTCTCATTTCTATTAATATAATGGACATAAATTTGAGATGTTTAATGATTCACTAAATCCCAGAAAAGGAGGCAACCTACTGCTCCCAGCAGCAGTGTTTCCCTAGAGCTTGTGTTGAGCTGTTAAGAGAGCAACAAAATCAAGTGCTTTATAAATATTTCTGCAGGACTGTAGATACCCAGTTCAATGGGGAATACCTGTGTACACACAGGAAGTACCAAAGCTAATGCAACATAAATAGGAGGAAAAAACCCCCTGTGTTACATCTCTGTAATGCTCTGCCTCAAATGCTCTCTCAGGTGTCCACTGTGCACCTATTCTGCACAATTACATGTTAGATACAGGTAAGCATTATCTTTATTTGGAGCATTCCCAATGATGAATCCACCTTCTGTCCACATATCCTCATCAGCACGTCTCCAGCCTCAAAACACCTGAGGTTTTTTGATGCTGAAATGTTCTAGGATTCCTCCTTGGTCAGGTCCTTGATCAAAGAATTGAGAGTCAGGACTATAGTAAAGGGTAAGGGGAGGTACCAGCATTTGGAGAAGTTGCAGCCTTTCATTCATCTGCCTCATCACAGCCCAGACAGAAATGAAAAGTATGAAATGGCTTTAAGAAAGGTGTTTCCCAAAATAATGCTAATTTACACAGCCTGCTTTAAGACTATTTGGGAATGATGGGGAGGGTGTAGAAAAAAAGACTGGGGGCAAGCTGTTCTATGATGGGAAAGGGGTCCCTTAATTCAGATTTTTACAATATCAACACAACAGCTCCTTGACCGTCATCTCACAGCAGGGATGCAGCAGCATTTCCAGTATTACAGCCCTTGTTTCCAGTTTTTTTCTAAAGTTAATCTCTACCTCCAAAACCACTAATTATTTACAGTCCTTCCCTGACACCTATAGTGTTAACATTTTTGTTCACAAGCTGTTGCTAACATCTTCTAGTTTATCTTCTCCTTAATCAGTCATCCTGCATTTTAGATGTAACACACTACATAGAAATAGTTACTCTAAGTGATAAAATATTATCTATTTGTGTTTGCATAAAGGACTACTCATTTCATATTCAGGATCTAACACACAGATAAACCTTACTGCAGAGGCATAGCTGGGAAAGCTCACTAAATAAAGGACCTTGGGATGCCTGTGCTGGTTTTCTCTGAGGTGGAGTTAATTTTCTTCATTGCAGCTGATAGGGAGGTATCGTTTGGATTTGTGCTGGGAACAGTGCTGATAGTACAGGGATGTTTGAGTTGCTGCTGAGCAGAGCTTACACAGAGTCAAGTTCTTTCTGCCACACTACCAGCAGAGAATTGGGAAGGGGAACAGGTGAGACAGCTGAACCCAGCTGACCCAAGGGACTATATGGCGTCATGCTCAGCATACTAAGACAGAGGAGCACATTTGAAGTGATGCCAGATAGAAGCACAATTTTTCTTAAGGAAGAACAAAAAGACAAAAGAAGAGCCCTTACCCTACTTTAAATAATTGTTGTACAAAGAGAAATGTAAAAGATTTCCCAAGTTCATAATTCAGCCCATACTGGAAAGAATATTAAGTACACAACAGATGCACCAGCCTAGTTTAGACTTGGACATTCACTCACAGAAGAAACACTGTAGATAAAACTTGGACTTTTCCATTACCCACAAGGTAAATCCCTGTTCCACAAACCCATTTACAGTAATTTCAAGATCATAAGTTGCATCTGATTATAAGACACACCTCCAGGTATCTTGGGTTACAATACAGAGTGTGATAAAAGGTATCTGTTCTATCACCATCTGTTGAGGGTGGGGGCAGTGATCCTTATCTCCACGGCAGATATTCTGCTAATGAGCCATCCACTGAAACCAGGCGGGGCATTGTTCTTTATCTTTTCACAACCCATCCTTCCTCCAGCCAGTCATTTTCTGCTCATGGCCATTGAGTCCCACTGCGGGACTGATAAAATTACTGCATCCCATTGGAAGTTGCTCCAGCCAGGGGGAAGAGCCCAACATTTCTTACCAAGATAAAAACAGAGCTTTTGGGACACTAAGGGAGCTCCTTTCTCCACTGGACTCCAGAGGAAAACCGGATTTCTCCACATCACCACTGGACCTCCAGAGGGAAACTGCACCTTGTACAGGAGCACTGCTCCAACTGAGCCACATCTGTCACTGCAGGAGGATGCAGCCACCATTTAATGGGACTGCTGCCAACACCCTGCCTGACGGGGTGTCAGGTTGTACTCTGACTTTGTCAGGGTTTGCAGTTTGTTTCTTTGTAGTACTGTATTTCTATTTTAATTTCCCTAGTAAAGAACTGTTATTCCTAATTCCCATATCTTTGCCTGAGAGCCCCTTGATTTCAAAATTATAATAATTTGGTGGGAGGGGGTTTATATTCTCCATTTCAAAGAGAAGCTCCTGCCTTTCTCAGCAGGCATCTGTCCTCCAAACTAAAACAGCAACTTTTCGTTCTTTGTCCATATATAAGGTGCACCTGATTATAAGCCACACTCTGGGTTCGGACCAAAATTTTAGTCAAAATCGTGCGGCTTATAATTGTGAAATTACTGTACAGGGTTAGCTATCTGAAAAGTAGTAGTCTCATCTAAAAAAGATATCCAGGAAAGAATTGGTTTCTTGTTTTCCCCTGAAAACAGGAAATTCTTCACAGAAGGGGCAAAACAAAGTGTTAGTCCCTGCTGGGAGCCGAAGTAAGTGCAGAGCTACTACAGGTATTGTAAGTAAGGAACACTGCAAACGCATGCACCCAAAACTGCAGTGGTAATCAAACAAAATACTCACGCACAGCAACAAAACAAAAAGTCAGAACAGCCTCTGGACTTCCGCTTACATACCAGACAGACCCTTACATAAGCAGTGAGTCAATGTTACGGACAGCAATCTTCACAGGAAAATGTGTGCCAGAACAAGTCACCCACACAGTGATTGTTGCAATTTTCTTCCAGGTTTTCCCATCTTTTTGAATGGGAATCTACACAGTTTTTTCTATTTACAAGAAGAGTAAACACACACCCCATTAGCAAAACTATCGATGATATCATCAGTTTGTTTCTACTGCCCATAATTATGTGTACAACAGACCACAGGCTAGCACCAAAAGCAGGAAGCCTTTATGCTTTTGATACCACAAGCAAGAAAAATACCAGGGAAAATACCTATCCAGCAAACTCTGAACAACCTCAACACAAAAGAAACAAACCAGTATCAGCACGAGAGACAAGTAACTGCCTGAAAATAGGATAAAAATTACTGAAATAATATTCTGTACTTTAAACTACCTATAGCAAGAAAGATCCACTCTAAAGACACCTTTCATTCTTAGTCACTGTAACTGCATTTATATAAATAAACTTAACAATTTGATTGGTCATCTGTGACCACTATACTAAGACTTATTTTAACCTTTTAAACTTTGGGTTTACTCTTCATCACCAAGAACATGTCGGAGCTTAATCTGAAGTGAATATTTACCCTCAGCCTCCAATTACACTGTCACACTCTCAGTAAACACTAATAGAGCTGGTGTTATAAAATAAGGGGCTAATTTTGTATGGGAGGAAGTTTCAAAAAGGCACAAATGTTTGGGAAGTCACAGCCCAAATACTCCACTGTAGTATCTAAATTATGAGTACAACTCAAAGGGTTGTTGCACACCACCCACTGTGATTCTTCACAAAGGTGGGCTCTATTCCACAGAATCAACCCTTAGATCTTACACAAAATTAACAGAAAAATAAAGCCTCATTAAACCACCTGCACAAAAGAAATATGAAAACTATCATTAAGGATACTATGGTTTCTTAAATTTTGGACGAGAGTAAGAGTAAATGGAGTATTTTTCTATTTTTAAGACGTAGCACTTGTAACTTCATTGTACTTGTGGCCTATATGGATGCAGATGACTGTCTTCCCTCAAAAAATAAATTTTCAAGCACAAATTTAAATGGCAAAAGTGCTATTTTCATTGCAACCATAACCTTTAAAATAAGTAAGTACCTAATGACAGAGCAACTGTCCAAATCTTCTAGTGACACTGGAACGAGGAAGCAACAAGCTACAATTTTTTAGGTTTTTTTTTTAAAGTTCATTATTTCTCCCAGTATTTGGAAGAGTTGGTAAAAGTAATCACTTGGCAAGGTCTGTTAAGGGATAAAAAAAAAAGGTGTATTTGCTATGGTAGATTACATACTTCAAATCTAAATGAAAGGCAGAAACATACAAATATTTACAAAAAAACAGGGGGTTTCAGACTTGCAAATTGTGCAATAAATATGGACACACACACATTAGTTCAGATGAACACATCCCTTTCATTTTATGCTCCACTATTTAATTCTTTTCACAGATCCATCTTCACAACCTTAAGAAATTCACTGAAATGCTGCGGACATGCAACACAGTTCTGTTTGTCATCATCATCATCATAAGTAAAGCACACATCACCCACCACCCTGAAGATCTCAGGAACAAACACTGGTGCTCTGTGCGAGCACCACTTTGTGAGAAAGCTTCACCACTCATGTGAGAAAGCCCTGACACCCAGATCACAAGTACCACCTGATGAGACCTATGTTCCCATGTCCATGTGGATAAGGACAGCTTTCAAGAATTGTTGGCATTGTTTGAAAAGCTTTATAAAGTCATGCCGTGAAAACTCAGCATTTTCTTTTCTTCTGCAAACCCATTATTTAAGTTTCATCTGGGATATCAAATTGCACAGATCAAACAATCTCTGGTGCACAGATATTGTGCATCTCTTTGTGATACGAGAGAAAGGATAACACAAGATTCACCAGAAGCCATTACCCACTTCAGAAGACAAACACACGAGGAATTACTGCTACCTCTGGATGAGCTTGGAATCCAACTGCAATACGATGTGGAAACTCTGAAAGGCATTCCCAATTAGGGAAAATGAGAGGCCTCTCTCACTGCCCTCTCTTGATAACAATCCTGTTCTATCCAGCCAAAGCAACTCCTGTTCTGTTCCCTGGGTCAGCCCAGAGCCCCTCTCCCTGTCCCTCAGTCTCTGGTCACTCCCACCCTGTTTCTCTGTTGGCCTCTACCCTAAATCCACCTTTGCAGCATCCCCCTGTCCTCTGGTAATTGGTCTCTGATGTTCTTCCCCACCTGCCCATCCCGTGTATTGAACCTGACCCTCTCAGCCCCTTTGCCTTGGTTCTCTGAACCATGGACGGTACACACGCGTGGCTGAAATAAATATCTCTGTGAAACCCCTGCCAAGGCCCTTCCTGCTTCTTTACTCGCTATCACCACAAGAAACTAAGAGATACACAGACAACATGGGATAGGTGGAGTTGTGTGTCATCAGCCCCATTGACAGAGACACTGTTTGAAAACATCACCGAGCCTGGTAAGCAGCTGCTTGGCAAGACAGTGTTCAGACAGCCAGTTTACTCTTGAGTTCCAGCCCAAAAGATGCAGCCCAATTTCTACTACTGATGTTTGTTAATGAGTTTTTTTTTCCTGCACTACTTCAAATTTATCCAAACTTTCAAAAACAAAATTTTAAGGTTCTACTTGCACCTAAGGAAATATAACTACAGAGTTTGCACCAATTCTTCTCCCACAGAAGGCTACAAAGAAGATGTTTTCCTGCTCTTACAAGTCCATTGAAACAAAATACTTCCTCAGCAACATCCTTGTCACACCGGTCAAGGAAAACACGTCACTACTAATGGCACAATGATGCTCCCAGTCTTATCCCATCAGTTCAGATGAACATTAAAAAGTTTGACTGACTTGGAAGCACCACAGAGCAAAATCTAATCTTAAATGAAAATACATAGAAAGAGGAGTTCTAATTAAGTTCTCACTCTTGTTCATTCCTTATCATCACACAGTCATGGAATTAACAGTATCAGCTGATCTGTGGAATTCAGTGGTACCTCAAAGAGCCTTATTTCAGACCACTTAAACATTTAAACCTTGAAGTAATGGCTACACTGGGAACCTGAGTGGCAACAACCACAATACGGGCCTGTATCTGTCTATACATCACCCTTGTATTTTCAGTGCTATTAAGCAAAATATTCATAATAATCTTTCAAAGGTCAAGAATAAGGATGCAATAAAACCAAAATACAATTAAGAAATCAAGTAAAGGGTAGAGGTTTTAGTCTAACCTTAAAATAACCAGTATTTACTCGAAGCAGTGTAACAGATCAGCCAGAAACTACTTTTTCTGGTTTTCTCCTCGCAGCCCACAACTCCTGGACCTGTGCCTACACCAGACCTCCCCACTAAATAACAGAGGTACAACAACTGTATGTTAAAGCAGGAGAGAAGAGCCACAAGAATCTGCTGGCAGAACATGATCAAAACATACAAGAATTGATTAAACTTTTAGACTAACTTTCAAAATACATGTTTCAAGGACAAGTCATACAAGTTGTTCTTGCCCAAGACAGGTATTTCATCTACCAACCACACAGGTTAAGCAAGAAGGAAATACTTCTTTATCTACTGGCTTTTTTATTACTCACTCACTAGTGTGTATTTTAAATCAACTCATATTACTAAATTGGATTCCTTTATGTGGTGAAATAATATGAACAATAACACACAAGTTTCTCTGCTAGAATAGCTGCCTCCAGTGCAACCATTAGAGTGCTCAAGCTGGTAATAGCAACAGAGCTCATTTTCCAGTGGCATCACACCCACACCCTGAATTCACTAAGAAAACAAAACGCATTTCTTTAGGGGGGAAAAAAACCCTGTCAGAACCAAAATCCCAAGTTAGCAATTCCCTATCCAACAGGGAATCTTTTCAACTGAATATGAGGATTTCAGACTAAGCCATTAACTTGCAAAGGCTCAGAACAGAGAGCCTTCCTTCAAAGCAATATGACCATTGTGCAATTTGTAAATGCAATGCAATAGGGCAGTTCTGCTTTCCAAACCACTGCCAGACTTGTTCCCATGCACAGCAGTACTCAACTCCAAGCATTTTAATGAAAAAAAAATCAGCTATTTCTGATGGAAAAGATATGCAGTTTTGTGGTTGATATTCATAGGACTTCTCATGTTATTCTGTGCTTCACTCCTTGCCTCTAAGCTATGAATTGCAAATGACTCTGCTGCTGGAGAAAGTGTACCTGTGGAAGTGCAAGACTGGAAAACCCTGGAGTTTCATGGAAAGTATTTTTCTATTTGCATAGTAGCAGGGCTCCAGCAAGCATGACCACTGGGCATCCCTTTCTCAGGACTCTCTAGATGTATTTTAGTATCTTATCCTGGTCTAAAATGGCCAGGATACTTCAAGGACAAGTTTAAAAAGAACAAAGAGCAAAATAAAGCCCCTTATGGAAGGGCTCAAATGAGAAAATCCACTTTTCATTGGAGTATATTAGCATAATCACAAGACCATGCCTCTGTTAGACAGAAAATTCTTCTGCTGATCACAGAGGGAAACTCATGGCAGACTCAGAAGAGTCTAACTCAGACTTATGAATTCCAAGTACCCTGGGAAGTAACACAGGCCTTAATGTCACCACTGCCTGTCTCCAGTGAAATGCAAATTAGGATGTGAAAAGGAATACAAACCCCTTCCCTCATCTGAAAACCAACAAAACTGACAATTTCTCAGCTTTTTTCTGTCTCTCTCACTAGTTTGCTGTGCTCTGTTGCTGAGGCTTGGATGAACCACTGCAGCCATGGAGTATAAACACAACTGACCTATGTCTGCCAAAAATTGGAAAGATTATACCTAAAACCCAGAGTAGAATATAAGTTGAAAGCTATCACAAAGCTCAGTGCCAAGTTCCTTGGTTTTCTGTTTTCATTCCTTCAGTGGAGAAGGAATGAACTGAGGCAATTATTGTTCCAAAAAGGTTTGTGCATCTTTACAGACAGAAAGATCCAGGCAAAACCACCACCTTTTATTTCTGGTTTCAGTTTGGTGTGCACCTTTCCACAAAGAAACAATGGAGTCCCCATCCCAGAGATCTCACCACATAATTAGACAAATGTCAAGTTGGAGTTTGCAAAGAGGCAAACTTTTCACAATTTAATGTGGTTTTTCATTATCTTTGTGTGTATACCTTCGAAATGCAGTCAGAGCCAAACAGGCAAAAGGAAATAACAATTTAAGCATTTTTAGTGAGAACACTGTATTGTTTCTCTGCTGTTCTTGTATCTCTGCAAAGGTAACTTGTTTCAACAGTGGTTTTTTCCCCATGGAGCACAAGATTTGCTACTTAACAACCTTCCCTTTCCATGGCAGCAGAGAGAAAGGAGTAAATTTGTATCATTCTTCCTTTGTATGAGGATTTCCATGGCGGTGTGAATTTTGTTTAAACTCATTTTCAAAAATAATTTTCCCTGTTCCTGCAGCTCTGTGTGAACTCATATCCCAGCACACAGTAGCTTTAGAAAAAATCTAGAATATATAATCTTTAGTACAATATTCACAGAAGCCTCAACATACTTAAGAGAAAAGAACAAATAAAAGACTTTTACACAGTCACAATCCTGTTCCACTGAACTGGCATCCCTCCCATCTTCACCTCATAGTTCAGTTTTACTGAAATATTCCTGCACCTTCTCTTGTTGGCCTCTGCTTTTATCCAGAGCTTTTCTGGATAAAAATCTCATCTGTTTCTGAGGGAACAGATATCCCCCTCCTGCCTAACCACTTACATCACTGAGGAAATCATCCCCTTGAATGCCCTAACAGTACATTAGCAGTTAAATATATATATATTCTACCACTTAGGCTTGGGTGCCTGAAAGAGCAGATGATGCCCACTCAAGCAGCTTTTCTACACTCAGCTCCCTCATCAATGCAAATTCCCCATGGAGAATGACTACAAAGACTGGGCTCCTGCAAATATTTATAGCATAATTCAACATGGTTAATGAAGTAACCATGACACAGACCAGAAAGAATACCAGTTTAATATGTCAGTCCTTAGCCACATGAATAGAAATTTATATGTATACATAGATATCATCTAAATCATGAAAAAACTACAGGCTCTGCATTGCTAAATAGTGCAGCTGCAACAACACAAAAAAACTTTGAATCCTGAAAGGTAAAGATGTTTAACAAATAGCAAAAAGGCTAAATTTCATTTTAGAGGAAAAAACAGGAAAAAAAAAGTGTGGAAAATCAGCATAGGTGACCTAATTTATGGTTGAGGTTTCTTGAATAGATACAGTGATATGCAAACTACTTCAATACTAGCAAAAACGGCAAAAAAAGTGCTTGAGGTTAAATGCCACTGACTTTAATACAGCTATTGAAGGATGTGCACCCACTTGAAAAGTATCCATGTATGATAACAGTAACCATCTCTTAATTTCCAATCATCAGGTTAGCACTTTTTACACATTGCCTGAGAGTTAAGTTCCTAATATTGAGTGCTTATCAGTGCACACACTGGTAATTTCAAGCACTTTTGCTCAGGAAAACAAGATTTCTAAGCTGCAGACATGTCTTTTTTACAAAAATCTCCTATCTTTATTGCTTTAGGATTTAGCATTCAAAAGGGTAACTCACAGCATCTCGTGATTTAAAAGATTATCTTCCTCACAGTAAAATAATTTTAAAATATGCTTCTGTGCTCATATACTCGCATTTCAGTTGTATTACAGAACTGATAGAAATTAACCTAAAACCTAATATTCTACTCTCATGACAACACAAAAATCATACTTCAAACTACTACAAATCCCAAATCTTGAATTATATACAATGTGTGAAGTCAATTATATTAATTCCCTAATTAGATATTCTTCCCCCATTACCCAAAAAATTGGTATTTGATGCAATGGAAGTCTGCACAACATGTTATTAATCACTGTCAACAATGTGAAAGGTTGCAAAGATAACTACTCATTGTTATAGAATCTGGGCACGTGGCCAAAAAGAAAAAAAAATACACACATGGATATTAAGTTATCATCAATAGTTATGAATAGCTCTTGGCTTCCAAAGTTCAACACTCAAACATCTGACATGCTGCCTGGAACTGCCTCACAAAGGTATTGATTTCAGAAGGGTTTAACTGCATGATGCTCTCTGTGAACATGCAGTGCACTGCCACATATGCTGACTGACAATGTGCTTGGACTGCAGACACACAACAAGTTCAGATATTGGAATCTAGGACTCAATTTTGAACTATTTGCTGAAGTGCACAGTCACATTTTCCTCTCAGACATTAAGGATGAAATGAACCTATTAAACAGTCACCACTATGTTTTTTGATATCTTTGACATTATCTGCAAAGGAGACAGCACCACATTACAAATAAAAACAAGCAGTCTTTATCCAGCCATTAAACACAAATCAATACTGAATACTTTCATTATTTTGAGGCTGTAAAAAAATTCTAAATTGAAATCCACTTCCTAGTTTAATAGGAATGGATATAGGAATGGAAAATAACTCATAATACAAAAAGCATTCTAGATTACTAATTTTAATTGGCAACAAAAGATTATCATTGAAGTTCATCATAGCAATTGACTGGCAACAGAATAATTTCTGCATACCATTCTCCTTCAGAAGAAAATTAGCCATTCCAAACTCCCAGATGAATTTGGTCACAATTATTGGACACCCCTTAAGTTGGCTGAAAACACGTGCAAGCTTTAAGGAAACATGATTAGATCCTGTTGTATCCTCCAAGGACCACACTAACAGACTTGACATTACCTCTCTTCAAAAGGCTCAAACCCAGCTGGGGCAGCAGCTACAACACACTCTGGGGCACTTCTGGCAGTGAGGCTGTTGATAGTCCTTGTGGGTGTTCATCAGGGATGGGGGTCATGCTTCTGACTCCAGGGACAGATGGAACCGAGGAACTGCAGGGTGAATGAAGCACATCTAACAGCACTTGCCAGGGCTGAGACAGGACAGACTCTGCCCTCCTCTCCCCATTCCCTAGCTTAGACTCCCCCATACCCCAGACAAGATTCACTGAAAAATAAGAAAAACCATTTTTCTCTGTCCTGAATATTTGAAACACATCTGCTGAAAAGGATTACTGTAGAAATTGCTATCAGAACCACTACTGTAACCCAAAGAAGCAGAACACAAGAAACCTTCATGCTATGCTCTCAACCAAAATCATCAGATTTATTATATAAATTAGTGGTTTACCTAGCAAGATAAACCCAATTAGTATGTATGATTTATCATGCACACCTCTTGAGACATTCAAAACATCTTGGCACAATCTTAATCCCAAATCCTTCTGCCCTTGGTAGTGATTAGCTTTTAGTGCAGACGAAATGACAGGGAAGAGAGGACAACAGTTACTGCTTCTTCGTCTCCAAAAACACATACAACTGATGGAGATTAGACCAAGTTCTTCAGCTGTCCTCGCTCCCTAGGAGCACAGGGCAGCACCAGAGAGGAATCACCTCCATTTCCACACACACCTCTGGCTGTGTGGGACATTTCTCTCAGTCCAGTCGCTATTTTCAGAATACACCAATACTCCGTACAGACAGGAATCATCTGCTCCTCAGTGTACACATGAAAAGCCACTTTATGGAACATTAAAAAAAAAAAGCTACTATGGAGCATTTACAGGCTGTAGAGTATTGTGGTTTTGTTGTGGTTTGTAAGAGGTACTTTTTTGCTTGTTTAAAGGGCTTTTGTTATTGTTTAGGAATAAGGACACTACAATTTTTAAGCATATTTCCTCATATGATGTGAATGCTTGCATCATACTTGCTTTCCATGTGTCTTGCATTCTTTCCTGCAAAACTCAAACAATTGTTTCATCCCATTTATCAGGATTATCCATTTCTAATTTCCATTTTACTGACAGCAATAAAAAACCCCAAATAAAAAACAAAACTTGCACTGCAAGAACAAGTCAGTTCTCTTCCAGCTTCCCATCCTCCATCACTCTTCTATTCTCCCAAAAAGAGTTTGGAGCTACATAAAGTCACACAGGGCTATGCTGACAGCTGGATTAATCTGAAAATTATGCCCACCTCTAAAAGGAAAAAAAAAATAAAAACACCACAACCAAAAAAAACCCCAAAATCAGCTTAATCCAAGAGGAGGAATCCAATACTGGAGGTGTGTGTCTCAGATATTCTCATCTGTGTAGAGCAGCACTGAAGGGGACACTCAAACAAGTTTGCCCTTGGAATGTGAAGCTGCAGCAGGATAGTGGTAGACAGATCAGTCCAACCCAAGGAACACACCGAGATCATGAAGGGCTCTTTTGGTTGAACTTGTTAGTAAAACTCCTGAGATGCTTCCTGCTACTGGAACATACCCAAGCTGGGCCAATTATCACCACCCAGCTACAGCACTTCCCAACTCAGATCCTGTGAAAACAGCCTAGAGAGCAAGAGAAGAAAGATTTTCTTCCAGCACTTCACATTCTCTGCTCCTGAACCACAGAGTTCCATCTTTGCTGCTATTATTTACAATTGACAATTGGAAACTAATATTCTCCTCCGTGATGAGATACACTTACACGCATGGAAAAAAATCCAACAGTTACATCTACAAGCCAAAAATAAATTACCTGCAGATAAAGACAAGTGAATACAGAAGACTAAAAACATTGTGTTTATGCCATTATTGATCACAATGTATGTTACAAAATCTGGATTTTCTGCTAATGGCACTCAGTAAGTATCTTCTTTTGCATTGTGATTCTATCAAAGCATTAAACACACTGACTTCACACTCAGCCACTGTAAATACAGTGCATGACATTAGACCATCCACCATCAACTCCAAGTTCCAGGCTCTTAGAAAAAGCAATCACCTGCCTATCTATTTAGAAAGGCCCTTGCCTGTACATGCTTCCATCTATTTTGGCATTTCGACACACTGTACTGCACTGCAGGTTACTACGCAGTTTACACAAGGTGAAAAATCTCCCCTACACTCACCTTTCATCCTCTGCCAGCTAGTCTATTATGCCATGTCATCTGAGTTTTAAAATGATTCATCCATGTATTTATTTTCCCCACCTGATAAATATTTATGAATATTTCATTCCAGTCCTAACACATACACACCATAACTTTTATTTAGTCAAGCCCCTTAAAGGAAAAGGAGTTTGAAGACAGGCTCTTCCTATTGCCAAGCCTGAGTTCCAGCAGTCAGCATATTAATCAAAATAATGCCAGTTTGGAAGATAAATTAAAGAGACTATCAGCACATAAGATTAATATGATTTTCCCATCAATGGAGTGCAGTATTTAAGACCTGTAAAAATTAAATGTTTGAAATAAAGATATCTTCTGGTGTTTTGTGGTGTCTTCTCATTCACAGAATGCGAGTTATCAGCCTAAATAATAATAAAGCTCAAACATTAGGCAATTAGGATATGGCTGATGCAACTTTCATTCATTTCTACTGTCTTATGCTGATTTCAATCAAGGCTGATATGGGAAGGGCACACTTTCTATAACTGAATTGGCACCATCTAGTTTTTGTTTGATTAGTTTAATGTCCATGTTATGAACCAATGGAACAATAATAAAACAACTGAGATCCAGTTCCTCCTCATGCCACAAAAAAATTTAACTACAATCCAAGTTTCCTTACCCTAAGCCTTGCAGTTCTGTGATCTCTCCAGTTTCCAACCACTATCATTCCTACTGTGTTCACAGGATTTACTTTAAAATTTTGAGCATCACAGTACTAAATCGTCGATATTTTAAAAATTCATTACCTTGTTTGACATGATACAGCAAACATCAATGAAGAAAACAAAGATCTGAATTAGGAGACTTCAGAGAGTGAATGAAATAACACAGGCAATTCCATCTGCCTTGTTACATTTTTGGAGTAATCATATTGGATGTATGTTGTTTATCCAAAACAAATCCTCCAAGTTACTGAGGAGCTGATAGTCACTGCTGTCATCAGAATGAAGAACTGCAAGACTTTAGAAAATAAACTGCAAACCAAATGCTTGTAGCATGTAGAATTCTCATTTTCCACCCTTAAGTGATGTTTTCCATAACAAGCCTACCTTGTCTCTATTGATTTCTCAACTGTTATCAGATCTCAGAAGCTACTCTCTTGAATACAACTCCTTTTTCCAGTGCAGAATACTTGAAAAATAGCTACACAAGTCTGAGTACATATTTATCACCATCAATGTGTGATAGCCTCAAGAGACATTCACGCATCAGAATCTGTTAGCAAGAAAAGGAATCAGTCTTCAATAACAGGCTATTTTTTCCCTAATGCTGCAAGGACAAGCTAATTTGTAAGCCAGATCATTTCTTTCCAAAGGATGAAAGACAGTCTTCTGCAAATAGGGGATTTTTATATCTCAACCACAAAAAAGGCAAGATTTTTTTTTTCACTCTACCACAAAATGATGCCCATCCTCTCACTGACTTTCACTTCTGTGGGAATGATGCAGGAGTCTCTCAGTCTCACAAAAATGGGTCTGGTTCCCATCAGAAGCTGCAGTAGACTACCAAGCAGTTGGAGAAAAGTTGAGGTGTCTACATTGGGTCCATCTCCCCATAATACTGTCCAGAGAGACCATGGGTCACTGTCACATCCTTTCTCTGCATTACACTGCATTGCCAGATAAAGAGCAGGAACAGAGTTGACTGACTGGCAAAAGGGTTTGTGCAAGAAACTCAGATGTATTATCCCCTCCAGTCTTCCTCTGCAAAGGGAAATTATGACTTGATCTAGAAAACAATAATAAGGTACTGCATTACAAAGGGAATTCAGCTGGGAGAATAAGTTCACTTAGTCCAACAGTCTCCTACCAGTTATTTTAGAGTTAGATCAATGTGACCTTGAACAATTTTAGAAGAAAATACCTGTTTCAATCTATAACACGCCTATTTAACTGCCAGGTTCTGTTACATTTTAAGTATTCCTCTTAACTATCCTTTGAAAGTAACACATGAATATGAATGTAAACACAGACATATGATGTTTTTCAAGCAGGAATACCTAAGAAATACACATTTGTCACACTCACCAAGAATTTCTTCATCTGCACTGCACCAGTTAACGTGCTTCAAGTTGTCTGTTGTACTGGATCTACACTTTAACAGAGAAAGCTAATTTCTTTGTTGAAGAATATACTAGAGCTTTGCTGCTACTGGAAGATGTCACTAATACTTGTTTGTTAAAGTTATGAATTGCTGCAGTGTGCAAGCAAAAATACTTCTATACCACATCTGTCAAACTAGACTATAATCAACCAGAAAAACCCCTAACACTGAGTGCCTAAAAATAAATACTGACAAATGCATGTCTGTCTCTCCCTAATGCCTCCCCTTTGGAAGACCGCTAGGTCTGGAAGACTCCAAGTTTTGCAATAAACCCTAAATTAATAAAGAAGTCTGAATTACCACAGAGACTACTTCCTATACACTCCTTCCTCCTTTTCCCCATTCCCACTCCCTTCACCAGGAATATCACAATAGATAGCATACCTCCGGGAAATCAAATTTGCTTCCAGGCACAGATATATCAGGAGACAATGTCTGACTGTCCAATTTGAATTTCCCTGCTATTTAGGTTTTGAAGTATTTTATACCATGGCCCACACATTATTTCAAGTGATAATTACTTCAAAGCCAGAGGGTAGCCATTTGAATAATAATGAACATTCTTCTTAGGAGGTGTGCGGGGAAACTACACACTAATGAGTTAGAATGTATATTATCTGAAAGACACACTTGCTTTATAAAAGTAATTAAAAACACAACCTCTAATGTTTACCTTCTTGTACCTTTTTTGGAACAGACAGAGACATCTGTCCTATTAAATGCACAGGACACAGAACTAATTTTTGCAACACTGAGTCTTCTGATACTCAGAAATTTCCATTGGAATTTCCCATAGGTTAAGGCTGGGAAGCAACCTGGTTCCTTGTCCTGGGGTGACTTTGTGATGCTTGTATCCCCAGTCATCTGTTCTCTTTGTGCTGGATATTAAGTTCTGCAACTTTAAGGTTGGTTTCAAGAGTGAAGGGGGAGAGAAGAGGTGCAGAGTTTGTTATCAGAGACTGCACTTGCTCCCCTGCATCCTTCACACAGACTGTGCTGGCTGCAGTGGACAGCAGGAGAGAGCTCCTCTTTGCTCTTGGTTAGTTTTTGACTAGCTGAGGCAGAGAAGCTCCCTAGACTGTGGTTTTTTTCCTTTTCCTTAGAATTATTTGAACCTGCTCCAGACTGAAAACCCAAATCCTTCTCTCAGAGGAAATCTTTTCCCAAACCGTTTGACGGAGGGGCCGTTTGAGTCTGCTTTCTGGAGGAACCCCTTTGGAGGCTTCCTCCCAAATTTCCCCTAAACCAGGACACTCCTGAAGCAGTGAAATGCATCCTATGGCATAGAAAACATGCGTTTGCTACCTCTTAATCATAGAAAGAATGAGGGAAATACAAAAACTTCTGTTAAACCACTCTAAAAGAAGGGAATGAGAGATGAGTGCATTTCACAGCTGCGGAAGTATTTCCAGGAACATTCTGGTATTAGGGGCAAATTTTTTTACAATCTAACTAGTAATGGAAGAATTTTTTTACTAAGCATAGAGTTCTCTTTAGTATCCTACAACCCTTTCTAATATCAGAAGTTAACTTTATTTTGAAACAAGCATTCTTATACTCCCTAGAATACACTCTATACTACAAAGCACTTATCCGTATTTACTGCTTGAGCCTTTTGGTTCCATTGCCTTTGAAATTAGATTGATCAAGCCATTAGAATCTTAGCTATAAAATCCTCATTTATACCACAGGATGTGGAAAACTGAAGAGGCTCACTAGTGCACAGAGTCACAGCTTCAGCATCATGTCCAGCTTTCACTCTTTAGCCCACACTCACAAGGGCCAGACAAGGCAACTCAAAGCCAGCTAGAGGAGACAGAATACATAACCCATCCCAGACTAGAGATTTTCCACAGAATCAAGATGCCTGGCTAAATTTTGAAATATCCCAGCTAATTTATGACCATTAATACTCAGTCATCCAAGATAAGAACAATAATCATATACAATGCCTCAGGGTTTTAAAGCCTCTTGTCAGCAGCAGCAGCTGGAAGAAGGGCTGGATTTCTTCCCTACACACAAGACAAGCAGCTGATGCATCATACTGCTGGGTTTCTGTCCAACTCTGAAAGATCAGCTATTGATCAGTGCCACAGGCAGTACTGCACACCAGACACTGTTGGAGGATTTGAATGAGCAGATCACACCAGTGTAGTCTTAATCTACCATCAGAGAAGAGGCAGGGAAAAACCAGTTTAAAACTACATGCTATGGAGATACACACAAATGCAAGCCATATAAAGTCCTTATCAACACTGATCCTCACTTTTAAAGACTGGAAATAATCAACTCTTTCATATTATTCAAGACAATTTCAGCAAACAGAAATAATACAATGAAATCTGCACTTATCTGTTGTGTAAACTGTCTATAATACAAGCATTTCCAGAGGCATGCTTGCCAGCATTTAGGAATAAACCCTCAAGAAAATTGTTCTGCTTTTTTTTCATTTGGGGGAAGACAGATGTCAGGTTCTCCCAAGCATATTGTAATTCATTCCCATGCTCTATTTTTTGCTTCAGATAGAGATCCAAAACTGGGCATCCTGCTTAAAGAGTACCATTAGCAAATTTGCAAAAGGTGTTTACAGATGTTTTCCACAGAGATTTCCAGAGTACTATCCTTGTAGCATAATGCTTCATTCACATTTCTTCCATAACTTCAGAGCCACAGCATAAGCAGCAGTTGTTTATGGTTTCATCTCCTGATCAACTTCATTCTCTCCCTCTCAAAGAGGCCTTAAGCCACAGTTCATGTGAAAAGCCACAATTGTCCTTCATGGCTTTAGCCATCTGCTTGCACATAGGTATTTCTTCCACGTCCATGGAACTTCAGCTGAAACTCCTTAGTCAAGTTGTTTTTGAGATAATGAGCTTCGTTTGGTAGGAGAAAGAGAAACAGCATCTGTATCTGTGCCACTTATAGTTTACTCACTTTACAAAACAGAGGCAGAGCTCAAAAATATGGGCAAGCCTAAGACCTCAAGGAATCCCATACGAGCCTTTTTTCCTTGTACAGTAACACAGACATGGGGAAAGGTCAGGGTAAGGAGATGAAAGACTGACAGATTTGCACGGGTCAGTTCTAGCGTAGACTATGCCACAGAGTCCTCAGGCACATGAAGTTCACCACTTGCAGTCTAATCTTTAGTTGACATCACCACAGATCCTTTGTATCACATCCTAAATAAACTTATACAAGTTGGAGAAAAATCACCCTTGAATCTTAAAAAGTTCACAAATTCCTTTAACTAGACAGAGATTAAAAGAGACATCAGCTGAATAATCAATTTACATTATATTAACATTTTTGACAATATGGAAAATTTCTTCATGACCAGGATCTGACTGGGAGAGGGTTGGCAATACCAAATCACACTCCTATGACTCTCTCATTAAAACCATTATAGAAAGAACTTCTAGATAAAATAGAACAAATTACCTTGTAGCAACCATTAGGTTAAAATCTGCATCACTGAAACAAATACAACTACCTGTTTCTTTGAGTCAATTTCTCAGTGAAGAGTGATTTTAAATTGTCACAGACAACCCACCCACAAAAAGGGTTACAGTGGCATCTCAAAGAGCAGCAAACTTACAACCTTAAAGCAGAAGCCAAGTCCTGGACATGCAAACAAGGTACATCCATGTAACTAAAATCTCCCAAATCTGATTCTGTAATTATAAGGCTTAAAGTAAATTTATTAACAATCTTAATTACTGTAATAAAAACATAAAATCCAGTCAGGAACAAAAATTCTACAGAGATTGTTATGTTTACAGAAGGTTTTAAATATCTGAAGAAATGAAGGAGAAGCTGACATTTCCTCAGTTGTCCTGCTCAGTGGATTTTTATTGCATGTGTATTTCCATAAAATCCCAGTTAGCTAAATTATCAAAACATCACAACACAGCTGGTTGTAATTTCATAAGCTAAGTCTTGCTGCAATTTGTAAGTGGTTATACTTGAATGCTTCCACACTGGCTCAGCAGTACAGCACCCAACTGCATTAACTTCTCAGCACAAAATTCTGCTAATAAACATGGTACTCAGCCACCATTACCCTGCTTTAAACAACACAAATCCTCAGTATAAGCAGGTCAATACATGTGAGACTACTCGTGCTCTTTAAACTGACTTTGATATAAAGGTAGCAGCAGAGCATCCTCAAGCAAATGGGAAGTGTATCAATAATCAGCCAGGAAAAAACACAAACCCAGGAGAAAGCTAAAGCATATGGCTTCAGTCGTGGGTATCACAACTACTACTCCAACAAAAACAAGTCAAGAGAGAAAGACATCCTTTAAAAACAGTGTTAGTCTGCTTGTAACACTGTAAAAACTACAGCTCACACATTTTTCATTCAAAATTAAAATAAAATATATATTTTAAAAAAATCTGAGGATATTTGCTATCAAGTAGCAAAAGGGGAAAAAATATTAGAAGACCATCATCAGTTTGGCTTTCCTAGGTGCAGCACCAGACACACTCTGCCTCTGTGGTAGCATGCCCAGGGAGCTTGGGGGTGTATTGCAGAGTCCAGGGTGACAATTGTCATTGTTTATGCAATCAAAAGCAAAAATGCCCACAAACCCACGTACAAAAGCAATCAACCTGTGAGGTTGACAAGCCTGTGAGGTGCACTATCACCATGCTACTTTCTGCTGCTGACAACAAAACAGTCCTTTCTAAAACCAACCAGCTCAGTACATCAGGTAAGAGCAAATAAATCTCTAAAAAAAAATTAAAATCACAAGTTTAGCAGAGATAAATGTTTAGTTAGACAATAGAACACATTTACAGAGATCCATCCAAAGTCTGAATGCACTTCACAATTACATTTTACTCATCATTCAAAGAGGGTTCAGTCAGAGCAGAAGACAATTCTGTCAGCATTGCACATACACATTTCTTCACGATACCCCACTAACTTAGAGCCATGCACCTGAATGAAAAGTCAAGAAGAAGAAGGAATGAAGGATGGAAATCAGCTGAAGAAATATTTCATTTCAATCATCAGAAGAAAATGTATTTTATCAGAACACAGGGCAGCACTAAATTTTTCATGATGCAGGACATGAAAATGTACCTAACTAGATTATTTTAGCAGCAGTTTTTACCTTAAATCTCTTCTTCAAGGAAAAAAAGAAGTAAATATCTGAACTCATACTCATGAGATAAAATCCATTTTATACTATAACAATACCCTACATACAACCTTTACAGACATCACCTGTATTACTCTCGTATTTAAAGACTCTGTTGCCAAGGTCATATCCTGGCATAAAGCCTGCTCACTATTCACATTAGTATTCATGTTGGTAATCCTGTCACCTTCAGATGGTCAGTTTACATGGTTGTTAAACCTGATCAAATTCTTCACTTGTACATTACCAGTTACATGGAATTTGGCTATGTAATTCCCACTAGAGCCAACTTAAGATATGTAGATGGTTGCATTGCTATCCCAAAGATTAATACGAGTCCTTTTAAAGCCAGCCTGGAAAGCTGTGATGAGTGAGAAGAACCTGCTTTGGTTGATTTCTGCAAAGTTAGAGGTAGCCCAGTTTTGAGCTCTTGAAGATCAGCCAATACACGAAAAGCAAAACCCCATCCCTCTAAAAAACAAGCACTAAATACTAAATCTTGTCTTACTTTAATCAATGTAGCTGCTAATTTGATACTTCAAAATACATTAAAAAAAAAAAGGGGAAACTAAGGTTTCCATACCGCAAATGCAGATGCAACATTCTGTACTTCACTTGGGAAAGACAAGGCAGATCCATCATCGAGGGGTGCACACACACAAACTGATTTCTTACTACTTCAGAAACACTAAACAATGGTTGACTTTATGTCCATAAAATACATGGTGATAACAAGGATAATGCACTTACCTGATTAAAAATGAGCTTGGTCTTATTCCTTCCTGCACAAGCCTCATTTCCAATAAAAAAAAGTGTCTACTGAGGATTAATTTTAATGGCCTTTGATCACACATACACCTTTTCCTATTAGAAACCTAAGAACTTTAAGCTTAGAAACACGGAAGTTTACATTACTATTCAACTCCATCGTAACAACAATTGATTTGCATCAACATTATTATTATTCCAAACTGATTTTTCCCAGTAAGCCTAAGTCTAAGCAAAGCTCTTATCAGTAACCTTTCCCTGAAAAATTCTATAGGAAATGAAATGTAATACTCTGTTAAGGTTTGTTTTGCAAACAGAAGTAAGAGACATCACCCAAGCATGCGGAGTCATTAAAATGGATCTTACATATTTCATTATAAATTTAATAATCTCCATGACAGCTCGAGTTCAAGTTAAAATGAATGTCAGCAAAGCATGACCAATTGATGTTATCCCAGCTGCCACTGAGCCTCACTTGGGGTTATATTATACATTCAGAGGCCCCATGCTGCATGTGCACCAAACACCCAGAGCCAGAAGCAGAGAGGAGATGTAGGCTCCCATACCTATCAGCAAGGAGAGACAGACATAATTGCATATTACTTTTGGTGCATCACAACAATTACGGCGCATTTCAGTGTCACAGGTTGCAAACGTTTCTCCCATCACACCCCACATGCAGTATAATGTTGTACACTTAAGGAGGGGGGGAGCAAAACCCGTGTTCTAGCAGCCTCCAGAAATTAAATCAATAGAAGGATTTTGTTTCAACCTTTATTGATTTACTTCTGTCCCAAAATGCTTCCTTGAAAAAGTAGAAGGGAGACCTTGGCAGCTTGTCTGTTAATAGATCATGCTCACTGCAATTAAGATACATTCAGGAGTTTTATTTTGTTCCCCAAATACCATTTCTCCCAAGCAAGCAGCTGCATTTAATCCAGTTTCTGAAACTTTTCCAGGCTGCTTAGATTTCTAATGGGGTGACAGAGAAACCACTTTTATTCTTCAGCAGACCTGATGAAACTGTGACACAAACCTCCCTCTCCCTGAAATTAGACAGTGCTGTTGAACAGCAAAATAATAGCTGACGGTCAATTTTTTTTCTAACTCAGTTTTCAACTGAAATAAAAATCATACAGGGGAAAGCAGCTCTCCACACAGAGCTGAACATGGCGTTTTCTATCCCACATCAACTCTGCATTGAAAATGACATCAATGATTTATACAGCAGAAACATGTCATGTTTTAGTTTGCTTGACTGGTGCCAACAAAACAACTTTGGAGTCCCAGTTGTTCACAAGCCACAGTTTTGTCTGAGATAAGAACTTCACTTAGGTCAATTTAGTGCACCAACCCATTAGGATGGGATAACACAACACCACCCTGACACATAGTGCTGCCACAAAGCGCTTGTGCAAAAATAAGGGCCAACATCTGACATCAAGCACGTTCCACTCTACCTTTAGATTCAAGCCAGAACTACATCTGGCAACCACAGCAAAATGTAAACAGTACCACCAGGACAATAAGGACACTGACAAGTGCACAACATTCTCAACAAATTAAAACACCAAATGCCAAGAAAGCATTTTTCTAACCACTCCACTAAAGATACCAACAGGAAAAATAAAAAGCTAAACTTAAATCAATAATCTGGACAGACTCAGTAAGAGTCAGTGCATTGCATTTGCACTCTATGTCTCTTTCTCAACAGACAGAATTATAGAGATTTTTCCCTTCTTTCACTCATATCACAATTTCCCCTTCCCTCAGCTCTTTGCTCCACAAATTGGAAGAAGCCTGAAGAGAAAGACAAACATTTTCTAAAGCATATAATCAGGAGAAGAGATCTACAGCTGGCTGAGCATAGCAAGCAGCAAGTGCAAGTGATAAAAGCATTATGTGGAGCTCTTCTGCCACTTGCATCTCCTTCAGTAATTTAAGCAGAAAGTGTTCCCACCTTTTGTCACTTACCCTTTTTTGATCTTCCAGTCCATGTGTCACAGTCTTTCTTTTCTGATGTTGGTTGGATTCAGAGCCAGGTTCCATTTCCCTGCTACAAAGACTCTTCCAGCCTCTTAAAGCTTTCTCTAAAAACTCATAGTATAAACAACAAAAAACTAAAAATAATTTTTAAAAAGGCAAAATAATTCCTTCAAATTTCGTCCATTGTCTTTAACGATTCTTCTAAATTCCTGTTTGCCATCACTGCTCATTATCCTAACAAGCAGCCATTCTGTGAGCCTCTGTATCCTATAGTAGCTCAGATGAAGGTTTCCATGTAAGTGCATTACAGAAGGATGACAGAGCTGAATCCAAACCCAGTAGTTTGTGCCACATTATTGGTCCATCAGCAGCCTTTTCAGTGCATTCCTGGCACAGATAATGTATATGTCAATAAAGGTGTAAACGTGCATTTAATCCACTGTGTTGATATTATCAGCATCCCTCTCCTGGGCCACCTTCCTCCCATAAATCAATGTAAACACTTCGCAGTGATAATTGCCTTTTGCAAATCTAGAAGGTGTTAATTACGTAAAATCATCCATGCATGCTTGTCATCTTCTTCTTAGTATTCAAACAAATACCTGGAAGAGGGGAGAGAAAAAAAGTAGTTTTACCAGCTTGAAAGAAAACATAGTTACTGATGTTCTTTACCCACCACCATGAGCCACAAGTCAGAACTGATACAATAATTACGTGTTTGGAACATGCTACAGCCCTCGTCCAAGCTTCTCAAAACGCTTTGACGCCTATTTAGAGTGTTACCTTGCCTTTGGGGCTTATTGCATAAAACCAGCCCAGAACGACAATATTGTACATCAGAGCTGAAGCTACTGCAGCAACACTGACTGAACCCTGCAAGGATCAACTCAAAACTCAGCTTTTCGGGGTTCAGAGTCCCAAATCTAAAGACAAATCTGTTATTTTTCTGGGGTCTATTACCAAGGGATCTTTCTCCACAATCTGAGTGCCACCTCCCAAAATACTGAGCATGATAATGCATGAACAAACAGGTTCTATTATTACTTGGGAAAGAAAGCAGAGCAGCACCCGAAATCACAGCTTAGGAAGTCAACCAGCTTAAAATGCTGTTCTTTTTGTACTGAGAAGCACAAGTTTACAAGAGACACAGAGTTACTTTTTAAGGTAGGATCAATATCAGCAGGCACCAGGAAAAACGCATTTACTACACTGAATTTCATACTAAAAAGGCTAAACATTAAATCAATTTCAGCCACCTTAGCTGAGCATGGTATAAGAGCACATATTTAGCTGCATGTTTTTACAGGCCTGGTAGGCACCAAAGAAATCCAAACCTATGTCCTGTGTAACAAAAGAACTAATAAATAAGATCATCACACACTCTCCCACCACTAAAGGATAAACAGCATAAAAAGCAGATTTCTCACAACACAGTGGAAATGCTTGTTCTGCGTACTGAGGTCCCTTGTAATGCCAAGGCAAAAATCTTGACAAGACAACAGGTAGAAATACTGCTTTTGCCTATCAATTCAAATGCCCTCTCTCACTGCTCCTCACCATGGAGCACGAGGTCATCAAGACAGTTTTCTTTCTTCTAAAGAGCACAGGAAAGAATACAGCTGATTGCAGCAATGGCTTGCCATTTGAAAGTAATCTAAAAGCACATCTAACCCATTTTACAGAGAAACAGGTTTCCAATTGCATTTTGAACCAGAATTTGCTCCTGATCTGTGGTTTCAAACTTGCCAACAGCCACAGAAATCAGACAGGTGCCTTGAAGGCAATATATGGCCCCTGACCTTAGCAACAAATATCACAAGCAAAAAAACACCCCAAATTTTTAAAATATCCTTAAGTTCCACCGAGGAAAACTTTTTCCCTCCAGTGATTTCGCTGTGATGTGACATATGAGACTGCATCAGTCACATCGTGTAATGCCATGCTAGAATAGTATGACATAACCAGTGCAACTAAGGACAACATGAAAGGTCCCCTCAACTAGAAAAAAAAAAAAAGAAAAAAGTGCAGTCTCTGGAAGTTCCTATGCATTCAGTGTTCCAGCTTTAACCATCATGGAAACAGCCTCTCTGGGGAAACATATGAGGATCTATTTGTATGTAGCACTTAGTTCATGCCTGCAACCCAAGACCATGTGTTACAGGTATTTAGTATCACTGCCCAAGTTAGCTACATCAAGCTTCATGTATTAAAAAAATTTATTAACACAAGGGAAAAAATGCAGCCTAAAGCTTAAAGAACCATTCTAAGTCAGCCACAAACCAAAATATTTTTTAATACCTCGCCCGAATTTTATTCTTACTATTTCCAGTAAAAATAAGATTCACTTTTTAATCTCTGTGCATATCCAACTGTGGAGATGGATTTACTAAAAAAATTAATTTAACACCAATTAATTGGCATAAAATGCAAAACAAAAACTTCAAGAAGAAAAATAGGTAAGGTTTGCCGGGGAAATCACCACATAGCCAGAGACATCAAAACAAACAAAAAACCCGAGTGACCCAAAAATCTGTGTTACCTCATCCTCACAACGTAGCAACATCCAAAGCCCCCAGTACGGCTACGACTGAACGTCCTCCCTGAATAAATAGCTCTAAGAGCTCAGCGCCTACACCTGATCATGATTTAAATACATTAACAGCCTCAATGAGCCACAGGTGAATTGATATTCTCAAATTTAAGCCATAAGGGCTCCACCTGGCTACATCCTACCACGGTCCATCCTCAATACAGTCACAAAAAGGTCCCCACCTGCACAGAATGCCGCTCAGAAATACCTCGCTGGGTACCCAGATCCTCAAGGACGCCGCCTGGCCGCCAGTCTTTCATTAAAAGTAACGCAAATTAACACAACTTTTGGGGGCTTTCTCATTAAAATGTGAGCAATCTAGCAACATCAGAAATTTTTAATTCCCGCAACAGCCCGTGTTTCGGGAATAAGCAGGCAAGCAAACCCACAAGTTTGTTGTATTTTCTTTTTCACGCGGGGAGCAGAAGCCCGGCAGCCCGCGAGTCCCGCGGCTGAGGCGAGGTGCCAGACAAAACCCCGCGGCTCTGGCGGCACCGCACCCCGCCCGCCCGGGTGGGCTGCCCGGCGCACAACGACAGATAAAATAACAACAATGATACGCGTATCATCGCAGAGGGCAGCAGCAGCAGCGCGACGCGACCCGCCCGCACCCAGCCCAGACCGACCGAGGGAGGCACCGCGGCCCCGAGCCCGCCCCGCACAAGTTGCGGCCCCACGGAGCGCGGAGCGGCCGCTCCCGCACAGCGCGGGCGGTGCCGGCCCCGCCGAGCCCAACCGCGGATGGGGCAGAGCCCCCCGGGACCCCCTCCCGTCCCGAGCCGCCCCCCGGCGGGCAGGGCTCGCTGCCGGCCCCCGCTGGGGCGCGGGGCTCCGCCCGCCCGGGGCCGCGTCCCTCTCGCCGCCGGAGGGAGCGGGAGCGCCGGGACAAACTTTCGCATCCCTCCGGCGCGCCGGGCCGGGCTCCCCGCGCCCGCCGGTACCTGCCGGGGCTGCCGCGGCGGGCCGGGGGCTCCGGGCCGTGCTGCTCCCGCGGGCCGGCGGCCCGAGCGCCCAGGGCAGGGCGAGGGGCCGCCCTGCACGCCCGGCTCCGGCTCCAGCGCCGCCGCTCCGCGCCGCCACCACAACTCACTCCGGCGTCGCCACGACAACGAGTGCCCGCCCTTCACCGAGCCCCCTCCTTCCCTCCCTCCTTCCCTCCCGCCCAGCGCGGGGGCTCCCACGTGGGGTCACCACGCCAATGGAAGGCGGGGATGCTGCCGGCGGAGGCCGGGAAGAGCTGCTCTCCTGGCGGGAGCGGGTGCGGAGGGAGGCATTGCCGCCACCCCTCGACCACCTGCCCTTTCGGCTGTGCCGCATCACCTGCCCGAAGACACCGCCCGAGGCCGCAGTGTCGCCAGCAGAGCGCTGTGGGCCGGCTTTTGGACGGAGCATGTCATGTCCCTCCTCTGCCCAGCTCAGCCCGCTGCCTTACATCCCGTCCCCACGCCTTGGGATGTGGGAGCACCGCTGCAGGACCGCTGCACACAGATCTGGAGGATGCCACATGGCTGTGTGGCTCGCACAGCACTATTAATGCAAGATATTGCTGTGACCAAACGTGTCTTGATTAGGTGTCTATTCAAAACAAACCTAATGTAAACGTGGTGTTGCCCTCTCATTAGTGCACATCCTCGCACTGCTTGGAGCTGGGCCAGCCTCCTCCGGAGCCTCGCAGGCCTTAATAAGCCAGAACTAATAAGCAAGGCTGGGTGTAAGTTGACTCCTCGCAGAGCCACTTAGGAAGCTTAACACCGGTTCTGGAAATTACAAGTAGTTGCACTCCAGAAGGTTCAGGAGAAACCATCTTTGGTCCAGCACAACTTTCTGTCCCAGTAGACTTCAAGCAGCCTTGGTCACCCTGCCTGGCCCGCACATCTTCTGTGTGGGAGCAAAAGGAGTGGTAGCAAATATTCTCACAGATGCAAAATAAGAAAGAAGGCGGGGGGAAGTTATGTTCAAAGACTTGGCCCCAAACTGAAATGCACTTTTTGTAGAGGGAGTGCTGTAACACACTGTGTTCTGAACAGAATGTTACTGTCAAAGTCAAGGCTGGAGGCCACAGGAGTAGGATAATGTTGAGGGACTGTTGATTTCGGAGGGCAATCAGCTGCTCGTACTTCACCACCTGCTCTGACTACGGTCCAAGGAACCAAGGGTGACTCATGAGAGACTAGAGAGAAGAGAAACAGTTCCTATTCCATGGGAACACATATTCAGGAGCATCAGCAGCTTTCACCCTTCCTATCCTGGCACCAGCCCACCTTTTCAAGACATTTTCCTCATTTTCTCTCTACACTTACTAGTGAGTCCTGCGTGTGACTCCTTCTGCAGCACCTCATTCCCGAGCAAAGAAAATTCACTTCGATTCCAAATAAAATTACGGCTACAGTCTTGCCCTGCTTTTAGCTTTATCCTCAAGGTTCAATTCAGCAGAGCCTTCAGCCCAGCACGTCTACCAGTAAATAAAATTTACATCTCATTTAGACCATTTCTTTAGTTCTGTATTTTAAATGTCAAAGTATGTGGCCTCTGTAAAAAGTAACCTATGAACTTAGGTTGCCTGAGGTTTTGTTTCAGCTTATACAGAAAAACAAGATGTCACGAACACCTGGGTTGCTGTGGCTCATGGGACCTTTGGGGACAATATGTCTTGCAGAAGGCTCCTTCACTGTGACTCTGTCTGGCCTGTGCTCCAAGGCCTTTTCAAGTATTTTGAGGCACTTGCTGACTGCCAGCTCCCATGGAAGATGACATTTCTGTCAATGTATGATCCAATTGCCATTTTTTTTGTACCAATATTTCTCACATAGGCAATAGGAATGAGAAATTAAGCCAAACTGGTTCTTTGGCAAATTCAAGTGTGTTTTAGTATGGTAAGAGATGGTTTACAATACTTAGAAACTCTGCTTCTACTGTAACATTTTTATGTTTAGAAAATCTTCTTTTAAAATACGTGGTTAGAGGTAGAAAAGAAGATTAGAACAGCCTAGTCTACAATAAAGGAAAATTTCAATTCAACAGGACTGCTGTAAAGACCCTTATTTATTTTTCTCAGCAGTTGCATTCACTCGCTTGCCTGCACCTTTAGTTGCTGTGGAGGTTTTCCTCTGTAAATTCTTCAAAGTGATGGATTTTCCCTTTGAAAGAATGCTTGACTGTAGAGAACTACAGAAGTGTAGCCTTTTTTATTTTTTTCCTGTTCACATGTGATGCTTTGAGCTTTGAAAAGATGCGTGTACTGCCATCTCTTTGTTAATTTGCATGCCAAGAGCCTAAAAATTTGCATTACTGGCTTCATACTCCACAACTGAAAGCAAGGACAGTGATCTCTCACTTTTTCCAGCTAAAGGTCATCTGAAATACATGTTCCTCTCTGGCTCAGACTAGTGAGACATTCAGCAGTTCATGAAACAAAGAAGCATAAGGCTTATTTTTATTGATAAAATGTTGTGGTTGTAGCAAGGAGCGCTAGTGTAACAAGGTGTTGCGCATATGCACCCTCCCCAGTGCTTACAATGTAGACAGACAAAAAGCAACATTTTAACCTCTGTTTTAGAGGCAGAAAGCCGTGGCACAGAGCTGATGAGGAGAATTTGCCAAAATCGCATCTTCCAAGTGAATCAGCGTCTTAACCTCAACTATTCCCGCTCTTGTTGGTTCTTATCCTTTTGATGCATTCTAACCTATTAGATAGGTAAAAGTAATCTTGTGTAAAATTACAGCCATGGACTCTGAAAAGATAATGATCAAAGTCCAAGTTCTCATTGGACATTAACACAGAAATGACTCTCTTATTTAAGAGTCCATATGTAACCAAAGGTAACAGTCATTTTACAGTCATGTAAAAATAGGAACAAAGCACTTTAAATGCATGCCTTTAGTCCACTGATAATGTCAATCAAACCCCAGCACAACTCCTATGAAAAAACCGTTTAGTATTTAGTATTTAGGAGCAGCAGCCTGGGACTCAGGACTCCTCAATTTGCCATCTTTATGTCATCTAAGCCCACCCCAGGTTCTGTGGAAGCACACCAGGTTCCCACAGGAAAAAGTCTAAATGCCAGACATGCACTGTAAATGCATTAAGCCAAAGTTGCCTTTTGCCACAAATTCTATAGAAGTTGTTCTAAACGAAGCCCTTCCTATTGACTGGAACTCAGAGGCAGTGTTTGAGTGCACACTGACACTGGCCATGTTTTGGAGGTGTGCTCTCAGCACTGACAGCAGGACCCGTCCTGATGCTTTTTAATCACCATTGCAAGGCATCTTCAATGCTGTGAAAGTTGTGATGCCGTAAACCCACTCTTTGCCATAAGCATTTAGAAATAGGAGGCTTCATCTGCAAGGGCTTTTTTCCTGACACTGCTAAATGTCAGAGAAAGTTCAGTTCTAGCACATTAAAAGATGCCTAAAAATACTGAATATTATTCACACTCTCAAAGAACTAGTTTTTATTGCAAGTGAAAAATGTTTCATAATTAGAAAACAAAACATTCATGAAGAGCTACATGCAATTCATCATCTGAAGAATTTAAATCATTTAGCTTCAGATAATTCAGCTTTGATCCATAGACTGTAAGAGTCAACATTTCCTGAGGTGTTTTCACAGACTTTTGAGGACAATCTTGAGTTCATTTGTCTGTGTGTCTGCTGCAGGGCCTGGTAAAACATTCTGTTACAAAAACGATGGTTGAAATGGTAGGAGTGTTTATATAGCAAAAGACAGGGATGTAAAAGTAAAAGAGCAAAGCTTTCATTAATTTTTCAGGCTCTGTTATGTACGTTTTAGCTTTTGGCTGTGGCTAATCAATTTGAATGTTCACATTAGTTCTGACTTTAGGCAATGAATTCTTTAAAATGTCTTATTTTGCATTTTTAAGATGTTTTTGTGTAATATATGCACGTTTTAAAAAGTTTTTGATTTTGGGGATAGAATGCATCTTTAGAATCTATTTTACCTCTCTGATACCCAATATAACCTTTGAAAGATTAACTCTTGAGATAGCTAATGGGTTTCCTTTAGGACAGCCAGATCCTGTCATTCTTTACTGTATTCTTTGGCATGAGGGGGATCAGTTTTCCTTTCCAAATATGAAAGATTTCTTTAAATTACTTTTAGGTTTGGAAAAAGAAATCAAGTGCTGATCAATTAAATGCAACAGGTATATAATATCCTAGAAGCTGTTTCACCCCTTTACCTCTTCTGTGATCTGAAAACCATTTAGACTAAAGAGAAAGTTCAAACACTACATTTAAATGACAGCTTTGAAAGAAAAAGAACAGATGTTCTCTGAGAATTATGTCCCCTATACTTGTTAAAAGGTGGGACCTCTTTGGTAAGAAATTAGTGGAGTCCTCACTCATGGCTCCTGAAGACTAAGAATTTATTTCACAGTGCCTTATATTTCAGTGTAAATATTCTAGGACAACCCTCTATGTCCTCTTGTTATTGTTAGCTCACATCTCTGTTTCCCTCAGAGTTGTCAGTCTGTATTTTCATGGTTAGAATGTTTATTTCTTCAAAGTAACCGGCTCCCTCCGTGCCCTGTGTCCATGGACAGCTGCCGTTTTCCATGGTCAGTCATTAATATAACGAAACACCTTTGCCAACATTAAGTTAGGATTGTGCTGAGCTGTATTTTGGATTTGTGCTAAACACACAATAATATAGATATTAATAGCAATATTGATAATATAGAGATTTATGTTTGAGCAGGGCTTACACAGAGACAAGGACTTTCCTGCTTTTTGTATGGCCACGCTGGTGAGGAAGCTGGGGAGTTGGGAAGAGATGTAGCCAGAACAGGTGACCCCAAATGACTAAACTGATATTCCAGACCATGTGAAATCGAGCTCAGGGTATAAAGTGGGGCGAAGAAGGAGGGAGATGTTTGGGGTGATGGTATTTGTCTTCCCAGGTAACTATTTTACATAATGGGGTTCTGCTTTCCTGGAGGTGACTGAACCCCTTCCTGCCCATGGGAAGCAGGGAATTAATTCTTATTTTGCTTTGTTTGTGTGCATAGTTTTGCTTTCCCTGAGAAACTCTCTTTATCTCAACCCACATGTTTCTTACTTTTCTGATTCTCTCCCTGATCTCACTGTTGGGGGAGTGAGTGAGTGGCTGTGAGGTGCTTGTTGCTGGCTGAGGTTAAATCACAACAGTCCTTTTTCTTCTCACAGAGCTCTCCGCTTTGCTTGAACAAGACACCTTGAGAGTGCCTTGGGAGAGCTACATTCAAACGAGTTCTCCAAAACACATTTTCTGTGTCTTCTTTCATCTGAATGAAATGTGCCTTACAAGTTAGTCACGTATGCTGCAAAGGGCCATAGACTGCGTACAGACATGTTTAATGAAGCTGAATATTGCAAGCATAAGCAGCAAAAATATTTTGTTTACTTAACATTTATACACACTCAAGTAAAAGCTTGTTACGTTTGGTTGGCTAGGCTTGTTTTCAAAAGGGACCTAGAAGGCTGAAAAAGTTAAATAAATCAACATATGCATAACAACACAATCATTCATATTAGCCTTCTAGTTAAGTCAATGATTAATTCTCCTTTGAGGATGAAGTGGTGGTAAAACAACTCTAGCCTAATATCTAGTAGCAATATTACAGTCAACTCAAAATTCCAGATTATATCAGCACATACCTATGTAATACAAGAGAAACTTTCAGACCTGAAATTTAAAGAGAAATCTGAATAACCATATGCTTATTTGAATATTTAAATATAGGTTGCAACTAGCTGCTCTCCACCACTGGCTTGTAGATCTGCTCTGTCTGCAAATAAAGAGGTCAGTAGACCTTCGTACTGACTTCAAATGGCTGAACTGGAAGAGCAGGATAATATCACAGCAGGAGCAGTGAAAGGAGAAAGGGGAATTTCTAAAATACATTGGCTCATGTCAGAGATTAATATGAACTCCAATGGGAAGATGAGAGACACTACAACAGTATCTTTTTGAAAACACGACTAACTTCTCTGTCTTGGACAATCTAGGTATCTGGAATGTTGTAACTGAGCATTGAATTAAAGATGGTGAGGGTTTTCCCTACAGATAAAGAGTTCTGTGTTCTGTTTGTCAGTAAAGATTGCAATATCACAAAGTATTGCCCAGCTGAGGGCTGTAAGATCAGCACCACAGGGAAAACTGAAACCTTCTGCAGCAGGTCATTCTTTTCATGCTGACTCAGAAGAGGGGAAATTGAGCCTTTCCTCTTGGAGACAGTGAAAGATAGTATGGGGATGCTTCATGTGGATCAAAAGGGTGACCACAAATGGAAAAAGCAGTTTTCCACAGATTTTGGCTAGTGGCTACAGCCAAGAGGGAATTTCTACTTTCAGCAGGCCTGGAGAATGGGACTTCCAATATCCAAACCAAGAAGCTGAGGTGACAACCCTTATTTCCTTGCTCTGACTCTGTCCTTAAATGTGGTACTCCAAGGTCTCAAAAAGGCTTACAGTTCCTCAAGTCTTATTAATAGTTCTTACCCTGCTCTCCTGCCCTGGTTTGGAGGACAGATACTGCCAAGAAAAGGCAGGAGCTCCTCCTGAAATGGAGAATGCAAACCCCCTCCCTCCAATTTATCATAATTTGGAAATTAAGGGGCTCTCAGGCAAAGATATGGGTTTAGGAATAACAGTTCTTTACTAATATATCTACAAGACAAACAAAAACAACATCAGCTATGAAAATCGGTTACAAAACAGAACAAATAACTCAGTTCCAGTCCTTCTCAGTTGCAGACGCTGTCTCCCTGATCTCAGTCCCGGTGGTGGAGCAGGGCAGGACCCCCGCAGGTGCCGAGGGCAGGAGCAATGGCAGTGGCCAGGAGGGAGAGGGATAGAGGAATGAGGGATGAGGAATCTGCTTTACAGAAACCAGTACAGATGTTAGGATACAGAAGCTGGTTTCCATTTAGAAAACAAATGATGTATTTCGAAAAGATCATATTAGGCCAATTATTTTACAGTCTGAAGTGACACAAATCTGAAAGAGGAGCTTCTGTTTTCCTAATGTGAGAAGAGCAGAGCAATGTAAATCTTTCAGCATTGCTGCAGTCCCACAAGATTCAGCTGGATATAACCAGGACCACATTTTTAATTGGCGAAGCACAGAATAGAAGATTAAAAACATTGCTAAGAAGTTTTTACATTAACTTTGTTAATATTAATAAAGATTCTTTAAAAAATGGGAGTTTGCAACCTCATGTTACCTGTAAATCAAAGGAAAATATATTTGCCTTGATTCTAAGATAAGTTTATATGATTGTAAAGATCTTCATGAACAGGTGAGGTAAGGAAGAGAGTTTGTGAGTTGACATTTTTGTTTTAGTATTTTCCACTTCTATAATCTCTTTTTATCTAAGGATTTCAAAGGACATTAATGAATTGAGCATCACAGCAGTCGTGAAAGAAAAGATAATTATTTAAAGATTGAAATTCAAAGAGATGAATGGATATAAATGAGAAATAGCCTTCTTAAAATATAATATACTAATCAGACCATATGGAAAATCCCCTATTTTCCTCTATCTATCTATCTATCTATCTATCTATCTATCTATCTATCTATCTATCTATCTATCTATCTATCTATCTATCTATCTATCCATCTATCTATCCATCTATCTATCTGTCTGTCTATCTGTCTATCCCATGTGCCTTTCAGGCAATTCACAGTACTAGAAAAATTCGTAAGAAGTGTTTACAACTGTTTTTATACAGACAGATTGGATGAAATGACAACATGGTAGCAGACATAAACAGGAGACTGAAAAAAAAGTGTTGTTTTGAACATGTTAAACTTAATTTCGTCTCTTAGAGGTAACAGATTTTACAGAACACTTTTGTACTGGAATGGATTTGCTTTACAAATTACCACATTCAGGACTGTATGAAGTCACTTATCCAAGACAGTAGAGTTGGAGAAATGCTCTCCTGCTCAGAATCAAACCCAGTCTCTGAACACAGAGGCCACAGCGAGGAAAGGAGTCCTCGTTCTCACTGGAATGCGCAATATATGGTACATTTAAATGCACTTAGCTCTTTAATGACCAGTTGCATTCCTGTGCCTTTGCTAACCTGACAAGTTTTGTATATAAACAATTCTGTTGATAGCTGGTAGAATTCATCCCAAAGGATGTGCTATCATGTGCAATGATAAAAACAGCATCTCTCAGAAAGGAGGCAAAGCCTTTAATGCACAGGACATGAAATTTCAGGAGGTCTGTGAAGTTTTGCAACTTTTCTTCCCCTTTTATGCTTCCATTGGTCACAGGTACACTTTCCTCTCAAGCATATTTGCAGTTCTCCAAGCTGTAAGAATTCATAAGCAGGACCCAAAGGAGAAGTACCTTGTATCTTCCAAGGAGAATACGTGCTGTAATCATGTAATGAGAGCCCCTTCTTGATGTACAGCTTTCATTCAATGCAACAGTCAACAGTCGTGTTAAGGCCATGTAATTTCCTAACTCAGAAGTTCTTGCTATCCTGAGGCATAAGGAAATGAACTTCTTTGCAATTTGATTTTTTTTTCAAATTGTTTTTTTCTTCATACTTTGAACAAACTGAGAAGTATCTGCTTACAGAGGAAGTAGCTTCACATCAATCAAGAAAACCTGCAATTACAAGTGGAAGCTCATTTCACACTCTATAAAAAGCAAACAAGACCTGAGTCATAATACATGTATATTAGCCTTTATTTACAATTATAATAATCAAGATTCAAGATAAACATCTTGGAGATTTTCTTCCCTGTAAGAGGGCATCTATCCTTCTGAAACTTCTCTAAAGTCTTAAAAAGTAAAAGCAGATGTACCAAGTCATGCCAAAACAGAGTTTTGTTCAAAGTCCTATCCCTAGCAGAGCTCCATAACCAAAGTCTCTGAGGAGATACAGGAGCAAACCAAGTACAGTTATATTTATGTAATGTGTAGTCCCAGCTTCCTTCAACTTGTGGCTCATAGACTGAGCCAGTCAATGCCTCTTTTTCTTGTATCAGAAGGAGAGTAAGTGAATACTCCCAAGGCTTCTTCTGAAAATAAACAACTGGGTATCACAGGCACCCAGGCATCCCACACCATTTCCTCATCTCTTTCCACTGAAATAGGTAAAACTGTGTGTGAATTCCCATAGGGATGCAGGGGTAAGACAAATCAAAACTTTTCTTATTGCTGTCCAGTGTAAGGACAGGAAGAAATGGGCCTTAGCTGAAATACAGGAAATTCTGGTTCAATATTTTCAAAGTAGGTGTTTGGTTTTCTGGGGTTTGTTTGTTTGTTTGGGTTGTTTTGGGGGTTTTGTTTGGTTGGTTTTTTTTTTTTTTTTTTTTTTTTTTTTACTTTAAGTGTGATCAAATGCCGAAACAGGTTGCTGAAGTGGCTGACTCTGAGCAGGGGGCTAACTAGATGAACTCCAGAGGTACCTTCCACCCTCAGCTACGTGGAGTAATACTCTGTGAAATACCCATGGATAGCAAATTCTTGTGTGTTACGAAAGGTCCAGACAAAAAATTTATAATTTTTCTATAAACCAGAACTGAGCCAGCTTGAACCAGATCTTGAAAGTTCAATTTCTGCAGCCCAGGCTCTTGTTTCCTGTAGGGATGACTGCTGCTAGGCCAGGAAGTCACATACCCTGAGTCATTCTCCACACCTTTACAATTAACACATTCCCCCAATATGCAGATAAGACAATTACATGATATGTTTATCTTTAGTTTTCTTACATGAGCAAGACAGCCATCTTTGAAATAGGGGCTGTTCCAGCAAAAACTTCTCTTTTTTTTTCCAAAACCTTTTATGTAGCAAATACCTGTGCACCAGCAGTTTGTCATCAACAGAACCTGAATTTTTCTGTTCTTGAATTGTACTGAATCAGTACAAGCAAAAACTTGAATTAACAGTTTTAGTGACTGGTAATGAATGGAAAATTAAAATAATCTATCTGGTCCTGCAGTATATAGATTATAAGTCAGCAAAAAAATACATAGAGAAGGAAAGAAATGGAAGCTTTTGAGAGGTCTGCAAAATTCAAGCTCCCAAACTGGGCTTCACCACAAAAATCTTGGCTGCTGGATAACTCTGGGACCTTAGCACACACAGATAACAACAAACTAAAATGCACATCAAAGACAATTTTAATCAGAATTTGAAGAATAAAGGAATAAGGGAAATATTTTTGTTCCCTAGACAGGTTGGCTGAATATTGAGTTGTCTTCTTGTTCACTCCTGCTGCTGTGAAATCCACCTGCTACGGTCTCCCTTTTTTTGTAAACTGTAAAACTATCAGTGGTGGCTACTTATCACACCTTGTCCTATTTCAAAATCATATAATGAAATTTTCATTTCAGTTAAACGGAACTGTCTTTGTCTGTGAGTACCTACTCCCATTCTAATTGAATCAGTTCAAGCAGTCACAGAAAATTAAAGCCCATCCGAACATTAACCAAAATTTACTGGAGTGACAAACAAACCTAGTATATTTACAGTAATTTCAGGATTATAAGCCGCACCTGATTATAGGCCGCATGTTACAATAGAGTGTGATAAAAGGTATCTGTTCTATCACCATCTGTTGAGGGTGGGGGCAGTGATCCTTATCTCCACATGAGATATTCTGCTAATGGGCCATCCATTGAAACCAGGCAGGGCATTGTTCTTTATCTTTTCACAACCCATCCTTCCTCCAGCCAGTCATTTTCTGCTCATGGCCATTGAGTCCCACTGTGGGACTGATAAAATTACTGCATCCCATTGGGAGTTGCTCCAGCCAGGGGGAAGAGCCCAACATTTCTTACCAAGATAAAAACAGAGGTTTGGGGACACTAAGGGAGCCCCTTTCTCCACTGGACTCCAGAGGAAAACCGGATTTCTCCACATCACCACTGGACCTCCGGAGGGAAACTGCACCTTGTACAGGAGCACTGCTCCAACTGAGCCACATCTGTCACTGCAGGAGGATGCAGCCACCATTTAATGGGACTGCTACCAACACCCTGCCTGACGGGGTGTCAGGTTGTACTCTGACTTTGTCAGGGTTTGGAGTTTGTTTCTTTGTAGTACTGTATTTCTATTTTAATTTTCTTAGTAAAGAACTGCTATTCCTAATTCCCAGATCTTTGCCTGAAAGCTCCTTGATTTCAAAATTCTAATAATTTGGAGGGAGGGGGTTTACATTCTCCATTTCAAAGAGAAGCTCCTGCCTTTCTCAGCAGACACCTGTCCTCCAAACTAAAACAGCAACTTTTTGTTCTTTGTCCATATATAAGCCGCACCTGATTATAAGCCGCACTTTGGGTTTGGACCAAAATTTTAGTCAAAATGGTGCAGCTTAAATCATGAAATTACTGTACTTTATGCTGGCAGTTCTAACCTGTGGCGCCTTTAAAGGCAGAAGATATGCAGGGGGGAGAGAAGAACAGTTGCAGGTGAACCTCAGCTGGGGAGTGTGCACTGGACACCTCTGTGCATAAAACAGTTGTTACCACAGGAGCTGAATGAACCAGGCAAGAGGAAGCACAAGAAAGAGCAGAGCCACAGCATGAGCTGGGCCTGCCCTCTGCAGTGCTGTCACTTTGGTGGCAGCATGTGCCTCAGGGGAACATCTTTCTGCCCTTTTATACACTGTTAGAGCTAGAGAAGAGTAGGAAAAAAAAAACTAAATCAAAAATAAAAAACAGGTCCAAGGTAACCACAACTGGATGAAGTTTATTTTGGCTAAGTTCTTCTTACAGTCTCCTACAATCTCCTAGGCTTTTTGTAGGAAGGAATCCTTTTCTTTCTTGAAGATTGAAATAAAACTAATACCAGTAAAAAGTACCTATATTTCTTTGGTAATTTCACTTGAAATCTAGCTGCTACTGCTTATGCCTCGTATGAGAAATTTCTCTATGGGAATTGCATGTAGAGACCAGGTTCTTGAACACAAAAAGAATCCATACCCTAAATTGCTGGATCAATCCTGTAAATACAAACATGCTTGCCTTTCTCACTCCCCAACTTAACTTATTAATTTATTTTTGTTTAATTTTACTATTTTTCTGTCTGGGTGGGAGAGAGGGGGAGTGGAGCAAAGAATGCTATGACTATTGACCTGAGACAGTCTCCTGGAAATAATCTAACAGCAGGGAAAAGCAAGTCCTTTTCAAAACCAATGAAGCAAGAAAATGCTGTTGACCAAACTATTGTGAGAGATTTGAGGAAGGGGAGGGAAGAAAAAATGTGGAAAATAAGGAGGAGAAGGAATTAAACTGTGCCTTAGACTAATACTTATTATTTTCTTTAAAAGAAGCCCGCATATTTCCGAGGCCATCACTTTTATGGGATCTGTCATAACTACCCCTTGTTCCAAAGAGATGTCGTTTTTAGCAGCAGTCAGATCTCATGCTTAGGTTTATGAGTGCAGGAGTTTTGCTCACAGCATGCAGTGCTCCACAGCCTTGGATTTTCCTTGATCTGTCTCTCCCCACAATGCCCCGTGGCAGCTTGGAAAAACAAGACTATTTCTGTAGAGTTAATATCGGTTTATGTCCTTCTTCAGTGGAGCTCCATGGATTCTCACTGCCTGAGACATGAGCATTCTGAAATCTTCATGTTTATTTAAATGCATTTTAGTTGGGCACAGCTAGTAGGAACAAACAAGCAAGCAAACAAACCATATTCCCAGTGTTAATGGGATCAGCAGCACTGCCAGGACCATGCTCCCTGTGAAATTATGGCCTTGGAGAGGCCCTGAGGGTGAAGAGGACCTTGCTGAATATGTTTTGTTACTTCAAGATGCTGCTGCCACTCCCAGCCGGGTCAAGCACTATAGCAAAGTTGGTCCTAGGAACACAGGTAGTACAGATATTAACAATTTGCCTTCTACAGCTGCTTTTTTCTCTACAAAAACCCCTTTTGTCTTAGAATTACAATGTAAAATACTCATATATTGTTGAATCTGTGCCTAACAGTAGTTAAAAACATAACAAAGTACCTATATAAGATCTCAAATGAACAACATTCACATTCTTAAAGAACTTAAGAAAGACTGTAAATGATGGTTGTGTCAGAGAAACTTCCCACTCAGGATTGGGGTTTTGTTTGTGTTTGATGATCTCTGTTTCTTTTTGCTGATCCTTCATTCTTTTTGTGCATGTGCACAGGCACATGGAATAGTTTCTCACTCAAGCACAAAACCCTTGATGTTAATTCATCTTTTGAGTTAATCCATTTCCAATGAAAGCCTAGAGACCGAAATTATTATTGTTGGGGCTGACAGTTGGGGCCTCCATCAGGAACCCGCAGCAGTGGGTTTGACTTTCCTGATTCCTCATTTTCCCCAGATCAGGCCCACTAAACTAAACTGTGCATAAACAAAGGGAGATTATTGTTTGTGAGCATTAGAAAATTCAAAACTGAAGCTGTGTATGAAGTCTGGCTTTTATTTATGATATTTGTTGGTGAAACAGATACTATTTTTCCCACCACATCATAAAGGAGAGTGTAGTCCTGCTCTAAACAGAAATAATCTATTCTTTTTACTCAGAAATGTGTAGCCACTATTCATACAGAAAAACTTTGTGAATAGCACATATTTACATTTTTAACTATGATACCTCACTTCAGGATTCTTTTTCTAAGGACAAATTCCATGCTTATTTCAGGAAGTAAAAACCAAATCAGAGGAGGTAGGTTTTAAGAACTTCATGTTGTTATCTATAAAAGAAATTTCCTCTACTGTATCAAAGGCAGATGTTGTACAGAAACACCAGCACCAATGTGTGGGGGAAAAAACCCCTGAACTATTGATGAAATAGTGAGGATACTTTTCCCCATGTTTAGGTATCAAATAAATAGCCAAGAAAATGTAATGGAAAAAATCATAAAGAAAGAGACTAAACAAGAAAGCCACAAACCACCTTTTGGGATGAAAGCAAGCATGTGTAATGGAAGCCCAAAGAGTAATATATTCAGAAGCTGTAAGTGCTGAAAATGAAGTCTTAGAATGAAAGCAGCTCTTCAGCCATAACTCTACTGTCACTAATGTAAAGCTATAATCTTTTTTTCCTATGTTCTCATTATTATCCAAGCACTAAGTGTCAGTTAAGAAGATGTAAGAGAGCAGGAATTTTCAGTGGGATGGAAATCTTTCATCGCCTGTTTTCTTATGTATTGGAATGTTACAATTTTGTCATGGCTTTTAACTAATCTTGGGTTTACTGCTGCTGTGACAACCTTTTAAGGAGGTAGAATGTGAAATTAAATGGTACTGTTACACTCTAATATACTAACAGGACCTTTTTTTTAACCCAAAATAGCAGTTTCAATATTAACACTGGAAGGGTTGAAGCCCATATCTGTGATGAAATTGTGAAAGAAGCAGAAGCAAATTTGCTAGCAACCAGGAAGAGACACCAGTTCAAGCCTCTGATACCTTTTTTTTTGTGTTTTGAGGACTGGTAGGTAAGATGCAAGTGCCTGGAGTCAAAGAATTCCTTTGTTTACAGACTTTCTCATTAGTACTAAAAAGAATATTATATTTTAATGTAATTACGTTACAGAAGATAAAATAGAAAAATTGCAAAGGGAAATGATTTATGAAAAAGGTTCTCCTCATCCACCATCTGTCATTCCTTCATAATATATCTCCTGTAACAGTAGTCTCAGAGGTGTTTGAAACACTGTTTAAGGAATAAAATATTAATCAGAGCAAGAAAGAAAACAAAATATATCCACGAGTTAGCACTCTATTTCAACCTACTGTTTGTTTCATTTCATAACCAGGTGTTTACAAGGTTTCAGAGTTAAGGCAGATTAATGGATTTTAGTAGGGTACCTGAATTTTGAACTGACCAGAGAAGAAATTTGGATTCACTATATTAATTTACTTCCTCTTAGAATGAAAAGACTGTTTGGCTGCAATTCCTAGGATGTGTACAACATTTTATTGTCTTACAAAATGATGCATGGAAATGATAAATATGTATATTGAGGTACTTTAAATTAAATAACATTTGTTCACTGTTTCCATGAGACATAAATGTACCTGACCAGAAGGGAATAAAATAGCTCTCCCTGTCCTAGAAGGATACAAAGTTGAGTTCACACAAAAATTTGTACCTCAAAATAAACCATATGTTGCTTTTTCAAACAAGCAAAAATAGAAATTGTCTTTGGGGGTAACTTCTTACCAAGTTGTTATATTCAGGTCTTCTATGTTGTTTCATTAGACCTAACAGAAAACAATCTATTATATTTTACTGGAGATACTAGATTTTCCATCCACTATTTAGGATCCTGGTGAACTAATACCTCCTTTTCAAGAACTCTGTAAACTGAGCAAACTTATTTAGCACTCTTTTACATGGCCCTCAAAGGGACAAGGACCTCTATCTTCTTCATGTCTCTCCCTACAACTGGAGAAATCATTAATACAGCAGAAAATCTTCAAAAAGAAGTTCTGTATGGGGAGAGCTCTTTGCATAGCATGAACTGGAGGACAAATCAACCCAGTCCTTATTTAACCACAAACATCTTAAGAAATAGCCCAGATCATCATGTTCAAATTGTCAGTCCATGTACATCATCACTCACACAAGTAGAGTCTCAACTATGTTAACAGCAAGACTTACATGCTTATTATACATTAATCAGTCTTACACAGAGGTTTGGGTTTGGGTTTTTTTTTTTTTTTTAGTTAACAGTAAAATGAAGAAGTAAATTTAGGAGCCAAAATATTCTCATGCCTAAGAGTTTCTGTGCTCTCTACTCTGCAGGTAACCAGGCAATAAAATCCTTCAGTCACCCACAAGAAAAGCACTCAAGGCTGCAGTCATGCATCCATGCGTTTGGGTATTGTCTTCCAGTTCCTCAATTTCACACTTTGCTAGAAGCACGTGGTGACAGCAAGTTTCAATTATTCACATCTGAATCAATATTGATGAGCCTGAACTGCAGCATTTGAATCTGCACTTCTGATATGGAGACAGTATCCTTTTGAATTTTCTAATGCTGTCTGGTTATCCTTATTTTGTTCTGCATCCTAAAGAGACAGATTAAAGTAGGAACATGGCAACAGACACATTACTTACTACAAATCATGTAAGTGTGGTAGCTTTTCTCAGCAAAGAAAAAGCATTTCTTCCTTTAAACTTAAGAGAAATGAAATGCATCCCCTGCTGCTGTAAGTAACGACAGAAAGCGATGTTTTAAGATACTGAGTGGTTGCTCTATTTATTCATACCCATGGAAATTACACATTAGCTTGCCATGTGTACAAATGGATTCACATCCATAAAGCACAAGTAAATTCAGCAAAGTTTACTGCAGTACAGTTAACTCATTTTGGGAGCTTGTCAGTTCTGCTAGCCTCTCCCCCATTGCATCAGAAGAAGGTGGGAATCAGTCCAAGGGATCATCCAAAGAAGCACAGCCATGTAGCATACCACTTCAGCAGCTCTTCAGTTGATACAGCAGCAGCTAACTAGTATAGACTTCCAGCCTGGAGCCATTTCTACATGAATACGTGTCTGAGTTAATAGTGCCTGAGCTAAACTCACTCTTATCTCACCCAGAAATAGCTTAGTGGCCAGGAAGTCCTAAGTCCAGGACTAGCTTTTCTGTTACTTTATGATGAGGAAGAATAGCATCCATAGTCAGTATTTAATGGTCATCTATTCTCTCCCATATTCCCCTAGCTCCAGGAAAACAAAGAAACATTGAAACATGTCTGTTGCTGAAGTTGCCTCATTTCTATAATTATCCCTGCTGAGAAAATAATTTTAGAGAGGGTTGGGGTTTTTTCCACAGAGCAGGGAAAACAGATTAATTCCTTGGCAACAAAATTCTAATTAATCAAAAATGTGGCTCTATTCATACTTAGCTTCTTCATTACAATGAAATATCAGCTGTTTACTGTTGAAATTATAGTCTTGATTCAATGCACAATCAGGTGGCTCTCAAGATTTAATCATAAAAATAAAAATTAGGTTTACTGATTCCACACGAGAGTTTATCTTGATCTGTGATTCACTGATCACAGAAATTATTCAACATGAGGAGGGACTTCCTGCAAACAGCTGAAGAAACATGCTGATCTCCAACCCAACAGCCTGTCAGCCACGCTGGCAAACCATCCCCATGAACTGGTTGTGGACCTGCTCAGCCTCATTCCAGCAATTAGGTGAAGGAAAACAAAATTTGCAACAGCAATCTGGCCTGAGTGTAAAGGCCACTTAAGGCACTACTAGCTCTGCCATCAAGGTCATTGGTGTGATTTTTGGTACACAAAACTTCAGTCTTACCTTTTCCAACACAGAAGTAGCTTTCCATGCCTATACCTGCTTTTCCTTCGGGAGCACATCTCTGCTCTCCGAAGCTGACGGAGTAGGGGGATTTTGTCTTTTTGTAACTGAATGAACCTGACTGTGCTTCCACCCAAATCAGGACATTGATTTATGTATTTAATTGTTTGAAACTTGTCTGTCAATGCTAGTTTGTGCATACTTTAAATTCTAAAGGAAAAATATTGAGCTTGGCTTATGTGATAGTGTTTCTCTTTGCTCATGTGTTAGGATGAAATCTAGCTGTTGAGATGTGAACTAAAAACCAGCAGTCATGCTGGCTTCCACAGATTTGTTGAATGTGGGGAAATGGAGAACAGACAGATGTGTCTGAACTTTGCTTCCCCCTCCTGCCAAGATAAATACTCCAGAATTTACCTTTTCTTAACGTAAAGATAGTAATTTAAATAGATTATGAAAGCAACTAGTACCTATGCTAAATGAATAAAGAGGACATATTATTGCTTACTACAAGCTCAAGAGATGGTAAAAAGCTGAGCTCTTAACATACTCAGTAAGCTGGACCCTCACCTTCCCAGGCCTCTGTAATTTTGATAAGTAGCCACTTCTTTCCCTCAGGATTTTTTACTCTACATCGTCTTCTAGAGTAAAGTACCTCTGCTCCATCCCACAAAATTCATCTAGGGAAATCCTCCCTAGTGAAACAGCTGAAGTCCTTCTCTACACAGGGACATTTGAACTTCTCTGTCCTGTTTCCTTACAACAGCCTTAGGCAAAGGAGAACATTCTTCTGTTGAAGCTCTGTCACTTGTAGAGCATCACTGACTTTTTATTAAGACAGAGAAAGATAGACGTTGCAATGGAAAAGTGAGGGCATCCACCTGCCATTCTTTCCCTATGCTGAACAGCATACAGGTATTTTGTGTGATTTTATTGCTGAAGGCACCAGGAGTATGTTCTCACAGATGAAGATGCTGTGACATATTCTAATTATTTTTCACTCTTTGTCCCAATTAATATTTGTTTATCTGTAATGTAGAAAGTTTAAAATAATCTGAGGCATAATCAGAGGCATCTGTTTGGTGAGCCTGGAATGGGCTTGGCTAGGGGGAAGGGACTTAGTATCCAAAGCCCACGATCAGCTGAAGACAGCAAGGATTCTAGAAAAATCTAAGGCCCTCTTTCCAATAAGCACCTGATTGCTGCAAAATCCATCCTTGACAATTTTGTGGCGGTGAACATCACATGAAAATAGAGTTTATTTTAGCTGATGCTCCTGGATGCTGCTGTAACCCAGACAAGAAACAACAGAAGGAAATCGGTGTAAAACCAGCTGATTGTCGTCCCAGCCTGGTGACAAACCACACATTGCAGAGCATCATTTCATGCCACAAAGTTCTCTGAAGAGGAGCTTCCCTTCCTTAAACTAACATTGAGAGGGCATCCCTGGGTGGCGAGAGTGCTCAGCAAGCTTCCCTCAGGATAGATGGTCCTTGGAAAAGGTGCCTGCCTGCCTGTTACAGCCCATTATGCATCATCTCGGGGCTCAGCCTGCTGAGTGTCTTTTCAGGCCCCTGTCATTTTAATGGACAACTCTCCATTGTGACTAAACACCGTATCAGTCCCTTCAGGGGGAAAAGGAGCCAACGCTGCACATCGCCCCTCCCTGACTGACGGGCCGCCTTCTGGAGTACAGCCAGCAGGGAATTCGCAGTGAAAACCCTGGTTCATCATAATCAGCACTGGATGCAGACTTTCCCCGTGTCAGATTATTCAGAAGGAAAAAAGGCTCTTTGTTAGAGCGCCACACATTTTCCTGCATTCTCCGAGGGGGAAGAAACAAAAAAGAACAAGATAGCTAAGAAATGAATATTCAAATGCATTTAAGGATTTAAGGTTCTTTTTTTATTCTTTCTTTCCTTTGTGTCTTCCCAAGAAAATGTCCTCAGAGAATTATCATTTCTGTGAAGAACTGGCGAGGCTGCCAAGCAGAGCAAACGGGATTTTATTTTGATGGGCACAGCACTATGTGTATTTCTCCTCCTCTGTGCCTTCCTGGAGCATAAGTATTGCTGCATTGTAGTCCTTATGCCAAAAACCTTATCTGGAATATTGTAATGCCCAGAGAGAACCCTAAATGTATTTGTCTAGTTATTAGCTTTAATTGCAAGCCTTTCAGCAGTATTATAGTGAAAAGGTAATAAACACAAGATTCATTCAATAACAGAGGGCTGTAGCCATCTTTTCATGCAGTTTTAGGTTAATGTATATTTGATGATGCACATTTTTCCCAGAAAAAGTATTTCAAAAGAGTGAAATATGGATTTAATATTAAAAAAGAGCACCACCCTTTAAAACTTGATATTAACAAAATTTTTTATTTCTCTTGACTTCTGTGATATTTTTATCAAAACCTTCATTTCAAGGCATTGATAAATGATATTTTAGAGTCATTTTAAGTAACAAAACTTGCTAATTAATCACAACATGAAGTCAAACTGATTTTAACAGAAAGAATTACGAACAGATTTTGGAAAACAGAAGTTAATATATTGTTCAGTTATTTTATAAACTGAAACACTCTGGAGCCCATTGCTTGGGGATCATACATCTTTAAAAAGTCTGTGAAATTTGCTTGCTCTCTTGTCCTCGCTCACCTCTGCCAGTTCTTCTAGTTAAAAGTAAAGCTTGACTGTCATTAGAATTCAGAGCACTAAGTATTTCATATTAATAACACAAAGCTCTGCAAAAATTCTCAGTCCTCTCACAGGTTAGAATTGCTTTCCAGCAGCCTAACAGGCTTCCAAGCGGAGTATAAGCTCGACTGGGATTTTAACTAGAACAACACAGATTAGAATTTATGAGTAAAACCCTCCTGACCATCTTCTGTTTGCAAGAGTGGACACATGTGTCAGCACCTGCTATGCCAGCAAGTGGTACCTTGGTATCACTTTATTTATGCAGTGATAAAGTTATAATGAACCTCTGAGCATTTTTAAGGAAAAGCAACTGCCAGAGATTAAGGCAAAGATAATTACTGTTGACATGTTTAATCCCTTTGTGGCAGATGAAATAATTCAGCTAGGTTGAAATGCTACATACAGAATATAGAGGAGTGTTTCAATAGAGATGGCATTTGGAACAGAGGATGGCAGGTGCAAATAAAGTTTATTTCAGGTATTAGAGGCTTTGTGGTGGATTTACTGCACTCAAGTAGCATTCTCATAGGGGAAAAAAGAAAAAGGTTATGTATGCAGTTCTGAACAACTCTCTTTACACACAAAAGACATGGGGAGCTAATGGGGGGAAACTCTGTGTTCAACTCATAACAGAATTTGGTTTTAATTGCACATGGAAGAAGCTCAGAATCCCCTATTCCCTTTATGCCATTATAATGCATGCAATTTCCAAGAAGCCAGGAATTTTTATTACCCATTCCACAACGTGGAATCCACAGCACAGACAAGCTAAGAGTCTGCCTTTTATATCTACTTATTGCAAGGAAAGCTGGATACAGGGCATGTGGTGCTGAATACCTTTGGAAATGCAGAAGGTCATTCTGTAGGCAATCCTTTCAGCTGGGGAGATGGCAGAAGGAAGGAAAGAGGAATGCTGAGTCCTTGTCCAGTGTGTTCAGCCTTAGATCACAAACTTGGAGATAATTACAATGCACATTTGTCCCTGGGCAGGTGCCTGCCATGTATTTGTTGCAAGCAGCCTGCAAGAGCACACCTCTTGTGGGTGGGAGTACCTAAGAGCAGGCATAAAAGAGAGTCAGTGTGAAACAAATGAGCCACCAGAAGTTAGAGCAACAGAACCTACAGAGCAAAGAGGATAAAAACGTGGCCCAAGTTAGAAAGGCAGAGCTGGACAGAAGGTTTAAGTGAGGCATGTGAAGAGCAAACTCAAACAAACAGCTTTCAAATATGATATGGTACAAAATCTCAGGAAAAGAAGAATTACACTGACATGGAGAAAAGTCTTCAGATAGAAAATACTATTAATGTTCTCAAACTAAATTCCTTCCTGATGTAAATCCTCTGCAACCAGTCATTTTTCAGTAGAGGAAAATGTCTTGATGTGAATGCAATGTTATTCCAACTCAATGAGTTATGGCAAACAATTTGACATGAGAATATTGAGAATCTACTCAGTTGAACCAGAGGAGTGAAGTATGTCTCTGCAATGTCAGTGTAGTCTGTTTTGTTAATCTCACAATACAAAGTATTCTGCTATTGACATGCCATTGAAAATTACATGTGTCATTTCTCAGCTAAAGAACAGAGAGGGGAAGGAATTTGTGTAAGAGTCTGCATTCTAAACAAACATTAACTTTTGGATGTGTCTGTGCAGTGTAAATCCTCTTAAATAAGAACTTAGATGCTGTTTGTTGACAAGAACAAATTGAGATCAGGTCTTAAGAACAATGCTTCATAGGCTTGCTTTAGGAACCCATGCTGGATTCTACTACAAATATGTGACAGAACAAATACAAAATAAATGAAGCATTTTCAGTAGCACATTACTTAGGGAAGTAAGACCTTCCAAAGGTTCCCACAAATAACAATATATATATTAGCAATCTTTTTTTTTTTCCCTCACATAATAAACTTGGATATAAAAATAATTTTTAAAATATAATTTTCTACTTCAAGGGCATGAAGCAAACAGACCTTTGCTCCAACTTACTCTTTCAGGAAATAGCTCTTGTGAAAGGCTTGTCTGTATGTTTCACTTTGGTAAGCAGAATTCCTCTTAATTTCTCAAAAATGTTGACTCATTTAAATGGCCATGAGTCTCAACTCCTAGTAGAGATAACTCACCTCTGAAATGTTGAAACAACAAAATCTAAAGTACACTAAAACAATTTAGATGGTATTACCTCTGAAATGTTTGACTACAAAAAGTAAAATGCATTTGAAGTACAAACATGCTCTTTACTGACTACTCTAAACTCTTAGCTCTAGATGTTCCACAGCTAAGAAAGTGCCCTGTGTTTGATCTTCAATAAGCACACATTTCTGAGCTGTTATCTTATTTTCTAATAATTAATTTTAGCAGGAAAAATATGCCTACAGAAGTGAAACACTGAAACACTCTATCTCCATTTTTCTTCCCACCATGCTATTAATATTCTTGCAGTGTAGTTTCTGGTGCATGCATTAAGTTTTAATTAGCATTCCCTTAAATGCCTGAAAAGGGCATTTGTTTGTTTAAGAATCCAGGTTTTTGTAATGTTTTGGGTTTGTTTCCTTCCCATCCTTCACCTCAGAGCTTGACCAGCTGATTTAATTTGCCTAATTTTAAAAGATAATGTAACAACTGAAAGCAAATAAACTCCAGTTAAATTGAATCAGCTTGTTCAATAATATGCCTTAATATGATTTAATTTTATGCAGACTAATGAATACAGAATTAGGTAGGGCTGCAGTAGAGCATTCCATAGGGCCCTGTGGAGCAGGTGCTGCCACCTCCTGACCTGGTGCCGTGCCCTGCACTGGGTGCTGCTCCCACACTCGGTTTTGGGAGCTGCCAGTTATTCCTCTCCCATCGCTTTTCCAGGTTGGCACGTGGCAGCAGTGAATCCTTTGGGTGCCTGCACCCAGCTATGGCTGTGTCTGTCTGCTGTGGGGCTGATCTTACTGACCGCCTGGGATACGCAATTGCCCAGAGAAGCTGCGGATGCCCCATCCATGGAAGTTCTCCAAGCAAAATTGGATGGGGCATTGAGTAAACTGGAAAGTGTCCCTGCCCATGGCAGAGTGGTGGCACTGGATAAGCTTTAAGGTCCCTTCCAAACCAAAACATTTTTAGGATTCTCCACGCTGCTGTCTGTGGAGATATCGTCTGACAAAAATTCATGAGATCACTTTTAGACATCGTATTTTCAATCTGACACATGTCATTTATTTGCCATAATTTCCCTGTTTAACCTTTAAAAGGTTTGGAGGGTTTTTGTTTTGTTTGGTTTATTATTTAAAAGCCCCTTAGTGCTGCTATACCCTGTACAGAATTACAGATGTCATTTTGCTGGGTAAATAATACAATGGCAGCACAGCCAGTACATCTCTGTGAGGAGCAGCAGTCTGTCTCGCAGACACAGAAGAGTAAAAGAAGTGTGACCTCTAGTGAACCCTGCAAGAGGCACAGCCTGAAGTTATCTGCATGCTCTGCAAAACTTTATTCATAGCTCAGAAATGAAGATACATCACAGCCCAGAATGGAGACAAGGACAAGAAAAGGATGAATGCTATAATCCAGATTTTGTCACAATTTTGAAGTGACCGGAGAGATTAACATTACAGCAGCATGTGAATAAGGAAACACTTTTGTTTCTGACTGCTACCCTGTACTTCTGAAATTACTCTGCCTGCTTTCAATTTTTATTGGAGGCAATGATTTCATTATGTATGCTTAAAATATATTGAATATTTAACCCAATCTACTGAGAGATTTCTGAGGTATTTGGGGGTCTGCTTATATCATGAACTTCTTGCCTAGAAGTACATATCTGCAGAAGACAGCTAGCTCTCCTTGAAACCCACCAGACAACAAAATTAAGGTATGATAAATGAAAGATATCAGTTGCCTTTTAAAATTAACTTGGATAAAAGAAATATTACCAGAAAACATAATACTTGGAAGAGACATATGCAATAAACAGCATCACTCGCCAGGATTCCCACATGCGCTGTTTCAACAGTGGAACTGGATGCTGAACTTGAGGCACTTCCCTGAAAACCTCCTGCTGGCAGCTACAATGTTCAAATTCACAATTCCGGCTCTAGTAAGAGAAATAACAAAGTAGCTCCTTGAGGAAAGCAGCCTAAAATAGTCTGAGTACTCCAACAAGCAGGGCACAAAGCTGCAGAAAGCAGCTTTCTGAAGGCTGTAGAGATCACAAAATCTTCTAAACTCACATACTATACTAGCAGTGATTTTTTTTTTTTCTGGAACTTTACAACAGAGCATTCTTAGAAATGTGATCACTGAAGCCCCTTGCTCAGGACCACATCCAGTAAAATTCAGTGTGTATTTCCTCTTTATGTGAGCCATTAATTACAATTCCTCTTGGCAGAAGTGCAGCACCACATCTAGGAAGCACACCAGCACAAGACGCTGAACTTTGCTGCCTTGTGATCACACTGAAACAAATCCATTATTGACAACATCTGTTCATACAAGAAATACAACTCGAGCAGTGCATGCTGAGCAAACCAGATTAGTGCTTTTTTTATCATAATGCATTGCTAAAGCTGTTTCTGGAAGAGGAAAATTTCTACAGGCAGATGAGAAGGAATGTTTAACTAGAATAGAGGCACTGGAAGCACTTAATTTCACAAAACCTTTGCTTATTTACCACTTTATCAGTGACTTGATTTGACCAAACCACTAGGATATTCTCTTTAATCCATGACAATCCAATATAACGATGCTGCAACTAACGCTTTAGCGAACCAGCATAGATAAAATCACCCATTACTCTCCAACTCTGATTTCTGGCATCAGGTGGTGCCTTGATTCAGCACAATACTTGAAAACAGTAAACATCCCCCACAAGGATCATCACATGAGAGGCTTCAAGGTTATACATTAAGGGACCCATTATTGACTTGCTACTGGTGCCTTCAGTTGCTGTGTCAGGGACATCAAAATTTTAAATCTCTGTTCTTTCTCCTTTAAGAGGTACCCGGCAAATAACATAATTACAGCTACTTATGCAAGACAAGCAAGAGCAGAGGGAAATACAAACAGTTTGAATTGATATCTGCAAGTGAGAATGCCCTTTAATACTCCACATAATTCCATAATCTCAGAAATGCAAAGGCTCTAGCATGGTATGGTAAAAGAGGCACACAAGTTATTAACAGAATAATTATTTTAGTAGATGTAATAACCTTGGAAGTTCTTTTACCCTTTACTTTAAAATGTCTGATACTGTCATAATGGGCAGCTTGTAAGGCTAACTTGGAGACCAGGAAAGAAGTCCCCCGAACAAAGGTCACAAGAGTGTGCTGTTTGAACAGAGATAATGGCCTCTTGATTAGGTGATAAAGGTAATTTTCAAAGTTCGACATAAATTAAATAAATATTCAAATGGCAGCTTGAATGCAAAAGCCTGATTTTTTTCCTGGTTTGATTTTCAAAACATGTGAGTGCTCGACACTTAAGTAACCCAAATTCCACGTGCATTCTCTGTGGTCATGCCTGGCACTGTTGGGGTAAAGAAAAAACACATTTTTTTTTATTTAGTATTTATATTTGTTCTTCTTGTGAGTCACACAGCAGCTCTGGGTTACAACAACCACAATAATTACGACAATTCTTGGCCTTTTATAGAAAGAAACCGATACACAGTTATTGTATCAAGGCACCAACAAGGAAAAGGAGTAAATGTCCACCCAAATCCCAGTTTTTAAGGTGTGGCACATAGATACTGCAAGGGAATAATCCTTGGCTGCTACATGGCTGGTGGCACCAAGGAGTGAAGGTCACAAGTTTTTCGTTTGAGTTTACAAGCTTTCAGACTTCCCTTTCAGAGAAGTTACAGAGTTACATTAAAAGGTTTGGAAATCCCGGCTCTAGCAGAAAAACCAGCCCAGGTGAGGCGGGTTCAAATCCCAGACTCCTGCCTGCAAAGCAAAATCTTTGTAACCTCTGCTATAAGGTCAGGGACAGCCTCATCACTCTCTTCAACTCCCTGACAGGAGGGTGCAGCCTCGTAGGAGTCGGGTTCTGCTCCCAGGACAAGGGACAGGACAAGATGTCTTAAAACGCTGCAGATTTTTTAGGTTGGACATTAGGAGGAATTCCTTCACGGGGAGGATGATCAGACGTTGGAATGGGCTGCCCAGGGAGGTGCTGGAGTCGCTCACTGTCCCTGAAGGTGTTAAAGGAAAGACTGGACGTAGCACTTAGTACCGTAGTCGGGCTGGTCATAAATTGGACTCGCTGATCTCGGAGACCTTTTCCAACCTAGTTGGTTCTGTGATTTTGCGATAAGCGGCACAACACGGCTGGGATCCTTATCTGAGGGGCACTAACATCCCTTGGCCAAGGGCGATAGAAGCGCTCTCACCCACTTACGAGCCCCTCTCCCGTTCAGCCATTCACCTTTCATCCCTTCTTTTGGCTGAGCGGGGCCGTCACTCCAGCCGGTGTCCAGCCCCGGCTGCGGAGCTCAGCCGGGAGCTCCCGGCCGGGTGCCCGGGCACGAAGCGCGGTGCGTGTTAAGCACGGTGTGCGTTCCGAGGAGCGCGGCAGGCGCGGGCACCCCGCGAACGGCCCCCGGAGCGGCGGGCGGCACCCCGTGAGCGGCGCGCGGCCGGCGGGGGAAGGCGCGAGCGGCGCGCGGAGCCCGCGCGGGCCCTGACGGACGGGAGAGCCGGCGGCGGGTAAATAGGCTCCGCTAAACCGCCCGGCGCCCCCCGCCCGCTCCGCCCCGCGACCCCGCGGCCGTTGGAGCGGGAGGGCGGCAGGGAGGGAGCGAGGGAGGGAACCCGCCAAAGCCCCGGCCCGAGCCCCGCCGGCGCTCGCCCGGCAGCGGGAGGCGGGAGGAGGAGGGAGAGGCCGCGCAGCGCCGCCCTCTGATTGGCCGCGCGGGGCGCTGCGCCGGGAGCTGATTGGCTGCCGCGCCCGCCACACCCGCCCGCGGCGGCTCCGCGCGTTGAATTCAAATCGGCACCGGGAGCGGCCCCGCGCTTCGGCCGGGCCCGGGCGGGCGGCGGCGGTGGCAGCGCCGCTCCTGGGGGCCGCCGGCGCTCCCGGACCGTGGGGTGCGCGGCGGCAGCGCCGGGGAGCGGGAGGGCGCCGGGGTAGCGTCTCCCCCGACGCTGGCAGAGCCGATGGGCGGTGCTGGGCCGCGGCGGGCGGGGCGGGGCGGGGCCGGGGCCGTTGGGCAGCGGGCGCGCGCGGGCCGGGCCGGGAGGCGGGAGGCGGCGGGACGAGTCCGGCGGCTGCGGAGGGCAGTGGGGACCGGCCCGTCGCGGGGCCCCCCAGCCAGTGCCTCCCTCCCTCCTCCCGCCCTGCAGAGTCGGCGGGACCTGCGATGCGGAGCGGCGCGGCGGAATCGGCGGGTGTCGCCTCCTGAGGCGGCGGGAGAATGCGGCCGGCGGGCGGGGAGATGGGGGCCGGCGACAAGGTAATTGCTCCGGTGGGCGAGAGCGGGCGAGGCTCGGGGCTGCCGCGTCCCGCGGGGCGGTGACAGCCCCACGGCCCGCGCTCAGCCCCGTTGGGCGTGAAACCGCTCCGGTCGGAGCCTTCGCGCGTAGGAACCGTGGGGTGGCAGAAACCGAGCGTGTGTTACCTTCTGTCCTCAATAGAAGTTTCTTCATCTCTCACGGTCTTTATCCACGGAGTGCGTAAAGAACAATTCTTCTTGCTGGCACTCCTTTCCTCTCTGTTTTTTTCCCGAGCAGTAGGTGTGTTGAGGAGCAGCTATAATGATGTTTAAAGCGTGTTTGTCTCGGACGTTTTGCGGGGCTGTGACAGGGAAGTTGCGATTGGAAGAGGGTCCCGCGGAGGTGGGGCCGAGCCCGCTTCCCTCGGAACCCCAGGCTGGCCAGCCTGCCCGGAGCCCCGGGCTCCTCGCCGGGACGGGCTCCGGGACCCCCGCAGACCCCAGACCCACTGCTTGGAGGGCTCGGCGGGGCCGATCGCGCATGCGCGGGGGCACGGCGCGAAAAGCGAAGGGGGAATAGGAGAGGAGCTACGAGGAAGTGGATCGGCCCCCGACCCAGCCTGGCGGGCATCCCTCTCCTTCGCTTTCCCGTCTTTATCCTCTCCTCTCGTGCTCTACCTCGGCAAGCCCCGCATTACATTCTACCACTCACTCCGCTCCGAACTTTGTTGAGAGAGTTGGGAGCTTGTTAAAGCTCACTGTAAAAGTTAAGAGCTTGTTAGCCAACACTTCTACGGCTACTGAACACCGGGCTGGTCGCCCGAGTTAAGACGGTTATGTGATAAAGGATAAGAGTACCCTGACATGTAGGCTACTGTCTGTTTAGCCCAACAAGAATTTTTAAGCAGCATCACACCGGCTCCTGGGTAATGACATGTTTCAGCCATTATTTATAGCTCCCGGTTGTGCATTAACGCATGTTTTTATTGTATTTGCCTCAGAGGAAGGAAAAGGAAAATTACCCGGGGAACAAATGCCGCAGGACCCGAGCCTTAAGCTACAGGCACTGAAATGGTTTCAGAGAAGGGACTCATTGGTTCAGAGTACGACTGGAACCTTGACTCGGAGCTACCCAAAAAAATGCAATGGATCTCTACCCCCCTTTGACTATTATTGATAAAAGGATCATGGTGCACCTGGGTTTTAATATCACGGTTGTTCTTTTTCTTGATATGTAGGAAAATGAGCATTCTGAGCCATGCAAAAATGTACTGAAAACCCCTTTGAAACAAGTGGCTACCTCACAGTTGGTACTGACAGAGAGACAGCCCGAGTGTCAGCCTCTAACCACACCCCCAAAACCGAAGGAAACCACACCAGCAGATCCATGGACACCTACTTCCAACCTGAAAATGCTGATTAGTGCAGCCAGTCCTGAGATTAGGAGCCGAGAACAGAGAAGGCAACTGTCAGACAGTTCAAATGAGGTGCTACAGACAAAACACTGTTTACAGGTATGTTGTAAAGTTGTCTGTATCTATTTTTTCCTTCTCTTTTTAAAGTTAGCTAATTTTTTTAAAGTTAGCTAATTTTAGTATAAAAATTATACATTGACATAGCACATACTTGTTTTAAGTTTTGATTTTGGAGTGCTTACCAAACAGGTAATGTTCTGGTTTTATTTCATAGCTGCTGAGGACAAAGGAAAAACACTGGTCCTTTGACAGTGCTTACTATGAAGCTGTTAAATATCTGTGCCTACATATTGTCAAAAACCTCACAATCTCTTTTTCCCATGTAGGAGCACTTGTTGGGGGATGAATATGAAAAATCCCAGCCAAGTCGCAAAGAGAAAAGTCTCGGATTACTGTGTCATAAATTCTTAGCTCGATACCCTGATTATCCCAGCCCTTCACAGAAAAGTTACATTTGCCTTGATGAAGTCACTGAAGAGCTACGTAAGTTGGTGTTCATCCTATTAAATATTTCTTAATGCAAATTTGCCAATAACCTTCCATTTTTGTTAGTACATTTCTGCTCCATACAATTTTGGATGCTTATCCTGTTTCAAATTTATTTAAACCCAGTCTTAAATTCCTCATCCCTAGAGCAAATATTTTAAAATTATGATGTTTCCTCAGTGAACTGAACTGGGAAACGCTGAATTCTGTTTCATATTGAACATATAAATTATTGCTGATACCACAAATAACCAGTTGCAGTTTTTCATATTCAGAGATGATACCTAAGATTAGTGGTTAGATTTTTGCAGCAGGAACTGGTATTTCTCAAACTGAGCCCACAGCTTCCTGTCCGATCATGACATCAAAGCGAGAAAGTGCTTTCTATTCGTGATAACTTAACTTTCTCATTTTATATCACTATTTTTATGTTGCACCAATGATTTCTGCAGAGTCCATGTTTCTAACATCAAGCTGAAGCCCTTCTAAATAAAAAAGTTTATATAAGCAGTATTCTACAGCTTATATATGGATAATAGTTAGAAAAATTTTAAAGCTGTGTGATTTACATTTTTTTATACTTTATACAAAAGGACATATCTCCTGGGAAATGTCTATCAAAACCAGGAGTTTACCAGACAAATGAGAAAAGAAGAGTGTGCTAATAAAATGGCATGTAAAATGAAGTTAGAAAAGAGTTTCCTACCATGAGTTTCCAGGGTTATTTAAGGACACAATCTGAAATCAATGCAGCGAATAATGAAAAATGCTCTGTTTTTGAAACCCATGTAATGCCTCTTCTGGCAAAAGTATGTTTTATTTCTTAAGGAATGCTGAAAGCCAAGTATAATTGTGGAACAGCATGTCCTTCCATATATGAAGCAAGATTTGTTTTACTTGCTGGCAAGACCTGTGAGGGCTATTTTCAGTTTGTGATATGGAATTGGCAAAAATTATTTAGGAGTATATTAAGAGGAAGGGCAGGAATCTGTGCTGCAGGTACTGCATGAGTGCACATATTTTGCTTGGTGGAGATGTCAGGTTCACCTTTCCCCCTGCAGATGTGGAGCGCAGGCGCATCTATGACATTGTGAATGTGTTGGAGAGCCTGCACATGGTGAGCCGCCTGGCCAGGAACAGATACGTCTGGCACGGGCGCCACAACCTCTCCCAGACCCTGCAGGCTCTGAAAAAGGTGGGAGAAGAGAACAAATACATACAGCAAATCCAGATGATCAAGAAAAGAGAGTATGAGCATGAATTTGATCCTGATGGTGAAAGAAATGAAGAAATGGCAAGTTCTTTTGGCTCAAGTGAGCAGTCAGAAATGTCTTTTGTCGAGCTCCCAGGAGTGGAATTCCGTGCTGGTAATAATTCTCTATAATGCCAAGAATAATATGTAATTAAAATGATAAATTTCTGTGAACTTGGAAAAAAACATTTATTAGCCTTCCTTTTTTTTTCTTGAGTTGATGCAGCCCCAAAGGCACCACGACTATTTGCGGTGAGAAAAAGTGCTCTGCACTCTTTCACTTGCCTTATTCGTTCAGTTCTTGTAATTTGTTTCTACATCAGGTGAAACTATCAAATACACCAACATATAATCCAATTGCCATTACCACTGAATTGTTATAGAAACCAGAAGTTACTGCTGAATGTTATAGAAACTTGAAGCATAAATTGTTCAATTTGTTTTATTAATGTAGCTTTGATTTGTGGAAGAAATTTAAATTAAGGGTTAAACATCTTTAAGAGTACAAGTCAGGCAACAGGAAATGTATATGTGGGATACATCACCCTCTCTTCTTTGTAGTTAGATTTAGTATTCACCCAATCATCTGTTTCTTGTCAAGTAGAAGCATGATTCTGCAGTCAGCATTGGCCCTGTGTTATTCTTAGTTATTATCACTGACAAATTTCTTCAGTGTTTTATGTTTGTAGCTGGTGTGTTACTGAATACTTTAATCCTCTCTCCTGTCTGCTGCAGCATCAGTGAATGGCAGGAAATACAAGTCCTTACGAGTTATGAGTCAGAAATTTGTGATGTTGTTTCTTGTATCAACACCTCAAATAGTGAGCCTTGAAGTTGCTGCTAAAATCCTGATTGGAGAAGATCAGTTAGAAGACTTAGATAAAAGCAAGTTTAAAAGTAAGTACAACAGCAAGTGTAAGCTAAATTAATTACCTCGCTACTACTTCACATAATGAAAAATACTGTCTTATTTTTTCAGCAACAAATATTTATTTGAGCCTCCAAAAACTCACTAAACACCTTCTGCAGCCTGTAATTTTTGTATGGTCATTGATACATAACACCTGAGAGGAAAAGTCTATTAAATCCTCCCTCCTGAAGTAATGTCGTAAGGCTCCATATTGGTAACAATTTCTCTTTCCTCAAGCAGCCTGTCAAAGTTTTAAGCATCATTTCACGTAAGATGAATCATGCAAAATCTGTGTTCTGGGCACACAACTAACTTGGTAGAAATCTAGAAAAATTCTGTAAATGTCCTGTGACCAACTTCCATGTCAGAGGAAGTGAAACCCTGTGCTCTAACTGCCAATTATTTCTTCATTCTTTTACCCTACTCTCAGTTCCCTGCGCACTTCCTCTCCTTCCTCTCCATTCAAATGAAATGGTGTTTCTAGGTCTAGGTCAGTAGACATATGATAATTAAAAATGTGCTGCTTTTAAGGGATAGTCGTGGGTTTTCTTGAAAATTAGACTCTTCCTTGATTCTCAGATTTCTTTTCTTGTTTGGGATAATTTTTGGTTTGGTTTTGGGTTCTTTATGTGGAAATGTGTCTATGCAGATACCGATCCTTGTTGTTTTCAGTTCATGATTTCGTTTCCATTGCCTCACAGCAACATAGAGAGCATGGGTGGCTACTCAGTAAGGTTTTTTGCTTGTTTTTATTCTTCCATAAGAAGACCCTGTCTCACAATAAAAGTATTTTCAGGGCATTCCATCTGTCTACCTGTATTTCAAGTACCAGTCCCATGTTTTACCATGTTCTTGCTTATGAAGCCTAAAAATTCCATGACCTAAGCATATTCACTTTACTCTAGAACTCACTTGTAATTTGACTTCTACTTGAAACTTTTTCTAGAGACAGGGAAGACGTACAGGATGATTATCCTGTTGGATTTTAGAGTCTCTCTCTTCCCTCCAGTGCCCACATCTGCCATTGAATGTGTGTACCTGCCTTTTAATCTTCTTATATTTGCTAAGGGATTTGTGTAGGTTTGCCCATTGCACAGAAATTAACTTGTTTTGAAAACGTTCCTTTTTTCCATATTTAGCATAATAATCTTTGCAGTGTCTTCTACATATGTATCTGTTATTCTATTTTACATGTAAACTTTGTATCACAATGTTATTTTATTGTATTCATTCACCTATTCACAAAATTGTTCTTGTAATTTTGTAAAAGGTTTTTCCTTCTATCTGCTTAAAGGGTGTTACAACATTTCTTTATCTGATACATGCTAACTTGTTAATTGCACTTCTATACTTTACATTTATTTCTTTCATTTCAGCCAAAATTAGAAGACTTTATGACATAGCAAATGTTCTCAGCAGCCTTAAGCTTATCAAAAAAGTTCATGTTACAGAGGAGAGAGGTAGAAAACCAGCATTCAAGTGGACAGGACCCGAGGTCTTGCCAAATACTCAGGGTAGGTGTATGTGTCATTTCCTTTAATTCTGCTGATGATATTGATTGGGGGTTTTTTTTGTTTTCTCTACTAGACTTTTTGACCAAAAGATAGAATAACTAAGCAGAAAGTCTTCTACTAGTCACACCACTGTCCTTAACAGCACAGCAACAAATATCTATCTGCAAACAGTGGATATTCACCTGTTTAGATTCTTGAATTTCTATGTTTGCTGCTGCATGGTACTTCAAGAATTATAAGCCAGGCTCAAATAATTGCTTTTAATTACTGAATCTGCATATGATACGTATTTTTTCATTTTTTGCTGTTTTTCAGATACAAAACTTGAAGCAACTTCTACAGCCTGTTCCCCACCTATTTCAGAATTAATCCCTTCCAAAGAGCAATGCTCAAAAGCCCTTTTTCCTTCAAAAGGAAAGCAAAACTTCACTCGGCATTCATCTCTAATAAAATTAGTTAAGAGTATAGAGAATGACAGAAGGAAGATCCAGTCTGCTCCAACCAGTCCAGTTAAAATAAGTGCCAGTATGTATCTTTTCCTAACTTTTCTTTTAGAAACTTCTTTTTCTTTAAGTCAGATGTAGTCTTGCATTAAATATTTGGGCTTGTCCTCTTCTCAGAGGACATGCAGATGTGTGGGTGGTGCCTCCTTTCAAAAAATGCATCTTAAGAACTGTCAAAAATATAGAAATGGCTACAGATATTCTGTTTGTCTAGAATCACTGAATATTGGATCTTGTATGAACCTGCTTTGCTGTAGAAACTCTGCTTTGGATAAGCAGTTATGTATTCCAAGAAATGGCCAGAAAATTACCTGTCAATATCCATGTTCTTGCTAGGGATCCTCTCTGGGGCCTTTAAAATTTGATGTAAATTGATGTCCAGTTGATCAAATCAAATCTGGGCTGAGTTTGAGGATAAATTTTCTCATTAAATGTGTATGTTACATTACATAATGCAGTCTTCTCAATTTAAAGTTAAATTTTAACTTTTGAATTTGATGTACTCACAGTTTTGATTTGTTCTTCTCCTCCAACCAGGTACTTATCAAAGTTTACCAGTTTTCCCAAATACAATAGCTCAGTTTCCAGCAATCGCTAAACATCAGCTGGAAGGACAATCCAAGTAAGTTTGCACAAGCTTAAAAGTGAGAACAAGTTAAAGTTATGCTTAGTTTGAATGGGGCAATAGCCTGCAAAAACCAGTAACCCTGAGTACTGCAGGGCTAGTTTGTAATTTATTTTCTCTTAAGTGGTTTGAGAAGTACAAGTTTGTTAAGTCTTTGTATTGCAGAAGATAATTTGTCAGGACATTAATTTCTGCTCAAAGGAATTAAAACACATTTGGGCTTTTTTTGTTTGTTTTTTGCTGAAGGACAGCAGAAGAAATGCAAGTGAAATGTGCCCTGTCCTCGCCTGAGGCTGTCCCCAAGTCTGAACCCTCTCAGCAGCCAGCTCTGAGCCAGTCCCTCGGGGTGTGCCCTGCAAGCCACAGCTCTGTGTCACCAGTCATCCTACCTCATCCTCAGTCTGGGGTTTCATATGCAATCTATCTGCACCCTTCCCAAGCCCACACGGTGACAACCTACAGCCCAGGCTTCATGTTGCAGCCTCTGCCATGTGCTAACGTAACTGGAATTAAGAGTAATAATTCAAAAGTATTAAACAAAATAACCACTGAGGAAGGAGATACTCAGAGAGGTCCAGATGAGCCTACAAAATCCTTGGCAGCTGAAGAAAGACCTGAAACGAAATCAGAAACTTCATCTCAACGGTGCCTTAAAAGATCACAAGCATTACCAGAGAATAATTTAATTAAAAGGCGTAAAAGTAATGAGGAAAGTCTTGATATTTCTTTGGTAAGTTAAATTAGTTTTAAAATGCCATTTTATGGTCTAGTGATGTTGCCACCTACTCATTTTCAAAGTGATGTAGGAGCCTGCCAGTGAGAGTGGGCGTGTTAAATAACATCAGGCTTGAAGAGATGGTGTTCATTTGCTGTGCCTGCTGATGTTTGAGGTGCTGGGATTTGTATCTAAGAAGACAAAGTGTACAGGTGTAGTGAGAATCCAACAACTCACAAAACACTATGTCAAAACTTACCTATGATTCTGAAGTAGGTCAGGTTGAGAGTGAGGTTGGAAGCAGGTGATCTTCAAGGTCCCTTGAATTCTAGGATTCTCTGAATTTGCTGGCATCCATTCTTGGATTTAGAGGTGTTAGGAAGGAAAGTAGATGTATAAAAGTCACTGGAAAGGGCACATCCTAAAATCCTGATACCTTCTAAATATTTCCACCCAGTGTTGGGTTATTGTAGGCATAATAGAACAGCACATGAAGAGAATAAGAGGTTCAGATAAACTTGATGTACATGTAGAGATTGGGGCTGGATTCCTTTCCTCTTTTGCTGATTGTTTTAGCATCTCTGTAAATTATAAATCTGCTGTAAATTTGAAACAGTCATCATATGTTATGGGTGTGTTATAACAGCACATGTTATCAAACACCCACTAGCTGGGAAGAAATTAAGAGGTGATAACACGGACCTGGCTATCTTAGTGAACAGAAATTTTTATAGCACAAACTTGGGAATGAGAAGGAAGTAAAACCTTGCTTTTCACTTTTTAAGAATGTATAAATATCGTTGTAGGCCTCTAATTGAGATTGTTAAGCCTTACAACACCTGCCTTTCTTTTTGTATATACTTTTTTCCAAGGGAGAATCCACTAAGAATGAAAAAACACCTTCCAATAGCTCACAAACGAATCATGAGATGGACAATGTCCAGGAAGAGAGACAGAATGAAACAAAAACAGTAGATCAAAACATGGCAAGCTGCTGTGACCAATGTACAAAAGAAGATATTCCAGAAGATGAAGATAAAATCAAAACAAAACAAGACATACCCGTGGCATTTGCCATTCCTGCTCCCGAGGTAAGATTTGTGTTGCCATTCTCTGAGAAAACACTACTTGGAGTCTTTGCAAAGGAAACAAAACCGTAAGGAACTACACTCACATAGGTTGTCTTTGGTTGAACTAATTTTAGTATGCTTTTAAAACCTTATTTTGTAGGAATATAGGTTTTCTGTTTCTGCATTGAGTACACAAATAAGAGGACATAAAGAGGCTTTCAGATTTCCATTGGAATGAAGGTCATGTTAAGGAGCTGAGGGCAATGTTGAGATCCCTTACCTTCCCAGTCCCGTGTTTGCATAAGCTTACTGTCAAATACTTTGAAATAGAATCACATTAAACTCTCTTCATCAGTAAAATCCAGTACTCTGCAGTTAAGACTGATTGCTCTGGAGAACCTGAATAAAGAACAGTTATATTGATAAAAACAGGATGTATAAATGCAAAAGTTTTGTCTTTCAATATTTATTTTATGAAAAACACAATCCAAGAGGGAGGTGATGTGATGATTTACTGGGTCCAGGATGTTTCATGTGGAAAAATAGTATCCAGTATCAGGGTTTCTTTTCCATCTGGTCTAATTGCACTGTGTTAATCCTGGGTGGATTTCCAGTTCACCACCAAGAGCATCAGCTGGAAATGGAGCTGGCTAACTTCTGAGTGGTTTTAATTGAAAGAGCATGTCCTTGAGTCTGTTTGTGTCTCATTTCAGACAGAGAGAAGTACAGGTATGGGATATGGCATCCTGGGGACATGGAGGATAAAGAATAAGAACAAAGCAAGGCAGGATTGCAGTTTTGGAGAAAACATTTGGGATTTATTTCATGTTTGGGCTAAAGATGCGGTGTCTCTTTCTTTCTCAGACTTTTTTTCCATCTGGTTATCTTATTCCTCTGACTCATTGCACCCATGGCAACAAGGCAGAGTGCTCCAACAAAGAGAAAGCTGGGGTGTGTTCTCTGCAGCACACAGCCTACAGCTCTCCCATCACTGGTGAGTGTCCAGGGAAACAGGCACAGGGGGGCTGGCTCAAGGGGCTGGGGCCAGTTTTCCTGATTCCTTTCAATACCTGATGTTCTTGTTCCAGGTGTCATTCCAATGCCAGCCTCAGAACTGAAAACAGTCAATATTCCTGCTTTTCATATAACACCCTTGAACATAATGCTGTCACCAAATTCCATAGCTGCCGCACCTGTGCTGAGCAACTCCTGCCTCAATTCGAGCAGTACCAGTTCTGCTCCAAATCCAAGCTCTTCAGCTCTGAACTTTATGCTGCAACACATAGGACTAATACCTGCTGGTGTGCAAGTTCCTGCAAATCCTGTTCTTCAGCACGTGCCAGTCTCTTCCCAATCAGAAAATATCAGCCATATCTCAGGGAGCACAAACGTACAAGAAGGGAAGGTGAGTTAAAATATACTGCAACTCCACCATGGTGGGTTGAATGGGAAGTACAGTGCAATAACTCCCTTACAGCAGGTAAAATTAATAAATAAACATTTCTTTCTGATCTTTAGAAATCAGCAGTGCCCAAAAAGAGCTAGCAGTGAAGGCCAGCCTAAGTACAGTAGAAATGAGAGGTTAGCAAGGAAGATAAGTGACTTACTTGTGGTGGAAGTGAAGCCAGCTGGAAGATGACAAGATGTGAAGAGACAACTCTGTTAGAGGGAGGATTTTACATAGATCTGAGATTATTAACAAATTGTCTCTTTGCTACTTTATCTTTCCTTCTTGTTACTTCCCTAATCTACCCTCAAAAAAAACCCTTCTTGTGTTTGATAGCAGCTTTTCTTTTAATAGAATAGGACTGTACAAGATTTTAAATACTTTTTTCCCCACAGGAAGTTTCTTGTATATTTTATGTAATGCTGTATTGCTTAATATTTGTTTGTGTTAAAAAAGAAGGGGATTAGATAAATCATATTTTTATGTATTTACATATATATCAAGGAATGCAGGTATATCCTTCTCAGTAAAAAGTTAAGTTTTTATATTTCAGGGGAAAAAAAAGTTTGCTAACATCCTGCAGGAACTTAGAAGTAGAATTTACTTTTTATTCTCCCATAAATGAAAGTAACTTCCTCTTTTCTCTTCAGCCTTCTGCTCCAAAGGAGCCTCAGGAAGTTACAGAAAACTTTTTCCGCACACCAGGAGGGCCAAACACAGAACCTTCACTATCTGCAAACTCAGATGGTACCCAGAGAACCTCTCAAGGAACTCTATATATTCCTCAACGAAAACTTGAAGTTTCAGAAGACTAATTTTGGGATAGCGAATTCCTGACTGTGTTAGCAGAAAAAATTACTGGTAACACACTGCACACATCTGGCATTGTGTGATGGACAATGGTTTGGACATTTATTGCCAAGACCTCAATGCTGGAATAGCCTTAATTGATGCTTTAAAAATAAAACTGACTCTTAAGGAGAAAGTTAATGCCTAATGAATTTTTCCAAAAGGCTTACCTGAAGTATTTTAACAACAAAGTTATGTATCTAGTGAGATTTTTTTTGTGAGTGTGTATTGATTTCTTCTATGCAAAGTAAGCTGAAATTGTCTTTGTACAGAAAGGTACAGTCAGTACATATTTTGCACCAAAAAAAAAAGTACTGTGTGTAAATATTTTATGTCTTAGCAACAAGGCCGTAGTTAAAATGTTTTGCTTCTGTGTTTAATAATGCTCTTTTGTAAAGTTAGTAAGAAGCACAAAAAAAAAACCCAAATTTTCTTAATCAATTTTTATATAAGTTAAGAATTATTTATACTGTATTTTTAAATCAATTTGTTCAGATTAAACTTACATAAAACTCTAGACTGACTTTTTCTGTTTAATCAAATTAGATTACCTAAGTCACACATTGCATATTCACTGGCATCTCTTAATTCTTTTTTTGTCAGGCTAGGGTTGCTGTATTCTGAAGGAAGGAGGGGGAAATGGTATTTTGTGAAAAAGTGTATTAAGAGTCCAAAAGTTACATTGAGTTAATTATCAGTAGATATTACCACTCCTAAGAATATCATCCTGGAGCATTCAGTAACATGTGTCTAATCAAACCACTTGAATTTAAAGTCGAACAGCACTGTCTCATTGACACTGAATGAAGAAAGATGAAGAGTCCTCCTAGAGTTCACACACAGATAACAATAACTAACAAATTCAATAAAAATATAGTGTATCTGCCTTCCCAGCCCAACCTGGGATAGAAATGGATTCAGGCTTGGACTGCATTTTAAAAAAAAGTCACTAAAACAGCTACCACAGTAAAACTCATCTGCTCTTTACTAGTGCAAAGTTCTAATACAAAATACATGTGACAGAATATGATCGCTATTGAAATATTCCCAAATGAGGGGGAAAGAAGAATAAAACCTGGAAAATGGAAGAATTCTCACTAAAGCACTAGTAGCTTTTTCTTTTCCAAAGAGATAACTGATCTTTCTTACACCTGCTATCAATTTCATTCTGGAAATATAAAGGCAAAAGATCAAACTACACCTCTTTTATTTTTGAGCACCAAAGCTGACATACTGAGAACCTACAGTAATTAGGTGTGGTGAAATGGTCTTCTCTCGCATGGTGCTGAGAAAGTTGAGCATATTTACTGACTTGCTGTCCAGTGTCCCTTGGCTCCTGACACACTGCAGTTGCTTTTTCACAAGCACTTCCTGTGTGCTGGTTTTGCAGTCTGAAAGCTGCTGCTCTCTCAGCTGCAAGGAACTCATGCCCCAGCAGACTTGCGTTTGACAGCCCCACTCCCTGCTCTTCCCACCTTGCCTCACCCCCCCTGGAACGTGACCTGAATACATGATGTGCTCTGGGGAAGTCCCTCTGATCCCCAGGCGAGTTCTGCTTTTAAGTTATTGTTCTAGCTCTGGGGCAGGGTTTTTAAATCCCAGCCGCTGATTTATAGAAAACTCTACGTTCTCACTCCAGTTTGTGCATATGCAACTACAGTTACATATCTCGAGTCTTTTCTTCCAATCCCACAGTTGACCCGGAATTACAGGTAATACCAATTGACCTGTATAGATCCAGCCGTGCCTTGGAGCTGTAAAGAGCATTTCAACAATCCTTACAGGGGCACACAGAAGCACAGAAATTAAGCAGCACGCAACACCAGGAAAACTAAGTTCTTCACCTGCATTTTTCCCTTAAATCCTCTGCCAAAACCAAAGGGAAAATACTTAACTTTTGCAGCAAAAATTTTCTGCACAGAGTTCTCTGCAGCTGGTTATGGTGCAAATCCATCCAAGTACATGATCTATAAAATATGAGTGAACATTACAGAAGGTTCATCCCTTTCAAATGTCAGGGGTCCTAATATAAGTCACCAAGGGTGCTAACACAAAGATTTTAGAAGCTTCTCTGTGCTTCCCATGTATTCCAAGAGGGAGATCAGGCCTGCCCCAACCCCTCTTACAATGAACCCTCATATCACACACTGCACTGTCCCCTCTGCATTTGGCTTTTTCTGGTATAGAATAGTTCCATTACCTATCTGGGGAGAAGGATGAGGAAGAGATGGAGTCCAGGTCCTCTGCCCAGAAAATAAATAGTCCTTCAATTTTACACCAAGGACTTGTCTCTGCATTATAAAATCTCTGCCAAACTCAACAGCAAACAAATTTATAGGCTCCTAAGAGTTTTCTTAGCAGCCTCAGCTAAAGACCCCTAAATCCTGAATCTGCATTTGGCATCTAATTTTCTTATGCTTCCATGCAAGTCCCCAGGCTGAGACTTTCAGCTTGAGAGTTCTGATGTTTAACACCTCAGATGGGCCCTTTCATACACAGCAAAGTCCATCATCCTGAATAAAGTTGCTAAATTCAGGCATCTGTCCAGAAGATGAGAATTAGCTTCTAAATCTTTAAAGCCCTTAAAATAACGCCCTGTAAAAAAGTGCTTCATACTTTACTGGTCATATTTCTAATATATCTGCAGCCTCATCCATTTTCAAGGGGCTCAGTCAAGCATGGCAAATATAATGGCAATAATTACACAGGCTAAATATTATGCATATTAGCTACTCACCTTAATGCCTAAAAATAGTAAAAAAGAAAGATTTGAGTTAAAAGCATTATCCTCTGCATCCTAGAAGACAAACCAGTTGTATCTCTCAAACCATGAACTGCAGAATGAAATGCTATTTAGTTTAAAACGATTGTTTTCCTGGGGGTGCTACAAACAAGTTTTATTATTATTTTTAACAATTACTTTGGTAAATTATTTGGCAATGTGACCATTAATAACTAGATCATCATTTCAGGGGCTGTTATTTTATGATTCACATTTAAGTAATGCAGTAAAGCAACTATAAAACTTTAATCTTTATTTCTGATCTGTTAGGCTGCAGTCAGGAATGTCCTTTAGGTGTAATCTGAGGGGCTGCATTGTTGTCCACCTACTCACAAGCAGACATAAGGGAACAAAATGCCAGGCTTTTGTCAGAGGTTATTTTCAGCTCGGTGATAGCAATGGCATTGCTCAGATCCCTGAAACTCTCACTCTCCTCCCCTCCCAGCTTATAGGGTTGACAGAGGTGGTCACTGCATTTAAAGAGAGCAGGAACCCCTCCTGTTCAAATCCTTTGAGACCCAGGAAAAGAGGGAGAAACTTCAAAGCCACTCTGGTAAGTAAAGTCTCATGGGCTCTGCCAAAATGGGTTTGGGTATTTTTTTATTCCCAAAAGATGATAGAAGAAATTTGTTGCCTGACAAAGAAAACCATGTAGGTATAGTACAGTATAGAAATGTGAGTCCTACAGAGCAGTGGTTTAGGTTTGGAGTAGCCAAAGATTTTTCTGGCTCAGCCAGGCAAACTGCTAGTGGTGTTGTAAGACCAGGACTGGAGAGATCCTCATTAGAGACACTTATTTGCACTATGAAAGACTGGATAACAGAAGATTCAGAATGTTTAAAAATTTTGTTACAAAGCTAGAGAATTGTTTTTCTGCAAGCAGTCAGTCTTTGAAAAGTGCACATGCACAGTATACAAATTTGTGCGCTTTCATAATAGCCTCCTAGAAGTAAAAAACCAAAACAACCCTCCTCAAATTTCAAAATATTTAATGTTGATGACCAATTGGTTTCATATCAAATAAGAAGAAAACTTCTATGCAGACTTGACAAAATATGGCTAGGTAAGAGTGCAGGATGAAAGAATTATTCCCAAATCCATCATTCAAGCATTCCAAGAGAGCATGATCGGTCAAGTCTTCAGAAAACCTGCCCAGTAATTCATATAAAAATACAAAAATCCATAAATCCTTATGTGTTTTTACTACAGAAAGTCTTCTGCCTAAAGGTAAAATTATTTCAGAGAATAAAGCCATATAGGTAGATAAAATAATTCTGTGTCTTATCTCAGTCACCACAGTGCTATTTCAAAGTCTGTAATAGTTTTGCCTGGCACTTAAAAGACTTAGTGCAGGGATAAGGATTTAGAAAAGGATCTTGTGGAAGGAATAGTGAAAGCTGATAGCCCAGGATTAGGTCTGGAAAAAGGAATGGGTCATTTGTACAGCAGAATGCAGCATTCCACAGCCACATGGATCAGGCTGAGCTATGAGTGCAAATGTACAAGCATGTGAATGTGAATGTGGGGTATGGTTGTTTTCCAAGTCAGAATGAAGGAGCTTGTTCTACTATCAGGATCCCATGTTTTTCGGAGTTGCAATCTTAAATTTATGCAAAAGTGTGCAAAAGGGTATTTCAAAGGACATAAGGCATCACCAGAGTAGAAAATAATAGAAAAAGTGGAAGAACAGAGATGAAAGCAAGGGAATGGGCACTATCAGTTTTCAGCATCATGTGCTTCACATCAAATTAAAATCTTCTGCTTCAAGGCACCATGTGTAACTTAGTGAGACCACTGTCAATAAAAAATCAATATTTACTTCCCAGTGTTAGAATTCATATCTCTTGACCTCTCTGTGCTGCTGTACTGTAGAAGTAAGGGGGAAATGCTGTTTTTTATGAGATAATGGTGGAAACTTAATATATGACACTAACTAATAAATTTACCTGTAGCCACAGTCCACTGAATGCATTGGAATACCAGAAATACAATTATAAACACATAACAAGATCACATCTTCATCAAATGAGCTCAATCTTCAAACAAAAATGTTCCCTGTGTTGTGAATCTCTCCTGATGAGGGAGAAACCTGTTCCACAATGGGCTAGATTTTGACAGAAATACCTCCACGCTTTTTGAGATGCAGGGGGGTCTCAAATGCAGACGCAAAATAAAACCTCACCATTCCAGTTGCATAAAAAAACACAGCAGCATTTTGTTGCTATTATATAAAGGAAGACATATTTTGCTGCTCCCACGGTGCTGGTGGGGTGAGTACCACTAAGAACAGTCAAATGAGTCATGGTGGTCACAGGACAGGTCACAGGAGAGCTGTGATTAGATACCAGAGTGAAGTTCTGGCTGCATTGGCATCTCCCACAGACTTCAGCTGGGGAAAGCATTTCAAATACGGCCCTTGGTACTTTGCATTTCAATTTAGACAGTGGTCATCGAGATTCATATTATTAGTGATGTTCATTAGGTAAGGAATCAAGGAGTCAGTATTCTTATCCTCTGAGTATAGACCAAGCAGCTTAGCTAGGACTAAAATGCAGAGAGATGCAAGGCACACCCTGCCCACCACTCTGCACTCAGCATTTCTACTACGTGGTCACAAAGACCAATATTCCCTATTCTGTTTATCCCCTTCAAAGCCACCCTGCAGCACATGTGGCACTGAGATAACCTTTCCAGCCACACAATACACAACTCTGCAGTCCATTCAGATAAGAACTGAGCTCTAGACTGTCAAACGTATGACCATTTAGAAGGGAAGACCTTGTATTTAGCAAGGAAGCACCAGAATTAATTCAAATTAATAAATTACATTTTTCACCTTCAGCACAGTCAGGCATTAGCACTGCCTTTTACTCCTCCACGTTTCATCAGGCCCATACTTCATCCACCACCCATTTAGATCACTGGATCAAAAAATATTTTTGGATTTTATCCTTATCAATAGCACTTTGACTAGAGAGACTCTGTGGCAGTGATGTGACACCCAGATTTGGACAGTATGACTAACAGCCCAAAAGAAGATGGCTCACAATGTTTTCATGCCTGTGCAGAGCTCACCAATACTTCAAAGGCTTCTTTGCTCCCAGCCCAGCCTACAAAGTAGTAATATAAGCTCTAAATAATGGGAGGCATGATTCCTTGGCTCCATATCTTCTGTATAAATTCTGTTCTATATAGAAGCTGCATTCTGAAGAATGATACAAACTGCTGAGTACGAACTGAGCAAGCCCAAGAACATTCCTCCAGCTTAGTAGCACCCTGAGTGTAAACCTTCTTTTTGTCCCTGGTAGATGTTTTACCAGGACCTGAGAGTGCTAGTATTGATCAGCCACCTCTCAGGAGCTTACATCAGACAGCAGAGAAAGACTGGAGGCCTTACTTGACGCGTTCCACAAGAATCTCTCAAGCAGAATCTCTCAAAGGGCAGACAGTCATATTTATAGGGTCAAGGGGGATTGAAACTACAGCCAATAAAAGTTTTTACAAAGGACAGCATCCAATCTAAGTGAAAAGTTCTAAAGGTGAACTGACCAATAACACAAACTAATTTCTAACCAATTATCTTCCAAGGTGTTAGGAGAGTGACCAAACTCTTAAGGAGTTTGGCTCAGCCTTGGTATCTAGGAGACCTTATCTATTATAGCAAGTTCCAGGGGCCAGGGGAAGATGGCTTTGGAGGAATTGTATCATCCATACCCTGAGTGCCTACACGCTGAAACACCAACACTCAGAAGTTTCTGTGCCACACAATTCTTACACTTAGGATGAATCTGCTCCACTTCCCACCAGATCACCAGAATATAACAAGTACTGTGTGATGAGCTATGAAATGTTAAAAGTTAACCAGATTAAGACAATAAAGTTCAGGGAAATTAAGGGGATTTAGACACTGACACCCAGTGAAATTATGGGAAGTGGAGACCTTGGATCTATTTTTTTCTGATGACAAATGGGGGACCAAGTTCTATTTGCACATTGAAAGGATGGAGGTTTATCCACAGTTATAATTTAGATGAGTACAAAACTATGAGTGGCACACCCCCTGTGGAGGTTATTTCCTCATGGTAACCCTGCTGCACAGGCAGCACCTGCAGGGACGGCCCTTCATCTCCAGATGAGCATGGAAGAGCACAGACGTGCCCTGGTTCCTCACCCAGCTGTTCCTCCAGCCAGCACAGACATCATGGCATGCACTGCTCTTCTTACACCAATATCCTTCTGGGAATATTTCTGCTGTGCTTTTTTTCTTTATCCTACAGCTTCCCATCAGGTGATGCCAAAAAAACATGGAAAGTCTGTATGCATGCCCAGTCATGTTACTATAATTAGCCTCAGGCACAATGGTCCTCCTAAGAGCTTTAACCACAGCCCTTGACACCACAAGGTTCACTATCACACTTTATCAGACTTTTTCAGCTGATGATGTAATTGGAGCTACTTTCCAATAGCCATCCTTGCTGCCACAGACTTGGAAGCTTGGTGTGCTTTTGAGGAAAGCTAAGAGAGAAGAAGCAGCTTTGCAGAGACCAGAGGTACAAACCGCTCTTCTCCCAGGCAGCTGTCAGAGTTGCCTCAGCTGGGAAGGGATTCCACTGGAATCCTGATTTGAAAGGGAACGCTGTAGACACAAAAATCTCATTTTAATTTTCAATGAAGCGTCACAAAATTGATTTTTACCCAGAGTTGCTCTTCCTTCTTTTAAAATATTTGAATCATTGCTTTTTCATAAGAAAAAGAAATAATGGCACCAATAAAAAAATACTTTAAAAATAGAAGAAAATATAGAATGGCAGAGTGAGAAAAAGATTTTACCTACATGAAAGACTCCTTTCTGTTTCTTTATCTCACATTTAAAAGAAAAACCAATTTAATAGCGCTGTTCAGTAAAGGCTCCACTGAGTGAGAGAGATCAAATTCATCATCTGTTCATTGTGCACATTAGTTTTGTTTCTTATTTCAGCTACATCAGCTACATCACTTGTTACATTACAGATAAACAGGGTAAGAAGAAAGCAGAGTTTTCATTTCCTTTCTGCACCATTCCATGTTTTGGAACTGCCAGAGCAGTTCTGCTCCTGAGCAGCCTCCCAAGGGAGCTGGGAGGATCTGGAAGAGATTAATGATGCTGCTGCGGTGTGACAGCAGAGGGCTGGGCTGGCTGAGCTGGGGAGAGTGTTCAGCTGAGCATAAATCAGCCTCACAAAGAGGAGGAGAGATCAGATCTTGCACGAGGATGACAGGTATGCTGTCTAGTGAAGGTAGCAGTCACAACAGTGACTATTTAATTACACAGGGTTAAGGATATGCTAATAAGTGCTGTGGTAAGGCAGAGATGTTTGGATATGCTGGTGTCTGCACTGTTATCAAACACAGACTGCAAAACCTGCCCCCACTGCCTTGTCTCCAGTGCTATTGCTCCAGTGTGTGCACCTTCCTTTTGCTGGACAGACAACTCTATTATAACACTGCAGGATTTTTGGTCTTAGCTGTCAGAAAGGATTTCCCTCAGGGTGCAGGCATGTAGACATTGTTCATTTCATACTGAAATTCAGAGGATTCAAGTGCAAAAGTCACTGAGATGATGATAAGCACAGGACATTAGTCCAATGTAAATATATATTAAAATTTGAGTCTAAAATGCAACTAATTGAAAGCATCAGCTCTGTTACATCACTGTTACAGGCCTGATTCAGCCTTCACAACTCTCCTCTTAGTACCTTTTGGTGAATTTAATCAAACACAAATAGCACAAGCAGGCTTCAAAATAACTATAATAAGAAGGTGACTGCTTTTCCAAGGAGGAGGAATACCCGTGCCAGGAGCTTGGAACAAGCCGATAATGCGGCGTGCAGATGACAAGATGACATCCCAGTCTTTACAGAAGCAATGACTCAAACAAGAAAACAGAAGGGCAGGCTGAGGGCTGGGTTTGTTCCAGGTGTGTGACAGCACAATCACAGGGAAGGACACTGAGCCTGACTTCAGGAGACCTGGGCTGGGCTCCTGCCCTCCTGTGTGACCTTGGGCAAGGCACTCCAGTGCTGATTGGAACAGCAAAAACTGAAACAGCAGCCATGGCCCTTTTCTTTTCTCTGATGTTTAGATTTTAACTGCAATTGACAAAGAAAAAAACACCCACACCTTGAGCACCTCAGGAACCTATCCATTATCACTTCACAGTGGCTGTGCAGCACAGTTATCTCATGGCTGCTTCATGAGGAACTCAGAAAAGCCTGTGCTGGGGTACTAGAGAGGGCAGTGTTGAAAGAAAATGAGACGGAAAACAAACCCCAGAGCCTCTTTCCCAGAAGAGGGTTGATCTTGTCACTGAAACACCTTGCAATCATTTCACATATTTACCATCAAAATATACCAAGCTAAGGAAGATCCCTTTTTTACACCTTTTTTTACAAGAGAGAATCAGGGATTTAGATTGTCCCGGTCCCCAAAGCACCAGGGTAGCACCCTCATTTCTGCTATCACACACGTATGAAGTATATTGCTAGTATGCAATAGCAGTTGACTGGAGAGGGAGGAAAAAAATTTTTTTTTTTTTTTTAAATCAAGCTGTCTGTTTAAAAGAATTCACATTTGCCCTTATATTTATTTATGTAACTTGATTTCCTAGGTTAACCCTTCAGATAAGGATGCCAAACTGGGGAGGAGGAGCCAAGTGTGGGGCCTGTGAGAAGACAGTGTACCACGCTGAGGAAATCCAGTGCAATGGACGGAGTTTCCACAAGTCGTGCTTCCTCTGCAGTAAGCTGGGCTGAATGGTTTAACTTCACAGTACCCCCATAGCTCTGCATAACTCTTCCATTAAACCCAGAACATTTATTTTTGTATTACTTGGTAGATAGTTTGCTGCATTTTACCTGGAGAATCTGGCTCTTGGGCTCCTGGCTTTTCCTTGTCCAAAGATGAGATGGATTGTGTCAGGGACAGAGAGGTGCTGCAGAATCACAGTATCTAGGTCCATCTCCAGGAAACCCTTCCTTCTGTCTCACAATGTGGTACATCACAGGTTTGCTTCAGGTTAAAAAGTCCAGCAGACCTAAACAAACAGGACTCATTAGACAGAAGAATAATTACTTCTTTACTTTTAGGAGATGATTACTTTCACAGTGAATCTTGACATTAATTTGTTTCACACTGAAAAGATCCAAAACCCTGATGTCATCAAAACCTCGCACCAAAACTCTGCACATACCTGTATCCTCCTTTCCATATTTCATGTAGCCCTATTTCACTTACTCTTTCCCTCCACACTCCTCTATGATGTTTGGCTTCCAGGTTTTTTGCTTTCTCTGCAGAGGAGACAGAAACTTTAAAAACCAAAACAAAATAAACCAACCAACCAACCAAAAAAAACCAAAACAGAGAGAAGTTACCAATTCAGCTCTGTTCCCTTTGTGGAGGGAGAGAGAGCAAACAATTTGCTAAAAACTAGAGGTAGCCAAAAGGTTTGTTTAGCAGACAATACTTGGGATTAGTACCTTCACGGTGTGAATTCCAGCGTGACAGTTTAGGAGATGTTGAATTCAATTTTCTCCCTCCTCTCCAGGAAGGATAAAGACCTCTTACTTGGAGGCATGAGACTAACATTATGTGCTTAGCTGATACAGTGGAGCACTTTGCAGAAGGAGTCCAAAGGACATACCTGAGCTGTCTTTGCCTTTCTCCAGGTGCCCTAAAAGCGATGCCTGAAAGTCCAAATGATGCCTTTAGTGATGCCTAAAAGGCCAAGTAAGAAAGGATTCCCTCAAAAAAAATTTTAAGTTTACTGACAACCTTCAGCCAATTCTTACAGAATGGTAAAAGGAAAATCTCAGTCTCAACTACAACCTCCTTAATGCTTCCATGTTCTGTCTATAACAATTAATAGTAAATAAAAAGAGCTGTCCTAATAGAGCATAGTTATAAATATTTCTCAAGTGTAAGTTTTGTTCTTAGCACAAGTGAATTATTTTCTTTTAGTGATTCATGATAAACCACTTACATCTATTAGTTGTATTGAATATTTGGTTTGTTGTGGAGCTTGGTTGATTGGTGGTATATTTTGTTGTGGGTTGTTTTTTAAATTTGCCCCTTGTTTTAAGTCTGAATTAAATTATTAATAGGCTAGATACTAAAAATAGTATTCCCATCAGAAAGATGTTTAAGGTCAAAACCCAAAGATGCATCTAAGTTGCCCAACTGGCATATGAAAGGTATGCTAATTGGCTTTGCTTTCCCCCATGATTCACACACACTGTTCAGCAGCTCTGGGTGCCTCAGGATCATGTATCACATTCATGGGCTTTTCTATGAACCATTTATAGGATTTCATTTCTCAACAGATGGAAACCAATCCTCCCCAACCTAAACTGAGGTATGGAAATGGTTTAGTTGCACTTTTGTATATTTCTATATAAATCTATTTCAAATACATCTTCTATGTCACACTATATTTGACCAGGCATGCAAAACACATCAGTATTTTTTTGACCAAAGAGTTCAATTTAAGGAGAATTATAAACAATTCAAAGCAACCTGTGAAGGTGGGAAGAATCAAACAAGCTAAACTATACATAACACTTTCTGCTCCACCGTTTTTCCCTACAAGTACTGCAAGAGAGAAACTTGTTTGAAGCAATCCCTCCTTCCCATGCAGACTCCTGTTTACCTGCAGAGTGTTGTTTCACTGACAGCCTTTACCCAAAGTGAGCTGTGATGGACATTTGGCAGGACCTCACGCAATCAACCTGGATCTCCTCAGCGCCGGCGGGAGAACAGGATCTGTTGGCAGATGACAGGTCTCAAAGTTATTTCAACAATAGCACTTCAAGGGCTTTTGCTCCATCTGTCGTGGTGAATTGATACTCTATCCCCAAGGTACCAGAAATAGAAACACTTTATCTGCTGCTAGAGTTTCCATCATCCCTTAACTCCCTTAGCAAATATAATTATCATCTCAAAGGAAGACTGTAGTACGAGGAGGTTCGCACATTTACAGAAGTGCCTCATTTTATTTCTGTTAAGTATAAAGGTCTTTTCAAATTATTTCCCTCACCATGCAATACAGGGAGGAGGAAAGCCACAAAGATAATCGGAGAGCTGCGGATGTATAACTAGTACTATATACTGCCCCTTAGCAGCAACCTGGTCTGGGGGTTGGAACTGCATGCTCTTTAAGTCCCTTCTGACCCAACCCATTCTAGGAGTCTATAATTAAAACTGCAGAGGTTCCAGGGTCTAAATTCCCTGCAGTGGATAAATTGGATTCAGAGGGGGACATTAAAGGCAAACACGGGGGGAAAGGGCAAATCAAACCCTCCAGAGCTTGCACTTGAGGGCACTTCCAACACTTCTGTATTTCACAGCTTTCTGTTGCACACGTGAACTTAGCAACCAACAGTCAAGGACTGGAATGCCCTCTGCAGGGCAAGCATTTATTCTAAGGAACCTGGAGAGAAAATTTTTGCCTATTTTTTCCCACTTCTGATCAACCACTGTTGAACAGTGAACAATTTGTAAGAAGTATTGAAATAGTGATTTTTTAGCATACTAGAAAATCCTGTTTTTCAAGAGTGACTCTGAATTGGAAGATCTTCCTCTCTCTGTGTGATTGGAGGCTGTCTCACACTGAATTCCCAAAGTGGTGCAGAGAACACAGGCATACACTCCTCACCAAGGAGTGTAGATACTATTTTTCCCCCCATTCATTTTCAGTAGTGGTGTAGAGGACATAATTTGTATTCTCTGATGAAAGCCAGGCATTCCTATAGCACCTTCTCTCCAAAAGTCTGCCAGACCTTTCTTAGTGAGCTAAGTGAAGCTGTCATTCTCTGTACCAAACATAATTTGTAAGAGCTCTGTTTGGGAATGGCAACAGCCACACTCTTGTAATCCTGGAGGAAGTCTGACAGAGTTGCCACTTGCTTTGCCATACTGCCACAGCTCCAACAAACAAATAATGATAAAAAACCCAAACATGTCCTGCCTGACTCTAGACAGAGTGTCAATGTTAAAGCTTCTTTCAGAAACACACATCAAAACAGCCTGGGCTGATATCCTGGTTTGGAGGACAGGTACTGCCAAGAAAAAGGCAGGAGCTCCTCCTGAAATGGAGAGTGAAAATTTCCTCCCTCCAATTTATTATAATTTGGAAATTAAGGGGCTCTCAGGCAAAGGTATGGGTTTAGGAATAACAGTTCTTTACTAACATATCTACAGGACAAACAAAACCAACATCAGCTATGAAAATCAGCGACAAAACAGAACAAGTAACTCAATTCCAGTCCCTTTTCCAGTCACAGACACTTTCTTCTGCATGCTCCCAGTGGGAATCAGGGCAGGCAGAGGTGGCAGGACCATGTCCCAGGTGGGAGAAGGGTGAAGGAAGACTCTGCTCACCGTTTGGGTCCCGGTGCTCAGCCGTGGTCTCAGAGCAGGAGGCTGTAGTGGAGCAGGGTGCAGGGCAAACCCGACCACAGAGAACCTCGCTCCTCTGCATTCGGACAGCGAGTGTCAAAAGAAAAAAATTGAGCAGTCTCTCCAATAAGCACACTCAGGCTAGTCCCCAAGAGCACACTTAGCTCTCTCCCCACCTTCCCCCACCCTACCCATTTGTCCTGAGTGATCAAAAGCTGAGTGAGCTGCCCGGCAGACTTCCTTAGCATGATGATGGAAAAAATTCTCCACAGAGGAGGAAGAGAAAGGCAACAAAATCCCCCCAACCCAGACTCACAGCACATATTTTGAAAAATCCAGATGCACAGTGGCATCAATGTCCCTTCAACCTTTTTCCCCCACTTTCTTAAGGTTTGGGAGTTCAGAATGGTTATCTCAAGTCCATTTTAAGCTTTACAGATCTAGATTTGTTTGGGGTTACAAGATAATTTACTTCAGCAATAACCCAATCAAGTTTTATACTGACTGGCTCCTTTCCTCATATTTTTAAAGCTAAACAAAAATAAATACTAATTCCAATTATTTTAAGCCACATAAATTCAAATTTTAAAATGCAAATGCTGATATATATCACTCCCTGTTTTCAGTGGCTTGCAGGAAGGCTCTGGACAGCACCACGGTAGCAGCTCATGAATCTGAAATCTACTGCAAAACCTGTTATGGGAGAAAATACGGCCCCAAAGGTGTTGGCTTTGGACAAGGGGCCGGATGCCTCAGCACTGACACTGGAGACCACCTGGGATTGAATCTGCAGCAGTGAGTTAATTCCCAGGGACTGCTCCTTTTTCTGGTCCTGCTTGTCTCTTACCAGGGTGTTTTATACATTTTATTCTGTTTCCATAACAACATCTAGCGTAAGGAGCGGAGCAGTCTTTCCTACACCCTTTCCTTCCATAGACACAGTAATTTACAGTTTTTAATGATGCTCAATCTCTTTAAGCCTCCTTTACAAATTATCCCATCCTTCAATAGGCAATTATTGTGCAGAAGCAGCCTTTATGTGCCACCCCACATGTAAATACTCACCACAATTGTAATCTGCCATTTGTAGCATAGTGGTAAAGTCACATTCACCATAGAAAAAGATAATATGCTTTTTTCCTGTTAGAGGCTAAAATACAGTTAAGGTTTTACTCTTAGAGAAATAATCACAGTACCCCATACTGTTAGTTCTCCTCTCAATGGGGGAAATAACATTTCTAAATCCTCCCTGTGGTTCAAATAACACTTACACACTGAGAATGTGTTTGAACAAAGAAATCCTAATGGGATATCATCTTCCAAAAGCACATAATTAGCTCTGACAGTTAGTTTTTATAGGATTTTCTGCAATTCTCAAAGCTGCACATTTCTAAATCAAAGGTGCTCCTTCCTTCTGGTGGTCTAACTATAAAGAAACCAATTAACCAATATGCTGTGTAGGAAATAAAAGCTTATTAAAAGTTAATGTATTTAACTGTAGCTCCTTGTACCATACAAATCCATTAGGGGTGGAGTTCTGCACCAAAAACTGTCACATCCTGTGGATGTAATGACTTGTTGCAGTCCAATTGTCTGATAATTCAGAAATCATTCTCTGAAAGGCTTTATGCACAAAGATATAAAGTCCAAAGTCCAGAAACAAAAAATAAAGCTACTTTTCTGATGTCCTTTTAACCCTAGGCCAGGTAAGAACCCCAATTCCCAGTCTAAATGTTTCACTGCCTAATGAAACTATAGCCTGAAAACTTGAATTTTTATTTTCAGCTTGATGAGTACCAGCAGATAACCAGTTACAAAGACTAGAGACATATTTTCCTTGTATTTTCTCTCTTGCCTCTCAATGAGAGAAAATTGGTTTTTACTTCAATTTCCATTAATCTTTTCTGCATGTGGCTGCCAGGTCCATGTACAGAACAGATATTATCAGAGCTTACAGTACCAACTCCTCAATCACACAACACAGAATTCAATAGAATACTTTGATTTTCTTCTTTTTTTACCACCTTTTGCGTGTCAGAGACCAGTAATTTAGTATTTTTAATGCCTTACTAAAAAATAATGAAAAGCTTTTTCTAAAGAAGGTAACATTTTTAAGCAGCTTTAAAAACTTCTGTTGTAGGGGGTCACCAAAGCCTGCTCGCCCTTCAACACCAACTAATGCTTCAAAGTTTGCCAAAAAGATGGTAGATGTGGATAAATGTCCCCGTTGTGGCAAATCAGTGTATGCTGCAGAGAAGATCATGGGAGGAGGAAAAGTAAGTAGTGAAACAAACCCCACTCTTTTATAAGGGTGAGAACCTATAGCTAAGAGGTCCTCGATCATTTATATTTTCCTTCATAAAGAAAACATGAGGACAAATTTGCAAATTGCTACAACAGGTTTAAAATCTTGTACTTTTTGTAAACCTTTTTCAATTTTTTCCTTCTTACTGATGTCTGAGGACCAAGCACAGATTACTGCACAAAGCTGGCTCTTCCTCCATCTCTGGGTATATTTATAAACATTTATTTGTAGTGGTAACTGAAGATATATTAGACAAAGTAAGTAAAAAAGGCTAACTCAGAATGACTAAAAATGGAAGCCACAAGCTCAACAAAATAATTTTAATCTTTCCACACCACATAAAGCAGTACTTCTTTGTTTCTTGTACCTGCTGGCTGTGCACTTTCTGTGCCACACACTGAATTGTCTTCCTTTGCTCAGCCTTGGCACAAGACCTGTTTCCGCTGTGCTATTTGTGGGAAGAGTTTAGAATCCACGAACGTCACGGACAAGGATGGAGAGCTCTACTGTAAAGGTGAGAGTTGCAGGGTGCTGAACTGGGGTACAGAGTCACTCTAAAGTTAGTCTCTTTAGACCTAGGACTGCCATTGTGATTTACCTTGCTGCATGCTTAACATCTACAGGAAATTCCATTTTCTCTTTTTTAACAACTTTCTGAAAGCAAAAAGCTGTGGTAACAGTGCAGTTGCAGTTTCTACTATTAACATCTAAATTTTAAAGCTATAATTTTTCTACAAATGTGACAACCTTTCAAATCCATCAGACCTGCTAACAGAGCACTGACCATATGTGCTGGGCAGGCTCTTGTACCTGCACAGTCTCACTAAAATAAAAAAATCCACAAAATATAGATCTTTGGGCTACCAAACAGGAATTCTTGCCACTAAAATCTTAAAGACCTTTCCACTGCATTGGTAGCACAGAAGATAATGCAAAAATAGTAAATTATACATCTAGATGTTCCTCTCAGCTTAAGGGGAAAAAATACATGAAGATTTTATATACAAAGCTAAATTTATAGAGAACCCTAAAGAAGAATACTGGAGTTCTCTAACTTTGGGTAGAGTCTGTCAACCACAAGTGGATCAAACTGGCATGTTTGGAGAAACATGCTCACCATTACCACTTAGCAGAGTTGTGAGAAATAATTATGCATACAATAACCACTATAGAGCTCAAATGGAATTACTTACATGCCCATCAATAGTTTCTGAATTATGCTCCAGTTCTTCTCCTTAAAAATCTCTGGCTTACTTTGTAGTACTCATCAGACCAAGTTTTACTGAGTATTTTCAGACAGGAAAGCAGCTTTAATGAAAATATTACTTAGATCTTAAAAAATGTATAGTTTCTTAACTTTTATTGAGATCACCAGATGCAACTTTTTTGGAATTCAAATAAGTAGTACCAGTTTCACTATTAAGACCTGGATAAACTTATGGGAAATACACTATTTCAGATTTCCTCCCTTTTTATCAACCTTAATTTGATAGTAATTTAAAAATGAAAACCAAAAGACATTTACCTCCCACTCCTTGTTTTGCAGTTTGCTATGCAAAAAATTTCGGTCCCAAAGGAATTGGGTTTGGTGGCCTCACTCAAGTGGAAAAGAAAGAGGATGAATGAGAAGAAATGGATGCAACAGACAAACTGCTGTTGATGCCACCAAGTGATAGCTGCCAAGTAAAACATTAAACAACACATACTGCTAAGAACCTAGGGCATTTCATTAAGATTTTCCTTGCAGGAAAAAAGTGTATCTTAAGAAATTCTTAGAGTAGAGCAAAAAGGTACAGTAATAAAACTAGAGTCATGTTTGTGTTCAGCATATAAAGACAAGGAACCTCATGGAACATTATTGCTTCTTAAATTAGTACTTGTCACATTTTAGACTGGAATTTTAGACACATAGTGCCCCATTATGATAGGGATCCCTACTGGAGTGAAGGGTCCAGGTGTTCCCAGTTAGATTGGATTTTCTTTCGTTCACAATGTTAACCTGTCTGTATTTCCACTAATCTCCTAGTTGAGTTTTGAACATGCTGGCATCTGTGTTATAACAAGTAAATGTTATTTGCTTTGAGACAATTTTAAAGGATTTGAAATTCCCTCTCTGAGGGAGGTATTTCTAAAAAAACCCCAACATTTTCTCAGAATACAGTGTTGTAAGTTTTGTCTGTTTTCAAGCTACAATAAAGTACTTACTGCTTCACATTATTTTTATTTGTGTTTGTTTGTGCTCATACATTCTACAATGTTTCAGATAAATGGATTTCACCAAGATAAATGAAACTCCCCATTCTTAACTGCAAGAATTGCATTCCACTACATTACTTTGATGTCAGTTCTAGATGGTATCTGACTTTAATTTCACATCCTGGACTCCTTCTCAGCTGGTTTTCATTGTTACCTACTTTAACTTACATTCATATCACACTGTCCAGATGGCCCTTCTTTTTCTGGGGAATGTGGCTGACATCAGCTGTTACAGATGGAGTGGGGAACAGTTCCCTCTTTTTATATACATTGGTACTTTCCATAACAAACTTACCTTTTTTCATACCCTAACAGGGCATATATATATATATGTGAAAAACATAAGGCAAAGAGTCAGGTTCCTTCTTATGGCTTTGTGCCCGCCTACTCTTAAATACCTCACTGGTCATGTATTCTTTGAATCTATTTCAGGCTGCAAAAATACACTTACAAGTATGAAATCTCTGTTTTATTCCATGTAAACTCTTCAAATACAAAGACTTAATAGAGGTTTTCACAGCATAAGCAATAAAATTACAAGGTAATTGTAATGTTAAGTTTTTAAACACCAACATTCACCTTAACTTTCAAATTTAATTGTATTTTGTTACCAGAAAAGTAAAGCAAAGGGTACCAACATAATTTCGAAATTCTGCCCCAAAAACTTACCTTTAAAAATATATGTATCTGTATCATCTTCTCACATAAAATTTTAAATAGTTTCAGCTCAAACTATACATACACAGACACATAGTGACTTTTCCATGTACAAATCTGCTGTATCTTATGCAAGGTAAGTTTAATATTTGAAACAATAATAAAAAATAAAACCAAGTACCTTCAGAAGAATTTGTAAAAATTAACAAAATATCCAGTTTTATTTACCTTTCAGCTCAATTGTCTTAGAAATTAAGCAAAACTTTACACAGAATGAACATTTCTCTCCTTTGCCAGATGAAAAAGTTTGTATTGCTTGGTCCAGTCAATTATGTTGGGTTTGAACATACCAAAGCAACTGCACTGAAAAAAGTCTGCAAGATTCTGGAAGCATCCAAGGCTGAAAAGAAAGATAAAAATATGCATTAATAAACCTAAAAAAAGAAGACTACAAGCATGAAAAATACCGCTTCACCATAAGACAGTACTTATCTGTCAAGGGAGGCAGCTCAGGAAGAAACAGAAGAGCTCTCAGTTGAGCATTATGCCTTTGTTGAACTTTTACATATTTTACATTAACAAATGAGAGTAGATTAAGTTGAACTCAAATATTTAAAAGTTAGTAATATCTCATTTGTTAGTATCCCTGAGGAAACAGGGAAACCTTGGCACTTATTTCTCTATTAATAGAGTTAAATACTGCAAGTGAAGTCAGAAAGGGTCCAGTTCATACCTTAATTCTCCTTCTGATCCTACACAACAGACACAGAGACTGATAAATCAAATTAAAGGACAACACTCCCTCACACCCAGAACAGTGTTTTTGCATTTATGAAGCAGTGAAGCAAATCAGCACTGCAGAGATAGTATGTTTAAAACACTCTATTATTAATACTCACTTGTATGGAGTCCTCCTGAGTGAAACAGGATGCTTAGAGGATTTTCTCTGCACCAGGAGATTAATTCTTTCATGTGAGGTCAACCCCAGGAATGTAATCTGATTGGAAGAAAAATTTAAGTAATGGTTACAAAATGAACATCACAAATTAAAATTCTGGTGAGACCAAAAGATATTAATGAGAAGGGAGCAGTGGGGAAGAACCTGGACATATCTAACAAATAAGTAACCACTGCTATAACTGATGACTGAAAAGTATGTTTCTAAATGTCATTTGGGCAAAAACAGAAGCTGGCAAGCTCTAACACCAGCAAAGAAGGTAAACTTATTTGGGACGTCTGTGACGACTGTACTTTCACAGATGTATGCAGAAGTTTAAGATCTATCACAGTTAAGCACTAATCTCCTCAGATTTTTGCCTACATTGTACCACACAAAATGGTAGAAAAAGATCCCTTGATCCACAATGACACTAGATGCCATAAAGGAGTATGTTTTCACATCACGCTTTATGAAACACAGTAGTTAAACTGCAAATATCCTGCCTATCTCTTTCCAGCATGATATTCCAGTGTCTTGGACTGCAAAAATCTAGCAGCACACATTTAAAATTGTGGAGCTTTTTGTTTTGTATATTTTTTTACTAAACAAGATGTAAAACAAGCCCTCAAGCTCACTGTGCTTAACACAAATTTCAAAAACACCTCTTTCCTAAGAGCTGTTTCACAGATGCTTTAAGACAGTTCATCTCAGATTTGTTTGCATAGCCAACCTTTTCTCTGAGAAAAACAAACAAGAAATTTGACAATTTTATCTCAACAAGATAAAATCCAGGTCATATGTTTCTACAGTAGCAGTGGGATTTTATACAGTCTAATAACACATGGCTGAGCTCTGCCATAGAATTTTCAACTAAGTAATAACTGTGTTACTGAGCTTTTGTGCAGTTTTGGGGCCATTAATACCAGTTCTATTAGACAAACAAATGTCTTGTTTTAAAACAAAACTTTTTATAGGCTTGGAATTTTTGATAAGTAGTAAACCCAGAACTCAGTTATAGGAATGATTTGCAGATTGTGATTCTACTTCCAACACAAAATGCTGAGTGCACAAGAACCTGTGAAATTTCAAGATCTGCCCTAAGATTTAAGAGTAGCACCTTGCTGTGACAGTAATCAAGGAGACCAGGCACAGAGTTTTTATGGGAGGAACTCATCAAGGGAAAAGTTTTAATGTGACTAGAAGCATAAACTGAAGAAAAATATTACCTGATAAAGCTGAACAATGAGCCACCCAGAGGCCCATAGGGTGTGGAAACAGGCTACTGAGGAGATGTAGGAAACCCAGGGAGAACAAGACACGGTCTGGGTGAAGTACATCCACACTCCATCTTGATGGAAACTTGCTGCACAGTGGTTGGACCAATCTGATGAGACACACAATCAGTTAATTGTGCTTTTAAGCCTTTAAGAGTTGAGGAAAGATAATCTGCATGAAATGAATATCACATAGCAACATTCTTTAGAAATACCACATTTCATCTACCCCATTGCCACCTGAAAGCACCCACACAGATGTGTGACTGCTTGCTATTCTGGCTGCATAATACACTCTGTGTTCATGATCCACAGAAAAACACCTTTGTTTTTAAAGGTTGGTGCTGTGGTAATTCATCAGCAACTAAATTATAAGGGTTTTCCTCTCCTTTTCAATAAATTTTTAAATTTTTCAAGGTAACAGTTCAGATTTATTCATGAGATACTTTTTTCTCTTCAGAATTTAATTATTTCAAAACCAACAAGAAATGTTTGTGTTTAGTATAGATATTCCCAAATTAAAAAAAAAATAAAAATCAAACAAGCTTTTGCAATAATGGATTTGCAAACTTATTTTATGTTACAGCAAAGGGCATTCAGTCTAGAACTTGTCACCTGACCTTCCTCCACATGGCTTCTCTATTTCCTCTCTAACAAAAATGCTTCCTGCTATTTCATTTTCCAATGGGTATCCCACTACAGCAGCATTTTTGTTCTTGCTCAACACCAATGAAATCAGGTATTTGACCAAAGACTCAGAGAGGATGCATTTTCACTTAATCTACACAGTAACATCACTGTTGAAATAAGGTATCACTTGTGCAGGTTACACTTACTGGAAATGAAATGCTGAAAAATAAAGACCACACAGAGACAGATTTGAAAGCCACATAAAACTAAACTCATGGATACATACACTGAAGAGTTCCATAAAGCAGCCAGACACCAGTCATCGTCAGGAAAAACAGAAAAAATAGGTAGTAAGAATGGTTCCCAATGCCTGAAATTGAGAAAAAAAGAAAAGGGAAAAAATAGGAAAAAAACCTTTTAAAGTTGGACACTTAAAAAATTAGCAGTACGTACATTTCCACTCAAGTTAGCAGGAATAAAAAGAGAATCAAAGCCATTTCTTATTTTAACTTCTGCCATCCACAAGCAAGCTTGGCAAGGCTGATCTCTCTCAACTTTCTCCTCTAAGCCACCCCAATTTATATAATAGAATTAGCTCTATTCCAGGATTTGTCTCTCCTTCAGAGTATGCCTTCAGGTGTTTTAGTCTGATGAGAACTAATTAGGCAACCACAACTCCCTCCCATGCACAATAAAATTGTCTCATATGACTGAGAAGCCTAAGCTATTAAATTTGTCTGATCTAGTGTGCTTCAGAAGTGAAAACATACACTTAAAAAAAACCCCAGACCTCTGTCAAAAAAACTATTACATAAAGATACATTTTTAAATTACAATTATATTGCTCAAAGCTTTGAGACAACACATCAGAAGGACGTCTCAGCACCTTGTAAATAGCAAACATTGAAAAAATACAATTTAACACTAGGAAAAAAGCTATTGGCAAAAAAAGTGAAAAATATATTGTTACAGATGTGAAGCTGTCACCTTTCTATCTTGAGTAACGAGCCAGAAAGGAAGAGAGAGGGTGAGATGGAAGAACACGAGATGGAAACACCCTGCAGGGTTATCTCAGTGGTACAGATGCTCCACTCAGAACTGTCCCTAACAGCAACAAGAGGCAACGGAAGTTCAGGAGGACACACAAGTTCATTCTCCTCATTCACAGCTACTGCATTAAAATGTCAGACTGTGCCCACTTGTCTGGTTGTTTTAGTATCTACTACTGGACACATTGTCCAAAAAAGTTTGTCTAATGGCTTTCTGAACCTGCTGATATTGCCTGGGTCTGCAAACCATTACAGCAGCAAGCTCCAAAATTTCACTGCCTGCCATGTGGAGACATTTTTTCCTTTACCAATTTAAATCCTGAGTTCTACTATGACATGCTTGGCTAATAATACTGCATTCACTTCAGCCACCATCTTAGTAACTTTTTTCTTTCCTTTTTTAAAGTCTCAATCGTATCCCCCTGTTCCTTCTCTCTCCGAAGAGTTACAGATTGTGTAGTCTGTTTCTTAGGGTAACCACCTTAACAATCCCTGAATAATCTTATTTGCTTTTCTCTCTTCCATCTAATTTCTCTCTGGCACCTACCAGAGCCCTTCAGTATCAATGGGATATTCTTGTATCATGTGTGCTATCTCTTTATGGGGATAAATGTTATCTCTGCAACTTTTAAAATATGTGGTGTTTTCAAATTTGATAAAACACACACTCTCACCTATGCACTGTCCAGTCCACAGAGAATGTTGATCATATCTGGCTACACATGCTTGGCAAGCAAGGCAATGCAAAGATCTCAAAGGCTTCCTTACCTAGGTGAGGATGAAGGAAAAGAATTCACTCATAGCAGAAGCATCTACTTTGCTCAAAGTTTAAGGTATCACCTTACAGTTAGCACCACATTTTATATAATTGTTGTGTAATTGTTGTGTCTTACACCTCACAACATAGAACACAGATGAAAACCAAAAGCCTTAATTTACAAACAAGATGGAATTAATTTTTAAAATTAAGGCTAGAGTCAAAGGATCTCAAGGCATCTCTCATCACCATAAAAGAAAAGAAATAAAGACATCTGAACTACTTGTGTAACACTTTAATGACAAACAATGAGGAAAAAGTTTTTTCATGGTAGTATTAAGTAAAAGGAAGGTTCACAAAGAAAATAAGTACAAAAGTCCCACTTACAAGACATGATGTGCAAAATGTTCTGAAGTCCAAGCAACCAGCTTCTGCAAGAGTTACAATGTTCTGAAAGACAAAGCATTTTGTGCTTGCATTTGGATCACATTTCCATAGGTGCTATGAAGACTTCTACATTAGGACTTTTTTTAAAGTATTTTAAGTGCCAAGTATGAACAGGAATAAGAACTTGCTGTTTAAAGAGGTGCACAAGAAAAAACAAACCAGCAAAGACTAATGCAGCTTCGCCCACACAAGAGTACTCAGAAAAGTATCTCTGTGTTGCCAAAAATAATAAATGATGTGAATTAAACATTTCTTAAAATGAGATGGCACCTCTCATATAGGTCAACCAGACCTCAGGAAGATGAAATCTGCTCCTTCACAAGGACACAATGTTTATGAGTCCTGTGGCAATATGTTAAAACTGTTGTTTATTCTCCCTGGCAATCTGAAGAAATACAACATCAGTGAGAGCCATGAGATCAAAAACAAAACGCTTTCTTTAACCCCTTGGTTGGGGAGACCAGACACTAAATTCTCTACTGATTGGCTGCCCATCATTTCTTTTGGCCACTGTAAAACAGTTAGGAAACAGCATGTGAATTACACAATGTTCAAGCACAAAAATCAAACCATTATACACATCCTCAAAGCACATGATAACATTTAAATTATTACTAGCATATGATATATAGGAAAGCACTCAGACTATTTCTTTCTAACCAGAGACAACTGAAGCAAAAACCATCCAAAACTCCTATTTTTTAAGTGAAGCTCTGTGTGAATTCATATCACAAATAACACCAGTGGGTCTGTACAATCTTTAGTCACAGCTAACATTTCAATGGGAAGATAGAGGCAAGGAAATTATAGCAGGACAAGGAAGATAAGGAAACAAGCAGTAGGAGACATTCTCCAAGATCTCTTATTAAGCAACATTACTACAAACTCTTGAAGGAAGAGTATTTCACTGTTTTCCAGTTTAACAGAGCTGCCAAGGTAACAAACAAATCAACCAGAACCATGTCAGCCCTTTCATTTGTTTTTATAAAATCACCTACCTCTTTTCTTTCTTCTTCTGAAGTCTTTATATATCCAGGATCAGTACTCCAGGTTTTATAGAAATAATAGAGAAGACCCATCATGCTGAACATGACAGTAATTTTAAGAATTACATTTGTGGTATGTGATAATTGGGTTAAGGACTGTATTCTTATAACTCATAACATCACTATTTGTCAAACAAGCAAAATATTGTAAAATTAGTTTATATTACTTCACAAGTAAGACACAAGAAGGAAAAAATTACTTTCACTTTTACAATGGGATCCTCTCTGTCTTTCTGAGGCCATCTTATCAGAGAAATGGAATATTCTGTCCAGTTTGAGTGCTGGAGAAGACTTTTACAACTGTATAAACCTGCATTATAATACAGCTCCATGTCATCCTTAAAAGTCCTCCAGATTTCTGCCTTTGAATATTCCACAGATATGAAAAAAATTTGATTTCTTTTTTCCCTCTGAAGCTTTTGTACTTTATTTAAACCATATCAGTCAGACATCCAGAGCAATAAAGCTTCTGGCAGTCATGCAATTCATTTGGTTGCTGCACCCACCCCTAACTCAAACAGGCTCCTATGCAGTCTTACTTTGTCCCATCTATTTCAGCCAAAAGCAACTAAATATACTCATTCAAAAAAAGGTAATTGAAAGTCATCCTGAAACTAATCTTGTCACACAAAAAACCTCCCAAGCACACACTGCTAAACACTTCAGAAGGTAATGGGACATTAGGAGTACAGTTTTTACACCATGAACTAAAACTATCCGTGTATCAGTGAGTGGGGAAGAAAAACATGTCAAGATTAACTGTCTCTATACAGCAAAAGAGGAATGAGGAGTGGGACAAGTTTCATACTAATTAAATTCATGCATCAAACTTGAGAGCTCAGGCTGCTAAAGAACAGTCCCTGCTGCCACCAAGGACCAGGCAGAGACCTCAAGCCTGGATTGCATCTCCAATGACCCTTCAATCACTCCATGAACTCCAGCGTAAATAATTTTTAAAAATCCAGCATGGCAACTTCAAAGTTCTTTTGCCTTATGAACTAACAACACTGAAAACAGTTCTAATTAAAATCAAGATGATTATGAAATACTGGCACAAACACCAGCTGTGTTTGTTACAATGCAGCTGCAGGGTGCAATTATAGCAGTCAAAATGATGGTATGTTTCTTGTGGATACTGCTGGTCTATTTGCACTGCTATGGGCTTTTTGGAGCTCAGGAAAATCCTTAATTAGAATGGCTGGGTTTTCATTCAGTCCAGAGGAAGTTTGACAGAAAAATACAGCTAACTAAAATCCTGAAAACTTTTAAAACACTCAGATCTGTGACCAGCTGCAGAAGGAAAGCACAGCCATGAGAAAAAGGGCTGGGCAGTGAAATAGAAACCTATTCCCTGGCCCATCTCACCAAGTTATGGTTAGGGCTTCAAGAATATTGCTATGCTCACTATCTTCAGCAAAGTATCCGACTCAAATCCCTACCAGTGTAATTTATTTTTCCTTTTAACTTAGGTGACACTAATAAAACAAACCTTAAAGCTTCACAACAATTGAATAACACCATTCTATTTATACAAGCATATGTGTGAATCCCCAGCAGGAATATACTGGATCAGTTCACCAAAGTTAATCCTGATAATTCTATTAAGGACATCTTAATTAGGAATAGTACAAGAGAAAACATCATTTAAAGGCTGAAATAAAAATTAATTTAAACTGTGTAGCAGTATATTATAGCTGGTGCAGTACAAAATTATATGGAGTTCTAAGTATCATCCTAAAGGTTTTTTCCCCACAACTTTATCAATAAACAGATGCACACTATGTAACAGAAGAGCAGGGAACAGGAAAGAGAGCACAAGCTACTAAAACATTTTTGTACTCATCAGTGAGAAGCCTCTTCAAAGAAAGTAAATGTCAGATATAAATCAACCCCCTGTATACTAAAGATGCAATGTAACTGTGAATAAAGAGAGGAGATTGGACAGTCTTCTTTGCAGGACCACAATGAAATTTATTCTTTTTTAGGATGGTGGTGGTAGAGGATGTTGTTTTTAAAGGCAGGAACATGAATATCACTAACTGTCAAAGGCTTATCATTTTAGAAAGAAGACATGGTTTTTACATTATTATTAAGATACATGTTACCCAGTTATTCCACATGCCAAAATACATCACTCTGCAACAGTCTCGGTGAGGAAGATTAAAGAGTGACGTAGAGATGCTAACAAAACCATTAGTTTTATAACAAAGCTCTTCATTCTGGTATTCCTATAGCATATGAAATAGTTCAGTTTACAAAGAAGACAAAAATCTATAGACAAAAGAAGGTACAGATTTTTAGTCTGTGTATAACTTTAAAGTCACTTTGCCCCTTCCCATCGGGATTAAACCAATCCTACCAGACATTAACAGTCACATGGAATTATCTGGAATTGCTCATCACTGTTTGCATAAACATGTTTAGATTTACAAGAAACTCCAAGGAGAGTTGCATCTCTTGAGTATAAAGGATATCGGACAGGAACCAGAAAAACCAGGTCATGGACATCCAAAAAACTGAACTTAGCAGAAACACTGAGGGAAGATACCTTAGATTCTTGAGCCCCACGAGTTGCCTAAAAGAACATTACAAGAAAAAAATATTTTTCAAAATGTCTTTGAAGCATAAATCCATAGAATATAAATCATCTGGTTTGTAACTGTAAAAACTTCACGCACACAGTTCAAGTCTCTCAAAGCACTCAAGAACTCAAAAGCATATCCATACATATAAGGGATTAACAATGCAAAAATAAAACTGAAGAGTGCTCTGTTCCAGTTCCAGCACAAATGAATGAAAAGCCCAATCTCTGACAGTATTATCATATCAGTAATCATTCACTGTGGCAGGAAAAGTGAGAAACAGCTCAGGATAACACTGGGTGGTGTGGGGAGTAGAAGGAGAGTGGAAGGTTCATTAAAACTCATATAGTGCCAGAATATAGCAGGAAAACATTATGATAAAAGACACTTCTGAGCACACATGTCAGTGTCTACCAGATGCAGACCATCAATAACACTCTGACAATAAAATTAAGTAACTGGGTTGGGGTTTTTATTTTAAATCCTTCAGTGACAAAAAATTATTATTGTGTGTGCGTAAATACATTCAATTTCTATGGTCATTCATTCTAAAAAGTACATGTATTTAAATTCTTCACACACCATGCAACCATTTCTCAGGAGGTATCTTTTACATTAAATGAAACTAAACTCTAAAAAGAATTATGCAACAGATACTTTTTAAAGTGCCTTTGACAAGCAACTAGATAAACAGAGAGAAAAAGCAACAAACCTCACAAACAGAGCCATCCCAAACAGCAGGCTGAGAAGCAAGCCTCCTTTTAAAAGCCAAGAATCAGAACTTAAGTCCATGATGTATCCAATGGCCCACATGAACGCCAAGGAAGATGCCAACATCAGGAAGAGCTGTTAAAATTATTCTTGTTAAAACATGACAAAGTACTCCAGCAGGTTTTACTTAAAAGTATTTAGTTCATGTAATAACAAATGCTGAAAGACTCAAGTTAAGATAGGACAAGGTCACACATCAATACCTCAAAAACAGGGGTGAGCTATGACACAGCCCCCCCACCCAAACCACTCCTATGTGCTCTTAAAGAATTCTATTTAGCGCACCCAATTTCACAAATTACTCCTGTTAGAGTTAATTTGCATGTCAATCAGGAAATTACCTCATATTTCTCTACTATTTTCAGTAACCTGTTATTTCTCCTGTTTCTCATTCTTTCTTCCTCTTGTATCATATAAACCATGAAGTGATTCTGACTGTGATAAGCAATGTCAAGTGGTGTCTCTCCCTTTAACAAAAAAAGAGGGTTATTTATTTAGGTACTTAACACATAAATACTTTCAGTTTTAACAGAAGCAAAAAAACAAGTTAAAACAAGACTAACTGGGCAGTTACTTCCCAGCCACACCTACCTCCCACTATTTTTTAAAGGCAAAGGTGAGCTAAATTCAGAGTGCTAACATGCTTAAATCAGAGCTTTAGAGTTTTGAAAACTGATACTAGCAAATAGATTGCATCTATTTATCTGCTGGACTGCCTCCAATGACAATCTATATAGTCATGGGAATCTATACTTTCAACATTCATAATATCAATTTCTACAAATATAAAGTTGAAGCCTTTCATATGTGATAGCCTTTTGAATGTACAAACAGGCATTGCCAAACACCACCTTTCACAGGAGGATATTAACTTAATTTGAAGTTTTTATGAGTCTGACTGGACACTAAGAAACACATTTTTAAAAACCTGTCCAAGTCCTCATGACAATGTTTTTAAGTAGAAAACAGCCAAATTAAGTTATGAAAAAGAATTTAAACAAGGCCCCAAGAAAATGGAACTAATTTTATCCCAAGAAAATGAAACAAAAAAGGGTGAGGGAGCAGAATCTGCAAAGAACACAATTAGTGTTGGGTGAACACAAGGCTTGGCTGTTCGTCACACAAAGGCTGCAAAGAACCTCTGCATTCATACTTTGAGTCACACCTGAAGAAAGGTGCTACTTCCTTTTGGGAAAGACTAACACCAGCTCTTAGCCAAACCCTGCTGCAAATAACATCCAACATGGAGAGGACTGAAATTTTTCATTACATTCATTTTACACATTTGTGCCACATGGGATGAAACATCACAAAGGAAATCGTACCTTGACATTTTTTATATCCAGACTGGCACCAGCTTCCAGCAACAGATCCACTGCACTAGTATTTCCTGAGGCTATTGCCCAATGCAGTGCAGTATTCTTTTGAACATTGTCTACAGCATTGAGAGAGGGGTTAAACTTTAAGAGAAACCTCATGGGTTCTGGTCTAGATGAAAATAAAGTGTAAGAGTTAACAAAGAGAAGATAATCTAGACTGGAAATGAAAGTTTTGAACACTTTATGAAACAAAAGTTCTCATCTGTGAAACAACAGCAGATATATAATACCATCTCAGAAACAGCTCATCAATGACAGATCCATATTTACAATTCCAGATCTGCCCTGGGAGTTTTACTCCAGACTATGTTACCTTACCATTTTAACAAATATGAGGTACAAAACACAGATTATATATTCTACAACACCACGTGTAGCTTGTATGTCCCCATTTTATTTGTTCTAAATGCATTTTACTGCATCCACATCCATTTGTTTTCACTTTGCAGAAAATACAATAAGGCTGCAGATGATTCAGCCACAAACCTAAATTCCTTTTAGAAATTCTTTTCACTTTCTTTGCTATATCCAATGAGCTATTCCCAACTCCTGATCTATGAAACACCTCATATTTTAGTTGAGATGGAAGGGAAATGGAAGTTTAAAAAAAAAAGAAAACCGGGCAAAAATTGACCTCACTGCTTCTTGAGTACAGCACAATAGAATCTTCTTCAGTTATTCTCTACTTACCCAATAGCTTTTTGTGCTGTTAACATTAAAGGTGTTTGTCCATTGAAGTCTGTTGTGTCTATGTTCTAACAGTAAGAAAAAGATAACAAGCAAGTGATTACCATTTATTACAGGAAACAGTGGAATTTGGGGCTATACAACTGGCTTAGCTTCACTAATGAACAGAAAATGAACAGCAATTAAATTATATCAATGAAGAAGCCAACACTCATTTAAATTTTTTTCCTCCTTCTACAAGTCTTGCATGTCATTCCTTTCAGAATATTCTGAGTTTCCATTTTAGGAAATTTTTAAGGGAGAGACTCCACTAAGGATATTTTTAAGTGAATCATGTCAACTGTATTTCTTGTCCTCTTTCCAAAGAAATACTATAAATAAGAAGGACCTTGCAGAGCAATGCTAATCGTGTTCCTTGTGTAAATAGATGTACAAAATAGATGCACAGAAAATACAAAAAACAGCTTTATTAAAACAACAAAGAAAGTTTATGTATCTCAAGACATCATAAATATCTAACCTAAATTTTCTTCCTTCCTCTTTCTTACCTAACTTTCTTCCTCCTTTGCAGCAAAGGTTTCCTTGTTCCCTACCTCCATGCATCATTTCATTAATGCAGATTTACTTAGAAGAATTATTCACTTGGATATTTTTAGAAGATAGGTGGGCCAATATCTTTATTAAGTCTGTGGTATACACCACTGAATCTACATTCCAGAAGTCAGTTACTCTCCCTAAAGAGAACCTTATAAGAAAATAGACTTAGCAAACTTCTAAATCCTAAAACTAGATTGTTTTTCAGAATCAGTCTAGATCATATAAGAACTCACCTGTCATTTTTATTAGCAAGTTGTTACACTTGCAATTAATTCTGCTCATTTCAGGTATAAGCTAAGAGACCTCAACTACCATGGATACAATACAGAAATTTCTAATGAAAATTCAGAACTAGTCTGATAATTTATTCTGCAATCTTCAGTTGATGGATAACTGCATAGATTATTAGTTACAAAACTGTAACCAAATCACAAATACTTCATGATGTCTATACATCATATACTGCTTTTCATGCCCAAGTTTAAAACCATGGGTTATTGTACAGCACCACAAATCTACACAGCCTCAACAACACTCTTAAATATGCTGAAATGTAGATGAATCTGGATGTGAGGGAGGACAGGAATAGGGAAGAGTATTTAAAAAATAATATATACAAATACAAAAAAGATCTAAGTAGCACAGAAAAATAAGTGTAAAATCACTGGTTTTCATCTAGGAAAAAAACCCAGATAATTCTGAAATGTCTCCTATAAACAAGCAGCTACTCATAAGCAGAAAACAACATTTGAGGCATCAGCAACATACCTGGCCTTTTGCTATGAGGTAGGCTATGATGGGCATGTGTTGAAACAGCACTGCTAAATGAATGCTACTGAATCCTTCCCCATCAATAAGACTAGGATCCGCTCCACATTTCAACAACAATATGACCATGGAAAGGTGTCCTTGTCTACAACGATATATGAAATGAAACTATAGACATGATTTTAAAAATGGGTTTTTTAATGAAAGCATTGCCCTAAAATTTCTCACAGGCATCCCATAAAAGATTTCAGACTCTCATGACTTTTTTCAGGAAATTATATTAAATACATACACACTAATAAATGAACTTAGGGTAAAGCATTAATTCAGATTCTACAGTCATCCCCTCTGACTCCAGCAAAAGACTGACAGTCCAGAAGAAAGTGCTGATTTTCCAATCATCACTTGGAAAAGATGGGAGGCTTCACAAGCAAAGAATTTTTCCCAGAATAATTATTTCAGGTTATGTTTTCTCCAGACAACCAGTGCTTTGTTCCCTGGATCTCAGAAAACGCTACCACAGCTGTAAATACCAAAAGATTTGCAGTTAGTGATGCAAGCAGCATTACCTGATGGCCCAGTGTAGGGGTGTAGAATTCAAATCTCCACCGAGCTGATCCACTATCGCACCTTTGGAAATGTAATATCTGTGTAATAACAGCACAATCAAGTCAGGAACAGACATAATAAAATAGCAAAACATTATACTAAAGGTAACACAGCTGAAGGAGTAAATTACTCATAATAATAAAAAAAATCACTAGAGAAGCAAATGGACAAAAGTGGTTTGGCAGTAAATAACGCTGTTTGTTTCAAGAAAACATTGAAGAAAAAATATAGTCATTATCAAGGTACTTCTAAAATCAGCTTTAATCTTTGTTACAGAAACAAACCCAGGAAAATCTAATGATTTCATGTACTATATGCTTTCACATGTAAAGAAATGGGCTATCTTTACATTTCAGTGACATCTTCAAAAAGGTAATTGGACTAAAATTTGAATTCTAACCTTTTCTTCTCAAGCAGCACATTCCTTTGTTTTCAAGTACAAAAGCAACAAAATTATTATAGGTAACAGTGGCAGAATACACTGCATTACTGTCACAGGGAATCCCAGCTTACTTCACCAGCTCCTGTCTGTTGTTTATAGCTGCCCAGTGAAGAAGAGTCACATTTTCTTTGTCTGGCTGTCGAACATCATATCCTGCTTCTACCAGCTCTTCGCATCGCTCTAGCATTCCATACCTTAAATGAGAAAAAAAAAAACCAACTTATCATTTTTTTCAATATTCTCCAGTCTGGAGACAGTTGCATCCTAATAAAAAAATTTCATTTCAGTAAGCATCACCCAGCAGCTTGTACTGGAGCAAATTCCTCATTGCACGCAATGGAAGTCTTGTAAAAAGAGTGGAGCTGTGGCTGGATGAGTGGAATTTTCTACTTAAACAAAGCTGCTTGAAATGGTTTTATTTTCAACATCAGCTGTAAGTGAGTTTCCTCTTCCACTAAGGGAGAAAATGAAACTGAAAATGTTTCCTTTGTAGAAATATCCAGCCTGGCTCACATTTGAGGACACTCCCATCTATTTCAACACTGCACACTCAGAACATGCACTTACTGCGTAGCCTTGACGATATCACAGGTGCTGGGGTCTTCAGCAGGGGGATATGGGCCTGGGAGATCTTGATCTCCACGGACGCTGTGGTTGCTGTGCATATGAGGCCGATGAGGCCCATGGCAATGGTTTTTACACTGGTAGTTAAAAAAACAATTAACAACCATTGTTATTTATCGGCGGCATACCGCACACACCCCCTCCCTTTACCAGAAGCACTCACTGCGCGTGTTAGGCTCTGTTAATACAAACGAATATGTTAATTCAAAGCACAGTTAAAACCTTCTGGCAAGAGACCAATCCTTTTATTTGCGAGGGCAGCAGGGATATGATCAAGACGCACCAGGACAAATTACAGAAGCGTTCAACATCCCGCAGAGCTGGTTCCCGACACGGCAACCTCACCCACGGCTGCCACACCAGAAACCACAACCTACGGCCTTGGGGAGGGCTTGGAGCGCCCTTGGCAGCCACAGCGCCACCCGTGCAGCCAGAAAGCCGATACGAGGGAATAGACAAGGCACATCAGGACACCAGCGGCTCTTGCCCGGGAGCTCCCGCCCGGTGGCACCACGGCAGCTCCAGCCCAGGCCTCTCCGGCTGCCAGGGACCCGCGGCCGCGCTCCGTACCCCCGCTCCGCCCCAGCCCCGGCACCGCCCGCGGGATCCCCGCTCACCGCCTGGCCGCTGCCCGCCATGCCCGCGGCCCCCCAGCTTCCTGCTCCCGCTTCCTGGGCACGGCTGCGGGGCGGGGCCGGGCACGCACGGCCCGGGGGCGGCACCGGGGCGGCACCGGGGCGGCACCGGGGCGGCACCGGGGCGGCCCCACCCAGGGAACCCTCCCCGAGGACCCGCGTAGGCCGGCAGGTCGGCGGCTCCCAGGGTTGTTCAGTTGCACCTGAAATGGCTCCTTCCCTTTTAACCAGGCAGTCGCATCGAAAAACTCTTTCCTTTTTGCACGAGGTCCCCAGGGTCGTGGGCAAGGACATTTCTCTGCTGGCGAATTTTTCGGGGTTTGTTCCTCAGCGGCTGGAAGCGATCCCTTGGTGAAGGCTGTGGAGTACAAGTCTGATGAGGAGAGGCTGAGGGAGCTCAGCCAGGAGAAAAGGAGGCTCAGCGGGGCCCTTCTGACTCTCCACAATTCCCTGAAGAGAGCGGCCTCCTTGCTGGCGTGGTTGCCACAGGAGTTCAAGGCCCTTTGGTACCGTTTCCATGCCAAGCTGAGCTCCAATGTCCCCTCATAACGACCACCGGGGTAAGGGAGGAGCCGCCACTTCGGGGCAAGCCCTGAGGGGCAAGTGATCACCCCCCGAAGAAGTACAGGGAGAACCCACAGGAAAACACCCACAGGCATCAACACCCACAAGCTTCCCAGGCGAGGTGCGACCCTGGCAACCCCCAGAGAGATGCCATCTCCTCTGGCCTGAGGAGAAGCCATGGGATGACCAGAGACCTCCAGCTCTCAATGGCTCTGGGCCAGGGCAGAGCAGGACAGGGCTAAAGTCACCTGCATCCCAGTGCTGTGGGGATATGGGGGCCTCCTGCTCCTGGAAGGAATGCATCATGGCCCTTGGAGAATTGGCAGTCTCTCTCTGCTCACAGGTCATCAGAAAAGGGATAATGATCACTCCCAGCTGAGCCTCCAGACCAGGGCTGACATACAGAGCTCTCACCGTCCCCTCACGGAGGGGTCCTGGCTGGAAGATTCCCAGCTCAGGTCAGGCCTTCAGGGAGGGACTTAGAGAGCCATTCAGAGCACAAGAGGGTTGGTAGCCCTCATAAAAGGGAAGAAAAATGAAAAAGCAAGAGCATTTATGAAAAAACTTGGTTTTTTTCCCAAAACCTGCTTTGATAGGTGAGGGCAGTAGACAGAAGGTGGCACAGGTTTGTAGCTGGCATATGGATGCATTCCTGTGACTACACTTGATACCAAACTTTCTATCTCCATCAGTTTGTTTTAAGGAAGATATTTCTTGGAGTCTAATGAGCCAAGCACCATGGGAGTGACTCCAGCATCTCAGCATATCCTATGGACTCTGTGCCCACGAACTTAGGAAGCTGTGGACTCAGCTGGTCAAGGGCCCAGCCCTGCCTCCCATTTCGGGGAAAGAAACAGAAAGAGTTTAGTCAGCTCAACCTAAAATACAGTTTGGCCACATCTCACTTGTCTCACAGCCTTTGAGAAGAACAAAATCTCTGTCCCTGCCATCTCCTGGCCTTGAAACGCGCACAGAGGCCTCCCAGGTTTCTCTTCAGGAGACAGGGAGTGGTCACATCAGCTTGAAAGGACAGCGGTTGTTTCACTGTTGCATTTCTTGGCTTGCTCAAGCCCCTGCTACCCCTCCGGCCTGTGCTGGAAGACACAGAGTTCCCATACTGAAGGAAAGGCATGGAAAGCTTGAAGAAGGCTGAAGGGAGCACTTGGACTATTCCTTTTCCCAGAAGGTTTCTTTAGCTGAAGCTGCTGACAAGGACCAGACTTGACAGCCCAGAATGGGTTTGTGCATGTTTTATTTTTTGGGTCCTGAGTGGGACGTGGTAACTGGGTGCTGCAGAGGTTCGGGCAAGGCATCAGAAACGCCCGCCCCGCACCCAAGGGTGGCACAAGATGTCCTCCAGCTCCGGCCTGTCCGCGGGGTGCTTGGCCAAACACCAGCGGATCAGATCTTCACACGCTGGGGAGAGAAGGCAGAAAGCGCCGGTCAGTGGCAGAAGGCTCCTGCCCAGCAGGCCCCGGAGCCCGTGGGACCCGACCCAGTCTGTCCTGGGAGAGCGGGACAGCGAGACACGGCCGCCTCCTTCAGCCACGCGTGCCGCACTGAGCCAAGCTAGGCTGCACGCTGCCGTCACCTGCCAAAGCCTGCCTTCTTGAGGCTGGATACCAACCTGGAGAGACCTGGTGCCCAAAGAAGAGCTGCCCCGACACGATGTCATGGTCCTTGCAGAAGGGGAGGTTCCCGCAGACCATGACGTACAGCAGCACGCCCAGGGACCAGATGGTTGCTGAATGGCCGTAGTAGCAGCCACAGGCGATCCACTCGGGTGGGCTGTACACGTGTGTTCCTAGGGGAGACAGGCGGTGCTGTCCAGGCGCAGCCGCTGCCTTGCAGAGCCTGGCGCCAGCCTCCTGGCTGAGGCAGGGGCCACGCCGGCAGCCTCGACTTCCCCCGCAGGCCACCCCCACATCCCCCCAGACAACCGGCCAAAGCCAAGAAACCATCCTGCAAGGCAAAGGAGGCCAGCGGAGCAGCCCACAGCCAGGCACGCCAGCCTCCTGTCAAAGGTGTCAGCCTCGAAGGATTTGTTGTTGCTGTGACTAGGATGGCTGCCAGTGCCCGCCTGGCTCAGGGCACATGGGGCTCCAGCATCCGGCCTGGCTCTGGGGAGGCCATCCTGGTGGGTCCTGAGCTGAGGGGGGCCTCCCCCCTTATGTGAGGATGAAAGGGTCTGCCATGAGACATGCGGCCTGTGGCCAGCGGGCAGCAGTGGTGTATGTGTCAGTAGCAGATGGTGTCTGGAAGGAGTTTTGACAAGTGGCTATTGGCTTAAGCTCAGATGGGAGTTCCTCCATCCCATCAAGCAGAATGCCCCTGGCAGAGAGCAGGAGCCACGTTTCAGGTCACCAGGAACAGCCTCTCCTTCTGCAGTGCTCTCAGCCCCCACAAATGTTGGTTATGCTCATGGGTGTTGCCAAGGACCCTCCCCAAAGGAACAGGGCTGGACCCTCTCAGAAGGGGGGTCAACAGCTCTGGGCAAAGCCATTGCATGGTGGAATGAGTGGGATGAGCGTGAGAAGGCCACCTCTATTCCTCCCATTCCACACCAGGGTGCAGGGTCCTTTCTGGTACTGATCCAGGAGGATATTATGGACTAGCCTTGCCTGGGATGGGGGGAAACCAGGAGGCCAAGGAGGCCTGGAGGGATCAGTGTCCAGCTCTGTGTCCTAGGTGTGCTCCCCACAGTCCCTGTTTTCAGGAAGGAGCCACCAGAGCCTCTTGGGCATTGATGGATTTTTTTCTTCCAGGAACTTGTTGTGTGTTGCATTTTTGGGTCTATGCAAGTGGCGTGAGGAATGCAACAGTAAGTTCCTTAGTGTAATGGAGAAGTAAAAAAACGTTTATTTAAAGAAACATCACATTTAAATAGAACAGCTCACGGAGCGAGCCCGGGCACAACCTAATTGGTGTGTAGAAGACAACACCTCTTGAAAACATGCTTCTATGAAAACATCACGTCTCCACGGTTATCATTTCTTGTCCTTGAGCATCCTGAGACAAGGCTGCTTTCTTTGTTCCCAGCAATATCCTAACGACAACTGTGGAACTTGTTTCTATTTTTATCCTCTTTCTGAGCTCCTGTAAACATGGCATGGAGCTGGAAGGGATGGGATGGTGGGGATAACACTCAGCTGGGGAACTCTCTAGTGGTTCCGTGTCTTTAGCACCCTGCTTTTCTCCTCTGCCTTTCGTGGAGGTGTCGGCTGGGATGCACCATCTTTCCTGCGGGATCACAGTGCCCTGGATCCCTGCCCTGCATGACGGGGAAATACTGGGCATCTTTGCCCTGCAAAGATGCAGCCAGAGTGTCCCACTGAGCTCCTTCAAACCCTGCTCTTGGCCGCCAAGGGGTTAATTAGTGAGCATTTATTAATAGGGGAACCAAGGGCGTTAATTAGGGAGGGGAGGCCAGGGAGCCGTCCCACCTGTGGGCGTGGCCGGGGCGGGGCCAGCGCTGAGGGGGAAAGGGCGGGAAGGGCTCGGGTGTGCTGAGGGGAAGGGTCGGGGAGGAGGGGACTGAGGGCTGTTCGTGGGGAAAAGGGAAACAAAACAGCTCTTAGGGGCCTGGAATCGCTAATGACGGCCAGGGAAAGCTCAACACACTCCTCCTGTGTATCTATATCCCTTCCATAGGGGAAGCCCTGGCTAAAATCCAGGAAAAACAGTGCTGTGGTTCCAAGGCATCAGAACCAGATCTGTGTGGAGAGTGTCCCTCACGGGAGGCACAGGAATGGAACTGAGCAAGGCTGGGGCAGGAGGGTCAGAGCAAGCAGAGAAGGGGGACCCTCTGTCCATGCCAGGGTCCAGGGCAGCCCTATCCTGGGAAGTGTACAGGGAGCAGATCCTTGAGCTGCTGCACATTTGCATTGCCCTTGCTCAGTCAGGAACCTCCTCATTGCCCAGGGGGAGCTGGTGGCAGTGGGAAGTGGGAGAGAGAAAGAAGCGGAACACAAGGATCTGTCCTACACCTACATGGACTTCAATCCCATGTTTGCAGGCTACACCAAATGGCTGTCCTGTTGGGAACAGAGGCAGACACCTCCATCGATATCCTGATTTACTGCTCCAGAAAAAGAAAAATCCCAAACATTAATTCCAAGGGAGATAATTTAACTTTTCCCCGGCATCTGAAGATCTATTACCTGAATCCAGTCATGAGTTTCCTTCAGGTCTCCTCTCCTGGGACCATTTAAACAGGAGGTGGGGTAAAACCCTTCCCTGCTCCTTAATTCTAAATGTTCCTGTTCCATGAGAGACTCTTTTGGTTAACAAAGACTTTATTTGATGCAAAGCTTTAAGGATAAGAGATCATCCTGCCATCCTCAGTTGCAACTAAAGCCATGGCTGCACGATTTTGCAGACAATAGGGCCACTCCTCACTGAAGGGTTTAACATTTTAGAAAAATAGGCCATAGGTCTTCTAGAAAGGCTCCATGGTATTGCAGTAGGACTCCTTTGGCATGCTCCTGTTCAACATCAACATAAAATTCCAATTCTTTTTCTCTGTCTGGAAGAGCTAGGGCAGGAGCCTCAGTTCATCAGTTTTTTAACACTTTAAAATTATACTAGGCTCTTACCTGGCAATGTTATAACACGTGGCTCCAAAAGACCTGCCTTTAACAGGAACTCAGTAAGAGGCTGTAACACCTACCTTCCCTCCTTTGAAACAGGGTATTCTTTTTTGGACACCACTTGTCCTGGTGGCTTCAAAGTGCTTTGGAGAGGTTCCATATCTAATTTTCCACATTTCTGTGGGACTGCCCACACTTCTGAATTTACTTCAGCATAGACCTTCTCAGATGTTTGACACAGAGTTACAACGATGGTAGCTTCCTTATCAGCTTTCACAATAATAACTTACATTACCCCTTTAGCCATCAAATCCCAAGTAAATTCCAATCAACAATTAGGAACAAACAGAAATTCATGCACTTCAAACCTATCCCCACATTTACCAATAGAGGTAGTGGAAGTATTTTTGCTGAACTGGGTTGGCAGAAGTGGAAGGCAACGATGTGCAGAGCCGTCTATCCCGAGATCGTGGCTGTGGAGATAAGTCAGGACACGTGGCGGGATGGCATCTAGCATCACCTTGCCCATCCAGGGAACCCTGAGAGCCAGCAGTGCCGAGCCTGCACTGCCTGGTCCTCTGGGACCAAGTGCCTTCCCTCCCTTTCGCTCCCCTGCCTTCTCATCTCCCATCCCCTCCCCACCTTGCTGGGCACTCCTCACTGCCTCCTCTTTGACCTCCTGGAGCAGCCACCTATGGGTGGACCCTGGGTGGCCATAACATCCAGACAGGTTCATGGCCAGTCGGATGCTGGGGTTTGGCACCTTGTCAGGATTGAGGGATCCCTCCAGGTGCTGAAGCAACTGGGACACCTGTTGTGGGGCCACTGGAAGAACAGGTGTGGCCACTGCATGGGCACTGGGGGTGGGAGGTCACTGGGATCCCATGCCCTGTCCACAGACTCTCCCAGCTCTTTGTGAGTGGCTGACACTCAGCTCAGCCCACTGTGGCTGTGCAGCTCACCTGGGCCAGCTGGACCCTGATGCCCAAAGCCACGCCAAGCATCCTCTCAGGACAGGCTGACCCACTTGGAGTGGCAGAATCCTGTGGGAATTCGGCTCTCTGGGTGTCCTCTCTGCTTTTAGCTGTTCCCAGTGTCCTTGTCCCACAGACCCTGGCTCTGCCAAGCACCACCAGCTTATCTGGATGCTGAAGGGTGTCCACTGGGGTAGGCACAGTGGTGTGAGGGACAGTGATCCTCCATTTGGGGTTGCTGAGGACAACTTGGACCAGAACAATATCCATGAGACTGTGGCTTTGGATGGGATTCATCCCGATGTGTCCCAGCAGGAAGCCCCTAAATCATCTACCCAAACTCCTGAAAGAAAAGAGGTTCCATGCTGGCTTAATGTTCTCCAGCTGTATCCAAGTGGAAAGGAAGGGCTTGGGCTTTCCAGGAAACTCCAGCCCTGTTAATCTAATCTTGATAGCAGGAAAAATGGTGGAGAAGGTCATACTTGGCTCTGCTGGGAAGTGATGGAAGGACGGTGCTACCAGCAGCCATGGGCACCACGAGATAAGAGAGGGAAATTCCTATCTAACAGATTGATTATTCTACTGACATGAGGTCACCCGTCTCATGGATAATGGGAAGACGATGCAGGCAATATTTGATATTTTAAGAGGAGTTTTCATACTGTCCTTCACAGAATACTTCTGGAGCAGGTATCCAGGTATGACATGAGCAGGGACAGGGTGTACTGAGTGAAGAATTGGCTGATGTACTGGTTTGCAATGGAATGGGATCCATTTTCCCCTCACTAACTGGCACTGAGCTGGGTTTGGATTAAGGATATGGTGGATAGCACACAGACCATGTGAATGTTGCTGAGCAGGGCTTGCCCTCCTCAAGGATTTTGCAGTGTCTCACTGGAAAATTCATGTCTCATGCTCTGCCACAGGAGACACCACCACCATTCCCCTCATAAGCCCCAAATCCTACTTAGACAAAAATCTTCAGACCACATGGTTCTAGAGGGCACAAAAGAGCCAAAAAGGAGCATATTTTCTCCCTCCTGTGGCAATGGTGAGCACTACTCAGAGGAAGAGCTGTGACGGCACAAAGGGGCTGAACGCTGGAATGAGCCGGGGCTGTGATGTCCTGGCCGCAGCACTGTGACATCACCGCGCTGCCGCTGTAAAACCCGGGCCAGCAGCCACAGCTGCCAGTGCAGTCGAGATGGGACGTGCCGGAGCCATGAGTGACGGTGTCGTCCCAATGATTGCGCTTGTCCTGCTGCTGGCCACCGTGGCTGTCTGCTGGGCCCTTGGCCGCTGGCAACCACGGAGGCAGCAGACACGGACAACAAAGCGCAGGAAGCGCCCCGTGGTCTGGCCCAGAGGCTCCCGGAGGAAGGCAGGAGCCCCGATGGCTCCCGGCTCCTCCAGGCCTCGGGCCAAGCCTCGCAAGCGGCCACGTGCTCCTGCGAGCCCCCTGGGCAGCCCCTGCAGCTGCGGCCCCTTGGTGGCCGTGGCCCAGGAGCTGCAGGATCTGATGCTGCTGCTCAGGGATCGCAATGGGGCACGTGCGCCGCTTTATTCAGGGATGTGGCAGGCCTTGTGGAGGGAACTGGCGGAGCTGGTGAAGCGAGGCCACCTGGGCCGCTGTGGCTCATCCGGCTCCCCAGGAGGCCGCCATCCCTGTGAGAGGCCTCTCGCCTCTGCTGCGAGAGCCTCAGCCCTTGCAAGGATGGCACAGCAGCGGAGACCCGCCATCCATGCAGGGGCCTCAGGCTGTCAGAGACCCTCCATCCCACCACCAGCCTCTGCTCTCTCTGACAGCCGCCATCCCCTGCAGAGGCTCGGGGAGACCTGTCAGCCTGCGGAAGGGGCAGAGCCCGGGGACAGGTCTCCCAGCTCCCTTGGACTCACGGGCGCAGCCCTGACCGTTGATGTGACCAGGGAAGGCCCAGAAGTCCAAATGGGAGCCCAGCCCGAGGCAGGGGAGCCTTGTAAGGAGCAGCTGGTGGAGCAGCAAGCGTCCTGGAGCCGGCAGTTGCCGGCCCACAGCTGCCAGGATGCTGTGCTGGGTGTGGCAGCTGGCAACAGCCCAAGCCTGGAGGTGGAGATGACCCTCGAGACACCAAGGGGTCTCCTCCATCTGCAGGAAGCTGCCCCAAGAGAGCCCTCGACCACCACAAAGGGCTCTCTAATAGCAGGTGAGATCTGCCCAGGAGCTGGCTGAGGCTCCCCCAGGGCTCTTGAGGGGCATCCCCAGACCAGGCCAGGGCCCCTGAGAGCAGCCTGGTCTCCGGCTGCTTCAAAAGCCCCTGTCTGCTTTACAGCTGCTCCTGGGATCCCCCTGGGCGAAGCCTCGGGCTGTAGCCCCGGCCGTCCTCAGCAGCAGAGGGCAGACCACGAGGCCGGGGACAGCGACGGTGCCGTCCTGCTCCGCTGCTCAGCGGCTCCTGCAGCCATCTCTGGGCCCTGCCCTGCCCCAGCTGTGCCGCTGGCCAGCCCGACGACTAACAGGGAGCGGCCACTGCCCGGCACGCAGCAGGAAGCAGGTGAGAGCAAGGCGGCCCGCGGCGGCTCGGCCTGCCTGACTGGCGGGCACTTGGGAGGGGGGCCCTGGACGCAAGGCTGATGGCTGGCTCTTGGCCGCAGGGCAAAAGAAGCAGCTGCAGGAGCTGTACCAGCTGGGCCCGCAGCTGGGCAGCGGCGGCTTCGGCACCGTTTTCTCGGGCACGCGCCTCTCCGATGGGAGCCCGGTGAGTGGCCGCGACGGCCGGGCGTGGCAGGGGTGGCAGGGGCGGGGAGGGTCCGGGCTTGAGCTCAACCCCCCTCTCTCCATGGCTTGCAGGTGGCCATCAAACGCGTGGCCCGGGAGAGCGTCCTGCAGTGGGACGAGCTGGTACGTGAGCGGGGCCAGCGGGACAGAGAGGGCCGGGGCGGGCAGGGATAAGGCCGGGGCCTGGGCAGTGGCAGGCGGGGGATGGCGGGGGGAGCGGGCGTGGGCTCAGTGTGCCAGACTGGGCATGGTGGGCCTGGCGGTGCCAGAGACCAGTGGTGGGGCCAGGCAGGGGACACCTCCCAAGCAGGAAGCCCAAGCAGCAGGGAGGCTGCCCGGGGGCGGGCACTGGGCCATGCCAGGCAGGGAGGGGGCAGCGCAGCCACAGGGCAGCATCAGGCCTGCTGGAGGCATTGTCTTCTCCTCACAGCCCGACGGCACCCGTGTGCCCATGGAGGTCGTGCTGATGGAGAAGGTGGGCTCTGGTTGCCACTACATCATCCAGCTCCTCGACTGGTTTGAGCTGCCTGACAGCTTCCTTCTGGTCATGGAGCGTCCGGAGGCATCGCGGGATCTCCTGCAGCTCCTGTTGGAGCACGAGGTCCTGAGCGAGGAGATGGCGCGCTGGCTTTTCCGCCAGGTGCTGGAGGCCGTGCGGCACTGCACCGCCTGTGGCGTCCTGCACCGTGACATCAAGCCCCAGAACCTCCTCGTGAACCCGGAGAGTGGTGACCTGAAGCTCATCGACTTCGGTTGTGGCACCTTCCTCCAGGAGCGGCCCTACACACAATTTGCCGGTGAGCCCAGAGCCCGGGCCCTGCTCCCAGTGCCAGGCACTGCACGGCCCCATTCCCTCCTGCGCTGCGGGGCGCGGCCTTCAGCCGGCTGCCAGCTGCCGTGCATTTGGCACAGGGCAGATGCCGTGGCCAGAGCCGGCTTTGGCCAGTTGTCTTGGGGACGTGGGGGTGGCCGGCGGGGGAAGTCGAGGCTGCCGGCGCGGCCCCTGCCTCAGCCAGGAGGCTGGCACCAGGCTCTGCAAGGCAGCGGCTGCGCCTGGACAGCACCGCCTGTCTCCCCTAGGAACACACGTGTACAGCCCACCCGAGTGGATCGCCTGTGGCTGCTACTACGGCCATTCAGCAACCATCTGGTCCCTGGGCGTGCTGCTGTACGTCATGGTCTGCGGGAACCTCCCCTTCTGCAAGGACCATGACATCGTGTCGGGGCAGCTCTTCTTTGGGCACCAGGTCTCTCCAGGTTGGTATCCAGCCTCAAGAAGGCAGGCTTTGGCAGGTGACGGCAGCGTGCAGCCTAGCTTGGCTCAGTGCGGCACGCGTGGCTGAAGGAGGCGGCCGTGTCCCGCTGTGCCGCTGTCCCGCTCTCCCGGGGCAGACTGGGTCGGGTCCCACGGGCTCCAGGGGCTGCTGGGCAGGAGCCTTCTGCCACTGACCGGCGCTTTCTGCCTTCTCTCCCCAGCGTGTGAAGATCTGATCCGCTGGTGTTTGGCCAAGCACCCCGCGGACAGGCCGGAGCTGGAGGACATCTTGTGCCACCCTTGGGTGCGGGGCGGGCGTTTCTGATGCCTTGCCGGAACCTCTGCAGCACCCAGTTACCACGTCCCACGCAGGACCCAAAAAATAAAACATGCACAAACCCATTCTGGGCTGTCAAGTCTGGTCCTTGTCAGCAGCTTCAGCTAAAGAAACCTTCTGGGAAAAGGAATAGTCCAAGTGCTCCCTTCAGCCTTCTTCAAGCTTTCCATGCCTTTCCTTCAGTATGGGAACTCTGTGTCTTCCAGCACAGGCCGGAGGGGTAGCAGGGGCTTGAGCAAGCCAAGAAATGCAACAGTGAAACAACCGCTGTCCTTTCAAGCTGATGTGCCCACTCCCTGTCTCCTGAAGTGAAACCAGAGAGGGCTCTGGCTGCATTGCCAGGGCCAGCAGATGCCAGGGGCAGAGGCAGTGGCTCTGCTAGCAAAGCTGGGAGAAGAACCAGAAGCATCAAAAGGGCACTTCATGTTGAGCTCTAATGACTTTCTCTTTCTTTCTTTCTTTCTTCTTTCTTTCTTTCTTTCTTTCTTTCTTTCTTTCTTTCTTTCTTTCTTTCTTTCTTTCTTTCTTTCTTTCTTTCTTTCTTTCTTTCTTCTTTCTTTCTTTCTTTCTTCTTTCTTTCTTTCTTTTCTTTCTTTCTTTCTTTCTTTCTTTCTTTCTTTCTTTCTTTCTTTCTTTCTTTCTTTCTTTCTTTCTTTCTTTCTTTCTTTCTTTCTTTCTTTCTTTCTTTCTCTCTTTGCAATGGGCAGCAGGCAAATGCAGAACAGGCCTCACAGTTCATGCCTTACCCTCCTTCCTCCCCTGGGAGCCTCCTCACAGTTCAGGGGGGAGCTCCCCCATCCAGCCCAGGACTCACCAGCTCAAGCCCCACCAGAGCCAGGCCACTGCCTGAGCCCCACGTGCCCTGAGCCAAGTGGGGATTGGCAGCCGTCCCGGCCACAGCGACAACAAATCCATCGAGGTTCACACCTCTGACAAGAGGAAAAGGGCCAGCAAAACCTCAGCTCGGGCCACGAGGAGAGAAGGCTTCAGGCTGCAAGGTCCCTGGGGAAAATGTGCTGGAAGGTGCTGGGCTCCATCAGTGCTGGTCACTTTGGAAACATCACCTCCTGAGGGCACACGAGCCGGCCATTCCTACCTCCGTCTTCAACACTCATCCCTCCCTCTGATGTCTTCAGTTTTAGATTTCCTAATTTTTAAGTTCTGTTGTGCCTTCTTGTTGAACTCTAAAGCTCTCTTCACAGTTTTGTTAGACAAAGCAGTCCTTTTCCAGCCTGAGAATCAAGGACACCCTTGCAGCTTCTGGCCCAAAAGTGTAAACAGCAGCGAAGGGAAGAAAGCAATCTGGGAGGAGGCAACTTCATAAGCTGAAGCTGTGTTTGGACAATTAACCCCGAGAATGGCAATGGACCTAAACTTCAAAAGTGTGAAAACCTGTGATGGGTCGTCCATCTTGCGTCCATCTTGGCTAGAGCCACGGCCAGGCTCTTGTGCTGCCCAAGGTGTATCCTTTGAAGGCCTTTGAATAAACACCGACTTGATTCCTTGCACACTGTCCAGCTCCTGTTGCAGGCAGGCTCTGCGAGGCACCACCTTCCCAGTGGAAAACATTGCACTCTACCAAGGGATACTGCAAGGCCCTTGAAGAGAGCAAGCCCTGCTCAGCAGAGAGCAAAGCAACCCCTATGTTTGATGCACAGCATTCCCACGCAAACGCAACACGTGCCAGCTCTTGGGAAGAAAGAAACCTTCTGGCAGAGAAAACCAGAGCAGTGCGGGCACCGTGAGCGCTCCCTAGCAAAGCCTGATGTATTTAGAGCAGAGGCACTGCAGAGGTCAGTGAGCCGCTAGCAAAATTCTCTGCCTGCCCTCGACAGCCAGCTCAGGAGAGCTCCCCAGAGACAGAGAAACTTCAACTCCCTTTGTCTCTGGAGGATCTGCTCAGGCACAGAGTGCTGGGGTGTTTCCAGCTGGGAACGCTGCAGCGTCCTGGGAGCCCTGGGCTCGGCACTGCTGGCAGCAGCGCTCCTCCTGATATGCCACTTGCTCCAGGGAACGATTCATTGCCAACGGCCTTGTCGCGTTTTGGGGCCACGCGAACGGCGTGAGGAATGCGACAATAAGTTCCTTCGTGTAATGGAGAGGGAAAAAGCCCTTTATTGAAAGAAACACTACACTTTTTATACAATGGTTCACGGAGCCAGGATAGACATGATCTGATTGGTCTGAGGAAGGCAACACCTCTTGAAAACGTGCTTTTATGAAAAACATCACGTCTCCAGCAGGTGTTTAGTCACTGTTATCCTTTCTTGTCCTTGAGAATCCTGAGAACAGGCTGCTTTATGGATTCCCAGCAGTATCCTAAAGGACACGGGCTGAGCTCCCAGTCTTATTTCCAGGCTCCTTGCTTCCAGGCTTTCTCTGGCCACGTGCATCTTCAGCCATGAGCCGGTTCCGCTGGTCCCTGAGGCAGGGCGGGGCTGTGACGGCACAAAGGGGCTGAACGCTGGAATGAGCCGGGGCTGTGATGTCCTGGCCGCAGCACTGTGACATCACCGCGCTGCCGCTGTAAAACCCGGGCCAGCAGCCACAGCTGCCAGTGCAGTCGAGATGGGACGTGCCGGAGCCATGAGTGACGGTGTCGTCCCAATGATTGCGCTTGTCCTGCTGCTGGCCACTGTGGCTGTCTGCTGGGCCCTAGGCCGCTGGCAACCACGGAGGCAGCAGACACGGACAACAAAGCGCAAGAAGCGCCCCATGGTCTGGCCCAGAGGCTCCCGGAGGAAGGCAGGAGCCCCGGTGGCTCCCGGCTCCTCCAGGCCTCGGGCCAAGCCTCGCAAGCGGCCACGTGCTCCTGCGAGCCCCCTGGGCAGCCCCTGCAGCTGCGGCCCCTTGGTGGCCGTGGCCCAGGAGCTGCAGGATCTGATGCTGCTGCTCAGGGATCGCAATGGGGCACGTGCGCCGCTTTATTCAGGGATGTGGCAGGCCTTGTGGAGGGAACTGGCGGAGCTGGTGAAGCGAGGCCACCTGGGCCGCTGTGGCTCATCCGGCTCCCCAGGAGGCCGCCATCCCTGTGAGAGGCCTCTCGCCTCTGCTGCGAGAGCCTCAGCCCTTGCAAGGATGGCACAGCAGCGGAGACCCGCCATCCATGCAGGGGCCTCAGGCTGTCAGAGACCCTCCATCCCGCCACCAGCCTCTGCTCTCTCTGACAGCCGCCATCCCCTGCAGAGGCTCAGGGAGACCTGTCAGCCTGCGGAAGGGGCAGAGCCCGGGGACAGGTCTCCCAGCTCCCTTGGACTCACGGGCGCAGCCCTGACCGTTGATGTGACCAGGGAAGGCCCAGAAGTCCAAATGGGAGCCCAGCCCGAGGCAGGGGAGCCTTGTGAGGAGCAGCTGGTGGAGCAGCAAGCGTCCTGGAGCCGGCAGTTGCCGGCCCACAGCTGCCAGGACGCTGTGCTGGGTGTGGCAGCTGGCAACAGCCCAAGCCTGGAGGTGGAGATGACCCTCGAGACACCAAGGGGTCTCCTCCATCTGCAGGAAGCTGCCCCAAGAGAGCCCTCGACCACCACAAAGGGCTCTCTAATAGCAGGTGAGATCTGCCCAGGAGCTGGCTGAGGCTCCCCCAGGGCTCTTGAGGGGCATCCCCAGACCAGGCCAGGGCCCCTGAGAGCAGCCTGGTCTCCGGCTGCTTCAAAAGCCCCTGTCTGCTTTACAGCTGCTCCTGGGATCCCCCTGGGCGAAGCCTCGGGCTGTAGCCCCGGCCGTCCTCAGCAGCAGAGGGCAGACCACGAGGCCGGGGACAGCGACGGTGCCGTCCTGCTCCGCTGCTCAGCGGCTCCTGCAGCCATCTCTGGGCCCTGCCCTGCCCCAGCTGTGCCGCTGGCCAGCCCGACGACTAACAGGGAGCGGCCACTGCCCGGCACGCAGCAGGAAGCAGGTGAGAGCAAGGCGGCCCGCGGCGGCTCGGCCCGCCTGACTGGCGGGCACTTGGGAGGGGGGCCCTGGACGCAAGGCTGATGGCTGGCTCTTGGCTGAAGGGCAAAAGAAGCAGCTGCAGGAGCTGTACCAGCTGGGCCCGCAGCTGGGCAGCGGCGGCTTCGGCACCGTTTTCTCGGGCACGCGCCTCTCCGATGGGAGCCCGGTGAGTGGCCGCGACGGCCGGGTATGGCAGGGGTGGCAGGGGTGGCAGGGAGGGTCCGGGCTTGAGCTCAACCCCCCTCTCTCCATGGCTTGCAGGTGGCCATCAAACGCGTGGCCCGGGAGAGCGTCCTGCAGTGGGACGAGCTGGTGCGTGAGCGGGGCCAGCGGGACAGAGAGGGCCGGGGCGGGCAGGGATAAGGCCGGGGCCTGGGCAGTGGCAGGCGGGGGATGGCGGGGGGAGCGGGCGTGGGCTCAGTGTGCCAGACTGGGCATGGTGGGCCTGGCGGTGCCAGAGACCAGTGGTGGGGCCAGGCAGGGGACACCTCCCAAGCAGGAAGCCCAAGCAGCAGGGAGGCTGCCCGGGGGCGGGCACTGGGCCATGCCAGGCAGGGAGGGGGCAGCGCAGCCACAGGGCAGCATCAGGCCTGCTGGAGGCATTGTCTTCTCCTCACAGCCCGACGGCACCCGTGTGCCCATGGAGGTCGTGCTGATGGAGAAGGTGGGCTCTGGTTGCCACTACATCATCCAGCTCCTCGACTGGTTTGAGCTGCCTGACAGCTTCCTTCTGGTCATGGAGCGTCCGGAGGCATCGCGGGATCTCCTGCAGCTCCTGCTGGAGCACGAGGTCCTGAGCGAGGAGATGGCGCGCTGGCTTTTCCGCCAGGTGCTGGAGGCCGTGCGGCACTGCACCGCCTGCGGCGTCCTGCACCGTGACATCAAGCCCCAGAACCTCCTCGTGAACCCGGAGAGTGGTGACCTGAAGCTCATCGACTTCGGTTGCGGCACCTTCCTCCAGGAGCGGCCCTACACACAATTTGCCGGTGAGCCCAGAGCCCGGGCCCTGCTCCCAGTGCCAGGCACTGCACGGCCCCATTCCCTCCTGCGCTGCGGGGCGCGGCCTTCAGCCGGCTGCCGTGCATTTGGCACAGGGCAGATGCCGTGCCCAGAGCCGGCTTTGGTCAGTTGTCTGGGGGAGGTGGGGGTGGCCGGCGGGGGAAGTCGAGGCTGCCGGCGCGGCCCCTGCCTCAGCCAGGAGGCTGGCGCCAGGCTCTGCAAGGCAGCGGCTGCGCCTGGACAGCACCGCCTGTCTCCCCTAGGAACACACGTGTACAGCCCACCCGAGTGGATCGCCTGTGGCTGCTACTACGGCCATTCAGCAACCATCTGGTCCCTGGGTGTGCTGCTGTACGTCATGGTCTGCGGGAACCTCCCCTTCTGCAAGGACCATGACATCGTGTCGGGGCAGCTCTTCTTTGGGCACCAGGTCTCTCCAGGTTGGTATCCAGCCTCAAGAAGGCAGGCTTTGGCAGGTGACGGCAGCGTGCAGCCTAGCTTGGCTCAGTGCGGCACGCGTGGCTGAAGGAGGCGGCCGTGTCCCGCTGTGCCGCTGTCCCGCTCTCCCGGGGCAGACTGGGTCGGGTCCCACGGGCTCCAGGGGCTGCTGGGCAGGAGCCTTCTGCCACTGACCGGCGCTTTCTGCCTTCTCTCCCCAGCGTGTGAAGATCTGATCCGCTGGTGTTTGGCCAAGCACCCCGCGGACAGGCCGGAGCTGGAGGACATCTTGTGCCACCCTTGGGTGCGGGGCGGGCGTTTCTGATGCCTTGCCGGAACCTCTGCAGCACCCAGTTACCATGTCCCACGCAGGACCCAAAAAATAAAACATGCACAAACCCATTCTGGGCTGTCAAGTCTGGTCCTTGTCAGCAGCTTCAGCTAAAGAAACCTTCTGGGAAAAGGAATAGTCCAAGTGCTCCCTTCAGCCTTCTTCAAGCTTTCCATGCCTTTCCTTCAGTATGGGAACTCTGTGTCTTCCAGCACAGGCCGGAGGGGTAGCAGGGGCTTGAGCAAGCCAAGAAATGCAACAGTGAAACAACCGCTGTCCTTTCAAGCTGATGTGCCCACTCCCTGTCTCCTGAAGTGAAACCAGAGAGGGCTCTGGCTGCATTGCCAGGGCCAGCAGATGCCAGGGGCAGAGGCAGTGGCTCTGCTAGCAAAGCTGGGAGAAGAACCAGAAGCATCAAAAGGGCACTTCATGTTGAGCTCTAATGACTTTCTCTTTCTTTCTTTCTTTCTTTCTTTCTTTCTTTCTTTCTTTCTTTCTTTCTTTCTTTCTTTCTTTCTTTCTTTCTTTCTTTCTTTCTTTCTTTCTTTCTTTCTTTCTTTCTTTCTTTCTTTCTTTCTTTCTTTCTTTCTTTCTTTCTTTCTTTCTTTCTTTCTTTCTTTCTTTCTTTCTTTCTTTCTTTCTTTCTTTCTTTCTTTCTTTCTTTCTTTCTTTCTTTCTTTCTTTCTCTCTTTGCAATGGGCAGCAGGCAAATGCAGAACAGGCCTCACAGTTCATGCCTTACCCTCCTTCCTCCCCTGGGAGCCTCCTCACAGTTCAGGGGGGAGCTCCCCCATCCAGCCCAGGACTCACCAGCTCAAGCCCCACCACAGCCAGGCCACTGCCTGAGCCCCACGTGCCCTGAGCCAAGTGGGGATTGGCAGCCGTCCCGGCCACAGCGACAACAAATCCATCGAGGTTCACACCTCTGACAAGAGGAAAAGGGCCAGCAAAACCTCAGCTCGGGCCACGAGGAGAGAAGGCTTCAGGCTGCAAGGTCCCTGGGGAAAATGTGCTGGAAGGTGCTGGGCTCCATCAGTGCTGGTCACTTTGGAAACATCACCTCCTGAGGGCACACGAGCCGGCCATTCCTACCTCCGTCTTCAACACTCATCCCTCCCTCTGATGTCTTCAGTTTTAGATTTCCTAATTTTTAAGTTCTGTTGTGCCTTCTTGTTGAACTCTAAAGCTCTCTTCACAGTTTTGTTAGACAAAGCAGTCCTTTTCCAGCCTGAGAATCAAGGACACCCTTGCAGCTTCTGGCCCAAAAGTGTAAACAGCGGCGAAGGGAAGAAAGCAATCTGGGAGGAGGCAACTTCATAAGCTGAAGCTGTGTTTGGACAATTAACCCCGAGAATGGCAATGGACCTAAACTTCAAAAGTGTGAAAACCTGTGATGGGTCGTCCATCTTGCGTCCATCTTGGCTAGAGCCACGGCCAGGCTCTTGTGCTGCCCAAGGTGTATCCTTTGAAGGCCTTTGAATAAACACCGACTTGATTCCTTGCACACTGTCCAGCTCCTGTTGCAGGCAGGCTCTGCGAGGCACCACCTTCCCAGTGGAAAACATTGCACTGTACCAAGGGACACTGCAAGGCCCTTGAAGAGAGCAAGCCCTGCTCAGCAGAGAGCAAAGCAACCCCTATGTTTGATGCACAGCATTCCCACGCAAACGCAACACGTGCCAGCTCTTGGGAAGAAAGAAACCTTCTGGCAGAGAAAACCAGAGCAGTGGGGGCACCGTGAGCGCTCCCTAGCAAAGCCTGATGTATTTAGAGCAGAGGCACTGCAGAGGTCAGTGAGCCGCTAGCAAAATTCTCTGCCTGCCCTCGACAGCCAGCTCAGGAGAGCTCCCCAGAGACAGAGAAACTTCAACTCCCTTTGTCTCTGGAGGATCTGCTCAGGCACAGAGTGCTGGGGTGTTTCCAGCTGGGAACGCTGCAGCGTCCTGGGAGCCCTGGGCTCGGCACTGCTGGCAGCAGCGCTCCTCCTGATATGCCACTTGCTCCAGGGAACGATTCATTGCCAACGGCCTTGTCGCATTTTGGGGCCACGCGAACGGCGTGAGGAATGCGACAATAAGTTCCTTCGTGTAATGGAGAGGGAAAAAGCCCTTTATTGAAAGAAACACTACACTTTTTATACAATGGTTCACGGAGCCAGGATAGACATGATCTGATTGGTCTGAGGAAGGCAACACCTCTTGAAAACGTGCTTTTATGAAAAACATCACGTCTCCAGCAGGTGTTTAGTCACTGTTATCCTTTCTTGTCCTTGAGAATCCTGAGAACAGGCTGCTTTATGGATTCCCAGCAGTATCCTAAAGGACACGGGCTGAGCTCCCAGTCTTATTTCCAGGCTCCTTGCTTCCAGGCTTTCTCTGGCCACGTGCATCTTCAGCCATGAGCCGGTTCCGCTGATCCCTGAGGCGGGGCGGGGCTGTGACGGCACAAAGGGGCTGAACGCTGGAATGAGCCGGGGCTGTGATGTCCTGGCCGCAGCACTGTGACATCACCGCGCTGCCGCTGTAAAACCCGGGCCAGCAGCCACAGCTGCCAGTGCAGTCGAGATGGGACGTGCCGGAGCCATGAGTGACGGTGTCGTCCCAATGATTGCGCTTGTCCTGCTGCTGGCCACCGTGGCTGTCTGCTGGGCCCTAGGCCGCTGGCAACCACGGAGGCAGCAGACACGGACAACAAAGCGCAAGAAGCGCCCCATGGTCTGGCCCAGAGGCTCCCGGAGGAAGGCAGGAGCCCCGGTGGCTCCCGGCTCCTCCAGGCCTCGGGCCAAGCCTCGCAAGCGGCCACGTGCTCCTGCGAGCCCCCTGGGCAGCCCCTGCAGCTGCGGCCCCTTGGTGGCCGTGGCCCAGGAGCTGCAGGATCTGATGCTGCTGCTCAGGGATCGCAATGGGGCACGTGCGCCGCTTTATTCAGGGATGTGGCAGGCCTTGTGGAGGGAACTGGCGGAGCTGGTGAAGCGAGGCCACCTGGGCCGCTGTGGCTCATCCGGCTCCCCAGGAGGCCGCCATCCCTGTGAGAGGCCTCTCGCCTCTGCTGCGAGAGCCTCAGCCCTTGCAAGGATGGCACAGCAGCGGAGACCCGCCATCCATGCAGGGGCCTCAGGCTGTCAGAGACCCTCCATCCCGCCACCAGCCTCTGCTCTCTCTGACAGCCGCCATCCCCTGCAGAGGCTCAGGGAGACCTGTCAGCCTGCGGAAGGGACAGAGCCCGGGGACAGGTCTCCCAGCTCCCTTGGACTCACGGGCGCAGCCCTGACCGTTGATGTGACCAGGGAAGGCCCAGAAGTCCAAATGGGAGCCCAGCCCGAGGCAGGGGAGCCTTGTAAGGAGCAGCTGGTGGAGCAGCAAGCGTCCTGGAGCCGGCAGTTGCCGGCCCACAGCTGCCAGGACGCTGTGCTGGGTGTGGCAGCTGGCAACAGCCCAAGCCTGGAGGTGGAGATGTCCCTCGAGACACCAAGGGGTCTCCTCCATCTGCAGGAAGCTGCCCCAAGAGAGCCCTCGACCACCACAAAGGGCTCTCTAATAGCAGGTGAGATCTGCCCAGGAGCTGGCTGAGGCTCCCCCAGGGCTCTTGAGGGGCATCCCCAGACCAGGCCAGGGCCCCTGAGAGCAGCCTGGTCTCCGGCTGCTTCAAAAGCCCCTGTCTGCTTTACAGCTGCTCCTGGGATCCCCCTGGGTGAAGCCTCGGGCTGTAGCCCCGGCCGTCCTCAGCAGCAGAGGGCAGACCACGAGGCCGGGGACAGCGACGGTGCCGTCCTGCTCCGCTGCTCAGCGGCTCCTGCAGCCACCTCTGGGCCCTGCCCTGCCCCAGCTGTGCCGCTGGCCAGCCCGACGACTAACAGGGAGCGGCCACTGCCCGGCACGCAGCAGGAATCAGGTGAGAGCAAGGCGGCCCGCGGCGGCTCGGCCCGCCAGACTGGCGGGCACTTGGGAGGGGGGCCCTGGACGCAAGGCTGATGGCTGGCTCTTGGCCTGCAGGGCAAAAGAAGCAGCTGCAGGAGCTGTACCAGCTGGGCCCGCAGCTGGGCAGCGGCGGCTTCGGCACCGTTTTCTCGGGCACGCGCCTCTCCGATGGGAGCCCGGTGAGTGGCCGCGACGGCCGGGCGTGGCAGGGGTGGCAGGGGCGGGGAGGGTCCGGGCTTGAGCTCAACCCCCCTCTCTCCATGGCTTGCAGGTGGCCATCAAACGCGTGGCCCGGGAGAGCGTCCTGCAGTGGGACGAGCTGGTACGTGAGCGGGGCCAGCGGGACAGAGAGGGCCGGGGCGGGCAGGGATAAGGCCGGGGCCTGGGCAGTGGCAGGCGGGGGATGGCGGGGGGAGCGGGCGTGGGCTCAGTGTGCCAGACTGGGCATGGTGGGCCTGGCGGTGCCAGAGACCAGTGGTGGGGCCAGGCAGGGGACACCTCCCAAGCAGGAAGCCCAAGCAGCAGGGAGGCTGCCCGGGGGCGGGCACTGGGCCATGCCAGGCAGGGAGGGGGCAGCGCAGCCACAGGGCAGCATCAGGCCTGCTGGAGGCATTGTCTTCTCCTCACAGCCCGACGGCACCCGTGTGCCCATGGAGGTCGTGCTGATGGAGAAGGTGGGCTCTGGTTGCCACTACATCATCCAGCTCCTCGACTGGTTTGAGCTGCCTGACAGCTTCCTTCTGGTCATGGAGCGTCCGGAGGCATCGCGGGATCTCCTGCAGCTCCTGCTGGAGCACGAGGTCCTGAGCGAGGAGATGGCGCGCTGGCTTTTCCGCCAGGTGCTGGAGGCCGTGCGGCACTGCACCGCCTGCGGCGTCCTGCACCGTGACATCAAGCCCCAGAACCTCCTCGTGAACCCGGAGAGTGGCGACCTGAAGCTCATCGACTTCGGTTGCGGCACCTTCCTCCAGGAGCGGCCCTACACACAATTTGCCGGTGAGCCCAGAGCCCGGGCCCTGCTCCCAGTGCCAGGCACTGCACGGCCCCATTCCCTCCTGCGCTGCGGGGCGCGGCCTTCAGCCGGCTGCCGTGCATTTGGCACAGGGCAGATGCCGTGCCCAGAGCCGGCTTTGGTCAGTTGTCTTGGGGACGTGGGGGTGGCCGGCGGGGGAAGTCGAGGCTGCCGGCGCGGCCCCTGCCTCAGCCAGGAGGCTGGCACCAGGCTCTGCAAGGCAGCGGCTGCGCCTGGACAGCACCGCCTGTCTCCCCTAGGAACACACGTGTACAGCCCACCCGAGTGGATCGCCTGTGGCTGCTACTACGGCCATTCAGCAACCATCTGGTCCCTGGGCGTGCTGCTGTACGTCATGGTCTGCGGGAACCTCCCCTTCTGCAAGGACCATGACATCGTGTCGGGGCAGCTCTTCTTTGGGCACCAGGTCTCTCCAGGTTGGTATCCAGCCTCAAGAAGGCAGGCTTTGGCAGGTGACGGCAGCGTGCAGCCTAGCTTGGCTCAGTGCGGCACGCGTGGCTGAAGGAGGCGGCCGTGTCCCGCTGTGCCGCTGTCCCGCTCTCCCGGGGCAGACTGGGTCGGGTCCCACGGGCTCCAGGGGCTGCTGGGCAGGAGCCTTCTGCCACTGACCGGCGCTTTCTGCCTTCTCTCCCCAGCGTGTGAAGATCTGATCCGCTGGTGTTTGGCCAAGCACCCCGCGGACAGGCCGGAGCTGGAGGACATCTTGTGCCACCCTTGGGTGCGGGGCGGGCGTTTCTGATGCCTTGCCGGAACCTCTGCAGCACCCAGTTACCACGTCCCACGCAGGACCCAAAAAATAAAACATGCACAAACCCATTCTGGGCTGTCAAGTCTGGTCCTTGTCAGCAGCTTCAGCTAAAGAAACCTTCTGGGAAAAGGAATAGTCCAAGTGCTCCCTTCAGCCTTCTTCAAGCTTTCCATGCCTTTCCTTCAGTATGGGAACTCTGTGTCTTCCAGCACAGGCCGGAGGGGTAGCAGGGGCTTGAGCAAGCCAAGAAATGCAACAGTGAAACAACCGCTGTCCTTTCAAGCTGATGTGCCCACTCCCTGTCTCCTGAAGTGAAACCAGAGAGGGCTCTGGCTGCATTGCCAGGGCCAGCAGATGCCAGGGGCAGAGGCAGTGGCTCTGCTAGCAAAGCTGGGAGAAGAACCAGAAGCATCAAAAGGGCACTTCATGTTGAGCTCTAATGACTTTCTCTTTCTTTCTTTCTTTCTTTCTTTCTTTCTTTCTTTCATTCTTTCTCTTTCTTTCTCTTCCTTTCTTTCTCTTCCTTTCTTTCTTTCTTTCTTTCTTTCTTTCTTTCTTTCTTTCTTCTTTCTTTCTTTCTTTCTTTCTTTCTTTCTTTCTTTCTTTCTTTCTTTCTTTCTTTCTTTCTTTCTCTCTTTCTTTCTTTCTCTCTTTGCAATGGGCAGCAGGCAAATGCAGAACAGGCCTCACAGTTCATGCCTTACCCTCCTTCCTCCCCTGGGAGCCTCCTCACAGTTCAGGGGGGAGCTCCCCCATCCAGCCCAGGACTCACCAGCTCAAGCCCCACCAGAGCCAGGCCACTGCCTGAGCCCCACGTGCCCTGAGCCAAGTGGGGATTGGCAGCCGTCCCGGCCACAGCGACAACAAATCCATCGAGGTTCACACCTCTGACAAGAGGAAAAGGGCCAGCAAAACCTCAGCTCGGGCCACTGAGGAGAGAAGGCTTCAGGCTGCAAGGTCCCTGGGGAAAATGTGCTGGAAGGTGCTGGGCTCCATCAGTGCTGGTCACTTTGGAAACATCACCTCCTGAGGGCACACGAGCCGGCCATTCCTACCTCCGTCTTCAACACTCATCCCTCCCTCTGATGTCTTCAGTTTTAGATTTCCTAATTTTTAAGTTCTGTTGTGCCTTCTTGTTGAACTCTAAAGCTCTCTTCACAGTTTTGTTAGACAAAGCAGTCCTTTTCCAGCCTGAGAATCAAGGACACCCTTGCAGCTTCTGGCCCAAAAGTGTAAACAGCAGCGAAGGGAAGAAAGCAATCTGGGAGGAGGCAACTTCATAAGCTGAAGCTGTGTTTGGACAATTAACCCCGAGAATGGCAATGGACCTAAACTTCAAAAGTGTGAAAACCTGTGATGGGTCGTCCATCTTGCGTCCATCTTGGCTAGAGCCACGGCCAGGCTCTTGTGCTGCCCAAGGTGTATCCTTTGAAGGCCTTTGAATAAACACCGACTTGATTCCTTGAACACTGTCCAGCTCCTGTTGCAGGCAGGCTCTCCGAGGCACCACCTTCCCAGTGGAAAACATTGCACTGTACCAAGGGACACTGCAAGGCCCTTGAAGAGAGCAAGCCCTGCTCAGCAGAAAGCAAAGCAACCCCTATGTTTGATGCACAGCATTCCCACGCAAACGCAACACGTGCCAGCTCTTGGGAAGAAAGAAACCTTCTGGCAGTCAAAAGCAGAGCAGTGGGGGCACCGTGAGCGCTCCTTGGCAAATCCTGATATCTTTAGAGCAGAGGCACTGCAGAGGCTTGGGTGCTGCTAAGAAAAGACTCTCCAGAACTGCCCTTTGACAGCCAGCTCAGGAGAGCTCCCCAGAGACAGAGAAACTTCAACTCCCTTTGTCTCTGGAGGATCTGCTCAGGCACAGAGTGGAGCTCTTGCAGCACAGAAACAGCAGCTATGTCATGGCCAATTGCCAGCCCACGTGTGTCACCAGGGCTGCCATCCCAGTGTCCCCAGGCACATCGCACAGTGAGGAGTAGCACCACAGCCAGCCGCAAAATCAAACTGAAACCTCTACGAGACTCATGGGAAGCACAGGGCATTGATGACCCAACAGCACCAACAGCTATAAATCCAATCCAGAACATTCCCGCCAAAGCTGCTCTCAACTCAAACCCTTTGAGCTCCGTGTCAGGCACTGAAAAGAACTGTCATAGTTTAACCCCAGCTGGCAACTCAGGCCCACACAACTGCTTGCTCTCTTCCCTACAGTGGGATGGGGAGGGAATCAGGAAAGGGAGAAAACTCATGGGTTGGGAGAAACACAGTTTAATAGGTAAAGGAAAAACTGCACAGAAACAAAGCAAAACAAGGGATCTACTCCTCACTTGCCACCTGCAGGCAGATGTTCAGCCATCTCCAGTATAGCAGGGCTCCATCATATGTAATGGTGCCTTGGAATGACAAGTACTATCACTCCTGACATCCTCCACTTCGTTCTTCCTCCAGCTTTATGTGCTGAGCATGATGCCACATGGCCTGGCATATTCCTTGGGTCAGCTGGGGGTCAGCTGTCTTTCCCATGTCCTCCCCCAACTCCTTGTGCTCACCCAGCCCACTCCCTGGTGAGTGGGGGTGAGGATGCAGAAAAGGCCTTGATGCTGTGTAAACACTGCTCAGCAGTAGTGAAAACATCTCTGTGTTATCAGCATTGTCTCAACTCAAATCCAAAGCTATGCCTGTAACAGGTACTATGAAAAAAGTCAACTGTACTCCAGACCAACCAGCACAGCTCTGTAGCCTCGCAAAATCTGGTTTCAGTAGTAAAAGAAGACTCATGTTCCCTATTATCAGGTGCTGAAAATTGCACTAATTTGTAACAGTTTTCACTTTTATTTTAGATTATAACAGTTTTTTCAGACAAGCTTCTGTAGTTCAGTATTTCCATCATTCATGTCTTGACAAGCAACCAACAATTAAATCTCCTTTGCAGTTTTTCCCAGTTGGAGGTTCTGACGGGCACAAGCAACCGCATGAGAAAACTTCTTTCCTGAAGAGATGACAGAACTCTTTATCTTCTTTCCTGAAGCACTGCTTCCAGAGCCTTGCTGCTATCAAGGGTAAAGCCACCTCCCAGCTTTGGGATTTCTCAGGAGTCTCAATACATCATGCATCTTTTCTTAAACTCCAAGTTGATCTGGAAGTGGGGAGATTCAGAGGGGTATTTCAATTAAAAGAGTCTTCTAAAAACGGCGCAGTTCAGTGCCTTACTTCAGTTACTTTAAACACGGCCTGCCTGCACATTTCTCCTTTCTCCTGCATCCTGCATCAGCCTTAAAATATCCCAGGTAGGAGCCGGTAGGGCACTGCAGCAGTGTAGCGCTTCCAGTCCTTCCCATACTTGCTGCTACAACGGTGCTCATCCCTAAGGCAGCGGTGGGTGAGCAGAATGGTCATATAAATGATGTAGAAGTAAGGCAGGATGTGCTCAAAGCCACAAGCCAGGCAATAGGCCAGCGAGCCTGCCAGGTCTCCTGTGTAGTTGAAATGACGTGCCCAGCCCCAAAATCCGGAGGTCATCAGCTTGCTGTAGTACTTGGTGCCATCCACGGACGTGTAGGAGCACTCGATGTACTCTGGCTTCTTCCCCCAGATCCTGCAATTGCCATTGGTGCGACGGAAAAGGTCCTTCTGGTGGTTAGTCATTCTGAAGATGTAATAACCCAGCAAGCCCAATATCAGGATCCCTATGGCATGAGCTGTGGACAGCTGGACAGGATGGTAAACCAAATACAGACCCTGGGGAGCACAAAAACAATCAGCCATTTACTTCCCACAGAGACTTACATGCCAGACAAATTCCTTGACTACAATGACCCGCAACAGACCAAGAAGACCAACAGAAGGAGTAGTAAAAAAATGTACTGAAATAGTAAGACTCCACAAATCTTTCAGAAGACTCTGCATCCTAGATTTTCCTTCTCTCTCCAAAACTGCACTTCTTTGTGAAACAAGAAGAGAGAAGATGCAAGCATGTAAACCAGACAGAAGGAAAAACCCAAGGACAAAACCCAACAAACCACCACTAACCAAAAGACCCCCAACAAGCAGGAGTAAAAAAGAAAGGAAACTGAAAGGATTTAGAACAGTATGCAGGCACAATCGAGAGTGGTAGAAAGAGGCACAGAAGAAGACCAGGAGAGGAAAAGATGTCAAATCCATACACAGACAGGAAGCTTTCCTACAAGAGAATTATTACAAAGAACATTGCAATAATTTCTCAACAGTCCAACAATATAGAAATGTTTAAGGTACAAATTAAACTGCTAGACAGAAAGTTTCTGGAAGAGTTTCATCCCTGTTAGCCCAAATACACAGTGTACACTTTTTTACCTGCAAAGTATAGAGGTAAGGCAACCAAACACAGTCTCCCCAGCCCAAATACCATCCAAAATGATCATGGCAGATATCAATGGTTTTCAAGTACCAGGCTTCATTCCAAAAGAAGTCCAGAACATAAATACCCTGCAACAGAATAATTTTACATTAATAACAGAGCAGAGTCACCAGTTACCCTGCTTAACAGCATCAGCTTAATGTCTGTGCTGCCTTATGATGTGATCTCAAATTCATTGGTGTTTTTATGTTAGCACTTCAAAACTAGACGTTTCTAAATATGGTTAAGAAGAACTCTCACATAAATACAAACTACCTGGATACACAATATCCATCTCTCTAGACAGATAAAGCACTAGTAGGATGACTAAGGCACGTGTACAATTCAAGGACAAACACTTAGGAAGTGAACTCACAACTGACCACTCTGATCTCTCTTCAGCTTAGAGTCACAGGGTTACAAAGAGGAGAAATAAAGTTTCCGTTTACACAGATCAGGGAATAAATCCAAAGAAGTCCCATCACTGAATGAGCTTGTTTCATGCCAGGAAAAAATGCCTGTTTCTTTTTCATGGAAGGAGATTTTTTCCTACTTTCATACTAGCTTATTTCCAAACTGGTTTCTTCAACAGTTCCTTGGAATTTACCTGGAGGACATTGACAAGGATCATGGAGTTTGTCACTTGGCCGTACAGCTCCTGTTGTTTGGCAGCAAAGGAAAGGTTGATTAGAGTCCAGGCCACAATCCCAGGGCGCCCATTGAAGAACAGCTTGAAATCAAACCACTTCCCTATTCGAGGGTTGAATTCAATCCCCATCATGTAGTCATAAAAGAAGTTTCCAGTGAATTTGCTGAAAACATAAGAAAAATTATATACAAATACAGATAATTGCTACTCTGACTACACAATTCAGATTAATTTGATGCAGTGATAATAAAAATCATAAAACCATGTAACACGCAAGTAACACAAACTGACATGACCAAAGTATTTCATTAACTGACATAAATTGTAGAATTTTAGAGGTGCCTGGGTTTACTCTTGCAATGCTTCTGAACAGTCTAAGTATAACCATATTTAGGATGGGTGTGTTTGTGACACTGAAGCTGCCAGTCCCATGGTGTGCAGCATGAAACACACAGGATAGTGCTGGTGAAGCAAAGAACCACTGCTGTACATTTGCCTAGCTCTCTGTGCCAGTGAAATATATTCAGTTATTCAATTTATAGATCCAATTTTTATTTAACAGTTTTTCTAGTATTCTCTCATTACTAAAATTCACATACCAGTCTTTGGCATTGGTAGGGAAAAAGTAGCCTTTAATCATTGCAAACGTGGACACTGCATATCCCAAGATATTGGCACACCACAGGAGAGGAATCCAGTTGTCAAAAATGATGGTAGGTGAGAAGAAGTGGAAGCAAGAAGTACTTGCAAACCAAAGCACATGGGTAATGATCCAGGCCTGAAGTCCATTGATTTCATACTTATTCACAACACCTAAAATATGAAGAAAAAAATTGAGCGTTAATGACCCTGCATTAATATACCTTTTAATTAATATGGGTATGCACAGAATACACAGAAGCTCAATCAAGTCCTCATGAAATGACCTCTCTCTCCTCATCCTCCCAATAAAATACCGTGAGGCATTTTTCTGAAAGGTCCATTAGACTCTGCTGAACCCACCAGGCTTTGTTAGGCTGAGTTTTTCTCCTCACAAAACTGAATTTAGATGTTCCCCAAAACTGACTAGAATAACAAGCCACCAGTAACAGTTCACATCACACGTTTTATCCAAGTCCCTTGGGTCAATGTAGCTCAAGCAGGTGAAAGTATCTTGTCAAATACCAGCAATAGTCCACTGACAATTTTAAGTGCCAAAATTATCAACCAGTACTTTTCCATTGCTGGTGTGGTGCCTACCAGATCAACAGTTGTACTAATTATAAGAGATACAAAAGGTATAACTTATTCTAAAAGATGACCTAGATTACTTTCTAGTTTTGTTAGAACTGAACATGTGAGGAAGGTGAGACCATTTATGTCCACATTTCCTCTGGTTACGCGTGGATTATTAAAGACTTCAAGAAGCAGAAATGTTATAATTTCAGAAGATTGCATGGTGTGCATGTCTTCCAAGGAAAAACTTACCAGCAGGGGTGACAGCACCTTCTTGTACACCTCCCACATATCCAGGAAGAAATTTATGGCAGAAATCAGGAATGAACAAGTACAAAACCACCTAAAAGATAGTGCATTCACAGTAAATACAGACAACACAAAACACTATCCTTTACATACAAATACCAAATGTAACCTTTCTCTTAAGTTTCTAGTAAATATTGGGTAAGCCAATATGACAATATTTAGCTGTTGAGACTTTAGACTAGTAATACATGTAAGCTATTCTACAGCTCTAAAGATGTATTTCATGTAAGGCTGTCATCCTTTTTTGGTGGGGAGGCAGGACAGTTGGTAACTACATTCAGGTCCTTGTCCTTTTTTATTTTCATCTATTTCTTCTGTGTTAATTTAAAATAAATGGGTACCATTGTTACATAGCCACTTTTTGTTAAAAACCTCATTGAGGAGTATGTCACACAAAGAATATTTGTGTATATTCCCTCCATGCTTATTTTCCAAGTTCATTTGGATTCCAAAACACCTTGGAAATTGTGAAACACCAAAGAGTAAACGCCAGTGCAACATTCCACCATCCTTTGTACAAAAGGATTCATCCAGTGCTGTGGGGGAAACCAGACACTGCATCCAGACCATAACTCAACAATATACCTGGAAAGTGACCCAAAGGGTATAGATGACAGCAGCTCTGTAGGTCAGTGTGGGAGTGCTGTTCCAGATGTCAGACAGATGCTTATTCCCCATCAGCAAGTCCAGGAGTGGATCAGTCAGAGAGCACTGGTACTGGGCACAGGACATGATGAAGTAATACACAATCAGTGGTGCAAACATAAGCAGGAAAAGGATGCTTGCCAAGGAAAACCAGTCCACCTCCCTGCAATCCAAAACAGAGCATTTTCATTCCCCAGGTTTCAGAAAGATGAGTTACATCAGACAATATTTGCAGTGGACCTTCTAGACTTAACTGCATGAAAACTGAAAATGTATTCAGGGCATGGACATGCCTGGGAGTCAAATAGCCATAAAAAACTCAGCACAGAACATACTTTGCCACAAGCCTCTCTAAAACTACACTAGTTGATCAGAGCAAGAGATCAGATAAAATCTCCCCACCAAAAAACCAGATTATGATTACAGATCTCACGTTTTCGATGGCAATCATGGCTCTAACTGGTGGAGTATTCAGCTGGAAGGGATAATGGAATCCCAAGAACATTATGCAAAGCTTGGAAGCTTGGAAAAGACAGACCTTGGACAGCTGTTTGTTGCACTTGCTGTGCCACCATTGCTGTTCCCAGCTGCAGTACAATGCCCTGCCCATCTCATTGAGAACTGGTACATGAGTCATAAATCTTGCTGCAACAGGACTTGTCAGCTGGGAATGCCAAGATACCAGGATGCCTGTTTTCCAAATTTCAGGAAATATTTCTTTCCTTGAAGGAACCAGAAATTTTACCAATTTTTATGATTTGCTTTTCTTTTTTGCAAGGAATGTGATTTAACCGAAACCATCTGGCCAACTCTCTGCCTTAAAAAACTTGAAGAACTTTTCTTCAGCACCTGTTGCTACAGTAAATTATCCATAAGCTTTCCAGAGCACGGCAACACAAAAATCTGCTATTAACAGAAGGAAGTTTAAAAGGATTACAGCATCTCTAAGAGTAAGAATGAAGCAATTGGAAATACAAGGACGACTTAGGGTCATTGGCTTCTCTCACCATGCTCTTCCCCACTGGCCTTGAGATGCTTTAATATCATTTTTCATGTTTTGGTGTTTTCTTCCTTCAGCAGGTTTTTTCTCCTTTGGGACATGGGTTGCCATGATGTCCTGCAGGAAAGAAAATATGAATCCTATTACTCTAGCTGGTTCTCAGTAAGTTTTACGTATCTACAAAAGAATGACAAATAAAAGTTACTAAAACCTGTTATACAGACCTCAGAACACAGAAAAAAAATTTGAGGGTGGAGAAGAGGAAGCAAAAAATTTTCACCAATTAATTACTTATGAATTTATATTCAGCAAAACCTAATCAAAACACTGATAGCAAAGTAACACATTAAACTTCTTGCTGACTAGAAACTTCTTTTAAGATGCATAGATACTATGTAGCTTAACACTTTCGGGTAGATGTAAAGGAAAAATACTGTTTCACCACGCGTACATAAACCCCTGTAACGTAACTGCCCGCCTTAATTTGAGAAATTGTTACTACTGTAACATTACCAGCACCGGACCTTGCCAGTTGGATACTTCTGACCATAGTCCTTGCTCCATATACGTCATTAACACCATAGAAAATAAGACATAACCCTATCTAAATCAAAAATCAGTGAGAATGGAGAATGACTTACTCTGCAACACCTAATTCTCCCCGTGGAACACGCACTGTAGTTTCCTTTCAGTCTCATCAAACACTTCTCGTGTTAAAGATCATCATTCTATAGTCTGAATTATGGATTGACTCGATGTGCCTCATCAGGGCGAGCTTGCTCCATTACCTGGAGCCTGAGCCCTTTAGTCCTCCCCCCACAGGCTTCTTTTCACAAGCGATCTGAGGGGAAGACGGCTCGTGGCCCCCCTTTACCCACACGGTTAGCGCCTTTCCAGGCCCGATCCCAGAGACGGTAAGGAAGGAACGCACCCACCTACGAGCCGGGGTCCCTCTCTCGCCGGGAGTCACTGACAGAGGATCACTCGCACCGCAGCCCTGTCCCCGCTCTGGGCCAGCCAGCGGCCCCTCAGCCGGCACGGCCCCTCCCAGCCCCGCCCCCGCCCCACCGCCTCAGCCAATCCCCGCCCACGGCCTCAGCCAATCCCCGCCCCCGCCCCACCGCCTCAGCCAATCCCCGCCGCGCCCCGCCCATCCCCCGGCTCCCCATTGGTAGGGCGCGCTCGTCCCATGGGCCGAGGAGCGCGCGGGGCGCGGGCTCCGCCCCCCTGGCCCGCGCAGCGCCGGGAGCGCGCGGACAGGAGGCGCTCCGGCCGCCGGGCACGGGCACCGCTGGATAAACTCGAGCGTTCTGCACAACTGGGAACCGGCGTCCAAGGAAATGGGTTACACGTGCATCCGGGTCACAACAACCCCCTCTGCCCCCACAGAGCCCCTAAGCCAGACTGGGCCGCCTTGAGTCGTTGTTAAACTCTTCCACTGAGCGCTCTGTGCAATTTCTGATGGCTCCGCAGAAAAAGACCTGGGGGTGCTGGCCGAGAGCTGCTGAACACGAGCCCAGGTGTGCCCAGGTGGCCAAGAAGGACAGTGGCATCCTGGCCTGTGTCAGTAATAGCGTGGCCAGCAGGAGCAGGGCAGTGACCGTGCCCCTGTTCTGGGCGCCGCTGAGGCCCCACCTTGAATCGCGGGGATAGTTTTGGGCACCTTAATCCAACACACTGAGTGGCTGGAATGTGTCCAGGGAAGGGAATGGATCTAGGGGAGAGGGGGGAGGAAGGGGAGAAGGGAGGTCTCAGCTTGGAGAAAAGAGGGCTGAAGGAGGAGATCTTACACTCTCCAAGTCCCCGAAGGGAGGCTGTAGCCTGTAGGCTCTTCTCCCAAGTGACAAGCGACAGAAGAAGAGGAAGCGGCCTCTAGTTGTGCCAAGGCTTGTTTAGATCGGATATTGAAAAGTTTCTTCACAGAAAGGGTTGGAACAGACTGCCCGGGCCGGTGATGGAGTCAGCACTGCTGGAGGTAAAAGCCATGTATATTCTGGCGCTTGGGACATGCTTTAGTGGTGGGCTTGGCGCTGTGGGATTAGTCATTGGACTCAGTGATCTTGCAGGTCTTTTCCAACCTAAATGATTCCGATTCTAGTAGAAAAAGAAGTCAGAATCCTGTGTGTAAGGCTGCTCACAGGCAGCCGAATATGTGATGAAGGATATACGAGAGGAGATTGGACTTGGAAGAAGTCACCCTCCCGGGGATCAGCACCTTGAGAGCTGCCGGGACGGTGCTGAAATGAGAACAGCACCCTGTCCCAGTTACCTTCAGCACTCACACTCCGAACTCGGTTTGAGAGACATATCTTAAAAGAAGCCGCAGGGCTAAGGCCACATTCCCGTTATTCAGGGCTCTGCGGAGATAAAACTGCGGAAAGCGCCTAAGGGCGTGCAGCAGCACACGGCGCCGGAGGAGCCACACGCGGGGGAACACCGTGGGGAGAGCAGCCGGGGCTCCGAGCGCCGACGGCACAGGGGCAGCTTCGGGCCGGGAGGAGGGACCGGGGGAGGGACCGGGAGGAGGCACTGGAGGAGGGACTGAAGGAGGGACCGGGAGGAGGGAGCGGAGGAGGGACCGGGAGGAGGGAGCGGAGGAGGGACTGAAGGAGGGACAAGAGGGACCGGGAGGAGGGACTGGAGGAGGGACGGCCCCGGAAGCAGCGGGAAAGCGGCGGGGCAGCCATGGTCCACGCAGTGACCGTGGCCACCTGCGCTCTCAACCAGTGGGCTCTGGACTTTGAGGGCAACCTGGAGAGGATTTTGAGAAGTGAGTGCCCAGACGGCTGCTGGCTGTCCCCGGCCATCAGGAAGCCTCTCCCGCTCCCTCTTTCCTTCCTCCCCCGTGCCTGTTTCACGCACTGTGCTCCCAACACTCTTCCAGGTATCGACATCGCCAGGAGCAAGGGAGCCCGGTACCGGCTTGGGCCAGAGCTCGAAATCTGGTAAGGGCGCTGTGCTGGCGCTGGGTTTGGTGCGATTCCAGTGAACTGTGGAAGAACAATTAGGAAGAGCATCAGTCCCGTGTGCCCCAGGCCCTACTTAGAGCAATGCGGCTGTAAGAGAAGCGCTGTAATTGTCAGCACAGGATTGGCTCTCTTGTCTTGGAAACCTGACTGGTAGCGATAATTTTTGACCTATTTCAGTGAGTTTTCCTTCAGGGAAACTGTAGGGCTTTGATTTCTGCTTGGGCCCAGGCTGTTGTGCTCGGAAGGAATATCATGGGATGATACAAAACACCGCAGAGTTTTAAATGCTGTGAGTAGGGCTGGTGATGACAGCACTGCTTCTTCATTTTCTACATAGATTATGTGTTAGGTGAAATGTTCCCTGTCTGAAGTAGTTTTGATTCTTTATCTCTGTTCTGGCTGATTTTTTAAAAACTTTTCCTTGTTTCTATTCGCAGTGGCTATGGCTGCTCAGATCACTATTACGAGTCAGACACACTCTTGCATTCGTTTCAAGTTCTGGAAAAGCTCTTGAAGTCTCCAGCTACTCAAGATATTATATGTGATGTGGGGATGTAAGTTTGAGAGGTATTTTTGTGTACCTGTGATAAGGGGTAAGTCCTTAGGGAATGCTGCTTGTGCCATGCTCTGGATAGTGAGGTTTCTGCATCAAACTTTCAAACATATCTTAGGAACTGCACTACTTTTTGCTTTTTAAGTTACCGTGACCAGGACTGCTATGTGCAGAACACTTCCTGGAAGATAATTCTTCCAGAGATTGCTGGCTGAGCTCTTCAAGAGGGAAACAGGATAATTGCAGTTTATATATTGGAAACCGTAATGTCTGGTCCTTATTGCCACAGGTCAGACTTTGTGTGAGGTGTAACTCAAAGGATTGTATAAATTTACTATTTTGTAGGAATGTGGGGGCTGCTTTCACTGACAAACATCTTAAAGCAACATAAGTGTATGTGAGAATTACTGAAGCCATTGTAAACCTTGTGCTGACACAGAAGGGTGATAAATTATATCTGTGAAATTAATGTGTTAGTATTGATATAAATGTGTAAAGCCAGTTTGATTATGAACTGGGTTGGCAGTATCACAGGAAGTTACATTTCATTAAATAACCTGGCCCAGCCATGGGGAATCTTCTGGTCTGCTCATGTTCCTAAGGCTCAGGTAGTAGTTGATATATTTGAGACACAGTCAGTAACTCTGATTTTTTTTGAACAGCTACTTAAACTAAAAAACTAGAAGCTAAAACATGATATATTGTTTTGCTTGATTCCCTCTAGTGAAGTCTTATGAATAGTTTTTATACAGTAAAGTAGATTCTGTAACTTTATATGTTTTCATTTAGTGAGTGTAGTCACTGCTAATTTTGTTTCTTATTGTCACAGGCCTGTTCTGCACAGAAATGTTCGCTACAATTGTCGAGTGATCTTTTTGAATAAGTAAGTAGTTCTTGATGTGTTTTGTGAGGTAACACATTATCTTTTCATGCACCAGTTTGTCCTACAAGCAAGATTCTTCAGTAGAATCCATAGAGGTAAATCCAGAGATGGATTTATCTTCCTATTTGCTAAATTTTGAGAGATACAACTAAGGTTTTTATGATCTATTTTTTTCTTTTCTGGTTTGTGGAAACTAAATTCCCACTGCTTTCTGAAAGAGTTCAGAAAAACCCCCAGTCTGCAAACAGAAACTTTAAAAATGTTACATTATAAAAGATTAAAAGGAGTTGATATTAATCAGTGTTCGTATATAGCCTTGTTTGGCTGCACATCATGTGTTAGCTCAGCTTTTCTGTTTCATTTTATGATTTAAGGAAGATTCTTCTGATCAGACCAAAAACATCACTGGCAAATGCAGGAAATTACAGGGAACTTAGATGGTTCACCCCATGGAGCAAAGCAAGGTATGCTGGCAACTGTTAGAATTGTGTTAAAAAACACAGCTTGCTGTTTGCAGCCACAGCAACACGATTGAAATATCTACAGCAAATCCTCATTAACTGCTACAGGGAGAGCAGCAAGACAGGGACAGCCAAACTGCGTGGTTGCAGCTTGATTAGGAAGCTTATTGAGCAGTCAAACTCTGAGCTGCTGAGCTGGAAGAAAAAGTGGGGCTGCTTGATCCTACAGCCAGTGTAAAGTGTCATTTTTCTGGTGTGTGCTTTCTAAGAACACCCAGCTCAGGACTGGAAGGGGCTGTGTTTATCTGCTGGGTTGCTGCATCCCAGTACTGAACTGGCAAACACTGAAATGGATGAGCTCTGTCAGAACTTCAGCAACTGCAGAGAATAAAAGCTGCTTACCTTATGATGCTGCAGAACATGCCTGGCACTCATCTCTGATGCTGTGTGCTCATCTTGTAGTCAGGGAATGTTTCCAGCTTGAGGGTCTCAGTAAAGCACTTCTGATCCCTTCTCTGAGCCCCAGTCAGTTCTGCACTGCTTGTGTAGTAACCCTGCAAAAAGAGAAACTTCCATCTAGCATTTGTCTTGCATGGTGTGTTCTTTGTTAGGTCTGCTTTCTAGCCAGGATATAAACCATTGCTAACCATGCCTTTCTGAAGCAGAGATGTTACTATCTTAAAATGTTAGCATTTCTGATTAATTCCACAGAGAATATGAAGGTATTTTTTCATTTTTTTAAACACAAACAGCCCTGTACAACTTCAATATGGTTTCTTTAACCAACATTAGAAGGTGAGATGAGAACCAGTTTTTATGCTGTGATTTATGTAATGATGTACTCACAATCTATAAACTTGATTTAGGCATGTGGAGGAATATTTTCTACCCAGGATAATTCAGGAAGTGACTGGACAGGTAAGCTGTTTTTGTTTTTTTTTTTTAACTTTAGCATCTTCCAGATTCAGCAATTAAAAACTGTAGTCTCCAAAATTTTGCAGCCAGTCATATTGTAGATTTGTATGTTTCAGTGATGGTTCTAAGTTGCATTAAATGACAGCATAATTTGACATTATTTTTGTTAGTATATGGCAGCAAAGCAAGTAAATTTTAAATCTGCCTCAGTTATTTGTACATAGAGAACATTGCCATATTTTGCACAATTTTGGTACTGAGTTTATCTGTGCTTGAGACTAGAATTGAGTGTGTGTTTTTAGGTTAAAAAAAATTTAATTAAAAATAATTTAAACCTTCTTAGTTCAGCTCCCACTAAAGCATGAGCGTGATTCCTAGCAACAGACAGTCTATGTTGTGTAGATTGTTTAATTCCTGTCCTTAAGCAAAGCACTGGATCTGAATACTACTTGAAAATAAAACACAAAATTTCAATCAGTCCAGAAATTTGCATTTCAGAATTTTACTTTTTTTTCCCTCAGATTTAGAATAAAATGAAAGAAGGTATAATGTGATTGATATTGTGTCACTAATTTTACATAAGTGAGCATTCAATTTTTATATTTTCTTAAGATTGGTAGTTAAGTTTTTGAATTGAATAGCTTGTTCTACTGCATGTATGTAAGAATGTTCTTGTTTTTCCTCAGGAAACTGTTCCTTTTGGGGATGCAGTGCTAGCAACCAAAGATACCTGCCTAGGGACAGAAATATGTGAAGAACTCTGGGCACCAAACAGGTAAAGGAGAAGAGAAAAAGTGAACTAAAACATACTCTGGAGCTGCCTGAAATAAATGTTCGAAAAGATCTGCTTATTATTATTATTGTATGTAATCTATCTTTCAGAAAGTGCCAGTAAGGTAAAATATAATTAGGAGCAATAAATACATCATGGGAAGGATCTCATTAGGCTAGGTGCAGAATGGCAATAAATGTTGATTGTTGAACTAAATCAACTTGAAACAAGAAGGTAGGGGAGAGATACCAAAAAGAAACAGAATTAAAGAAGTTATCTAAGGAAATAAATGACAGGTAACTCTAATGTTCACATTACTGATATTTTTCCAAATCTCTCTGTTACATTAATTTCCTTGTAACTGCAGAAGATGTGGTGTGTTGAAGATGTGATTTCACAAGGAAAATGGGACAACTGACTTTGCAGTGTATATCCATGATGCCCTTTCAGACCAAGATTATGTTATTCTCTCTTACTTTGAGACCTGGCCTTCTAGAGAGAGAAGGCATTTCATTTAGAACAGAATGAGTAAGTGCCCTCCTGACCTCTGCAGCCACTGCTGTCTTTGACAGAAGAGTTGGGCAATGCAAGAAAATAGATATTTTTGAAAGCCCTATCCTTGTTTGAGCTAAGGCATGCAGAAAACTGACAGTGACATAGATGTTTCTGTTTGATAGTGAGTTTTAATTATGTTTGCAGTTTTCACAGCATAGTAATGATTTTTTTTGGTGGCTTTTGCTTTGACAGCCCTCACATTGAGATGGGACTTGATGGCGTGGAAATTTTCACCAACTCTTCAGGGAGTCACCACGTGCTGCGGAAGGCTCATGCCCGGGTGGATCTGGTAAATTCTGCCACAGCAAAGGTGTGCACTTTTATACTTGCAAAGTTCTGTTTGTTTAAAAAATGAGAAGACATTAAGTATTTGGACTGTAATCCCATCTATCAGTTATGGGGACAAAAATAAAGCAATGAGTGTACATTACACTGTGAAAAAGCTGCTTTGTCATTGTAATTTAACATGCTTTGCTTATATTTAACAGTATCTGCTCTCTCCTCTGATACCCAAACAGCTTCTGTCATCACCTTCCTGCTTTTCCCAATCTCAATTTGAGCTCATAATTTCAATTTAGAAGTGCAGCTCTGTCTGTTTTGATTGAGGGAATGACTCTTGCTACTAGTGGAGAATTCCAGCCAAAAATCATTCACAGTGTGAAAGGAGAGGAAGTTTGTAAGAAGGGAAGGAACAGAGGAATAATATTTTGATTTTTAACATCCTGTCAAATCCTCTATTCTGAACAGCTTTTTTTTTTTCCTTCCCTGCATGTTTGTTTCCCTGGCAGAATGGTGGAATATATATTTTAGCAAACCAGAAAGGCTGCGATGGTGATCGTCTGTATTATGATGGCTGTGCCATGATTTCCATGAACGGAGAAACAGTTGCACAAGGATCCCAGTTTTCACTCGATGATGTGGTAATGTATTCATCCCATAGCTGCTAGGACATTTCTGCTCAACACTTCTCACTGATGCTGAATATTTTGCCAAGCATTGTTTATCTGTTTGTGTAGAGTGATCTAATGTTGAAAGCCTTTCCATAGGAGGTGCTGGTTGCCACTCTGGACTTGGAGGATGTTCGAAGTTACAGAGCAGAGATTTCATCTCGCAACTTGGCAGTAAGGACTCTTTGTGTTTGTAAACTGTGCCAAGTTTGAATAGCTATTAAATGTAAAAAGTATTTGCATCTCCTAATTTTCACTGTTTCTTACAGAGCTGATGTTTTATAGGTGTATGCTATGTTAAAATTGATGTCTTCTGATTTCTTCTGTACTATTGCTTAGGCAAGTAAAGTGAATCCTTATCCCAGGGTAAAAGTGGACTTTGCTCTGTCGTGTCCTGATGATGTAGCTGTTCCTACTTGTATGCCAATCCAGTGGAAACACCACAGTCCTGAGGAGGAGATCAGGTAATCAAACACTGAATCTGTTGCTTGAAAATTATTTTGATTTAAAAAAAAACCCAAACAAAACTCAAAGAAAGAGATAAACATAAGATATTATTTAGATTTAAGTAAGGGAAGTCTCTCATTGGAAGGCCACAGTAAATATGTTGACTTGCTTAGGTGTTATTCCCTAACCTTCTTAGAACTATGGTGTTCTGTAATTTCAGCCTTGGACCTGCATGTTGGCTCTGGGACTATTTAAGGCGCAGCAAACAGGTAAGAACAACTCAGTTTGCTTTTCCCTTGGCATACACAGCTTCTTTTGTGTCACAGGCACAATTCAAATTGTTATCCCATGCTGGATACAAATTGATGTTAGTCCAAGGTTCAGAGTTTGAGTTCTGAGGTAGCTTGTTCAGAGTTAAAAATTGTATTCCAAGTGTGACTTGAATATGCTCTGTGCACCTTTCCCTTAGGAATTGTGCTTTCTTGAGTGCAGCAGTGACATGAAGTAGTCATTGAGTGTAGCAGTAAAGTATATATGAAAAATGTAATCTTTTTATTAGCTTTTCTGTCTTACTAGACGGTGAAGACAACTGGATTTTTTCTAGCCACAGGGTTTTTCACTGACTATTCACTGACTTTGATTATCCAGTTGAGAGTTTCAGAGGATTTGCTCTGGGTGGTTTGCTCTGTTTTTCCCCAGTAGAATATAAACAGCCTTGAACAGTGCACCTGTCATTCTTCTACAGGAGTGTTTTTGAGTGGTACAATACCTATTTTTTTCTAATTTTGCTGTGTGGACTCTCTTTCTTACTCTGTTTCCAAGGCAGGATTTTTCCTACCTCTGAGTGGTGGAATTGACAGCTCTGCTACAGCTTGCATAGTGTATTCCATGTGTCACCAGGTTTGCCTGGCAGTCAAGAATGGCAGTAAGTAGATCTGTGTGTCTGGCCAGCTGTGTTTACTAATGGTTATGGACAAGGTAATATTAGCTGGATGCACTACCTGCAAGAACTTATTAATGGCAGACCCTTTTCCTGTTGTTCTGATGGAGTCCTTTGTATCTCTTCAGAAATTCCAGCAAAAGTGTGTCCAGATTCAGATTCTCTGAATTGACATTATAGTTTTCATTTAGGGTTTAAGAACTGGATGTAGAACTCAGATGAGTTTCTGTCTATTGTTCAAATGTTGGATGATATAGTCTTCACTTTATTCTGAAAATTTTCTCCTTCTGTTAAAACCAGCACTACAAAGCATGGTTAGGAATTGTTTAAGTTCTTAAACTGGCTTTAAGCAGACTTCATGCTTTTAGCTAAATCTTTGTACATACTGGATCATGTGTTTTCTATGAAAATTCTTCAGTAGATCAAAAAGATTTAATACTTCTGTGCTCAAAATCAGGAGCAAAATTGGTGATTCCTTTATTTGATAGATGAAAATTTTTTGGGGGAGTTAGATGTAGTCATCTTATTTGTCATGGGCACTGTAAAGCTTAATTGGAATACAAGGAATGTATAAGGTATTTGCACAATAATTTCCACTCATGTTCTGTTTCTTCTGCTCTGTCCTCAGATGCAGATGTGTTGGCTGATGCACGCAGGATTGTGAATGATGAGACCTACATCCCTGAGAATCCTCGGGAATTCTGCAAGCGTGTCTTCACCACGTGCTACATGGCTAGTGAGAACTCCTCCCAAGATACCTGCAACAGGGCTAAACTGCTGGCTGAGCAAATAGGCAGGTACAAGCAAGCTCAGAAGTGCTGGGAAAAAACCATCATGTTCTGGCAAGGACATCTAAAACATTCAAGCTCGAAAATGGGAAAAAATAAGAGAGGAATAGGAGGTGGGTTAATTAGAATTAAGTAGGATTGCTACAGATATTATTACTGAAGTGTTAAAGTGAGACAAACTTAGAAGCATTTGGCAAAGGACATGGAATTTTGGAAACAGACTCTGAAAAGTGTTTTTCTTTCCTAAGTTTCTTCATACCAGATACAAGATTTTAGCAGCTTTAAAACCTCACTTGATGGGTGGATTTTTGTGTTGTTTTTTTTTTCTTTTTTCTATTTTATATAGTCAGATTGTGCTGGTTGAGTCACTTGTGCTTAATTTCTTCTCAGCTACCACATCAACCTGAACATTGATGCGGCTGTGAAAGCTGTTGTGGGGATCTTCAGTGCGGTGACAGGTCGAACTCCCCAGTTTTCTGTCTGTGGGGGGAGCAGCAGAGAGAGCCTGGCACTGCAGAATGTCCAGGTGTGTGTCCTGTAGGCTGAATCAAGTCACACTCTTTTAATTCTGGGGGTTTTGGTTTGGTGTTTTTTTTGGTTTTCCAACCTAACCAGCAACTCTACTTAGTTCCGAGTGTTGGTTATCGTGTTTGGTGGTTTTTGTTAATTTGAGGACTCGATCTTTTTCTGTTACTGGAGAAATCCAGCTGTCTGCTCTGGAAGCAAACACTGAATCCTTTATCAGCTTTTTGGCAACAGGAGAGGCTTAAGTCACAGAGGAGTGTGGGTATTTGCTTAACATCACCCACAATTGCGGCTGGAGCTGGAGGCTGGATCCCAGGTTGGTTTGGCATTACTGCTGTCCTTAGAAGAAGCTGAGTTTCAGAACAAAGCAAAGTGAACTTTTTACAAATGTTTTCTATTAGGCTAGAGAGATTAATTTACTCTATAAAAGGGGATGGTTTATCTGCGTACTTCATCCTTCCTTGTTGATGGATCCTTGTTAATGCTATTAGAGGTAGTAAATGACAGCTGCTCCCCAATTTGCGGTTGGTCAGGAGAAACTTCCTCAGTCTGTGGCAGTAGCAGATGCTGAACCTGGACTTCTGAGTGTGTTCAATTTGTCCACAAGACCATCTTTCTTGCAGTGATGCTTACCCTGCCTGCATTTTGTTCTTCATGAGTTTGTTTAGACAATTGATTAATAAAAGCAGCTGGGCAGAAATCAGTCTCCTATGTAAATTTTGCTTTCCTTTTCATTTTGCTTTGCAGGCTAGAATAAGAATGGTCCTTGCCTACCTGTTTGCTCAGCTGACACTGTGGGCTCGTGGGATGCCAGGGGGACTGCTGGTGCTGGGATCAGCCAATGTGGATGAAAGGTTGGTGAAAATTAGGAATCTAAGTCCAGGTGGAACAGGTCACTGTCATTTCCTTGCAACTCTACCAAATCTCACAGCAGATTATTACTCAGAAAAGGTAACAACCTAAGAATACACTGGTAACAGTGAAATTAATTAAAATAGTTAAATCAACCTGAATGGGAAATTGTGTATTTTTCAGAAGTTTAGCTGAAGAATTGCTATAGCTGTGCCATAAAATGCTGTTTTCAGTAGAGCTTACCTGTGCATTCACTAGGCTAACTTCCCAATTTGTTGAATTTTCAATTACTGTACTAGGTATTAAGATGTGAACTTTGATCTGAATAAAACAGACTTTAAAATCTGGAGTACTGTTACTAGAGCTGAGTATTCGACGATTAAAGCAATCCCTGTAAGACTGTGGTGACCTCCAAAGCCATGAGAGTACTGTGTGCTGGTTGTGTGGGTGTTTTGAAATTTATTGTTTTAACTGGTCAGCAAAGTAGTTTAATGATTTTGCACACATTGCCTCAGCATGGACAGTTTTGGAGGGATTTATGGTCTTCTGGAAATTTCAGGGCTGCAGGATAGCCATGTTGCAGTTAAACATGTTTGCCCTTAAGGTATAAATATGTTACTAATCTGCAGTCTGTTTCTGCCTTTCTTCATGCTAGGTGTAAATTCTCTGTAGTGTCAACGATTACATATTATGTTGCAGTTGCATTATTAATAACTGTTGCTGTATAAAATGTCCTGTTTTCTCAGTCTCTGTGGTTACTTGACCAAGTACGACTGCTCCAGTGCTGATATCAACCCCATTGGTGGCATCAGCAAGACTGATTTGAAGAACTTCATTCAGTACTGCCTTGAAAACTTTCAGCTCACAGCCCTCAGTAGGTGAGCAGTGACTCAGTGACTGTGTGTGTTAATTCCTCTGGAGGAATGGTCTGATCCAGGCACTTCATTTTTGGGATGAAGCACTGTTTTAACAAACTAGCACTCATAAGACTGCATAGAATCCATGTTTTTCCTTTTTCCTCTCCCTTACAGTATCATGTCAGCTCCACCCACTGCGGAGTTGGAGCCCCTGGTGGATGGACAAGTGGCTCAAACTGATGAGGTAATAATGGGCAGTACCTTTAAAATGCTCTGTAAACCTTACCCCAAAATCTGGGGTTTGTCCCATAACTGTTGTTTATTCTTGTATGTAACCATACTTATTGACAAGCACATTATAGACAGTCTTAAACCTGCCATCAAGGCATTAGTTTCCCACACCCACCCTATCTGTGTTGACAATAGTTTCCAAAACAGCAAATTAACATTTAAAAATTATTTTAGATTTTTGGACACTTAGAAGGATGAGTGTTGTAAAATGCAGTTTAACGGATTTTTAATATCAAATGAAAGTGAGGACCTTACTGCTATGAAAATGACTGGTGGCAAAGACCTCTTCTCCCCATACCCTTCTCTTTGTTATCCCTTTGGAAAGGAGAGGAGTGATAAAACTACCTCTTTGGCCTCCAATTTCCCAATTCAGAAGGATTCCTGTGGGTTTTTTTATTCCTGCACATAATATTACTATGTGTTTTTGACATTGACAATTTCATTTTGGTGTTTCTTCAATTTAGCTAAGTTATTTTAATTGCTTCATTAAAGTATTCATTAAGATTTGCATAGTTAAGATTTTCAATGACTTTCTCTGTGTGTTTTCAGGCAGATATGGGGATGACATATGCAGAGCTCTCAATCTATGGGAAATTAAGGAAAATTGCAAAGGCTGGACCATACAGTATGTTCTGTAAGCTGATTAATATGTGGAAGGACATTTGTACTCCAAGAGAGGTAATATTCCAAAGAGAAAGAAAAATCAAATAGTTAAATGCTTTTGCCAAAATAGAGTATGTTTGGAGAAAGTTCAGGTTCCTTTTAACTGACCGGAATTGTTTCATTATTTTGTGTTTAGAGATTATTCTACAGCTGCAGCAGAATATGCTGGAAAAGCTGATCTGCATCTCTTAAATAGAGCTTGTTGTCTTGTGCTGCAGATTGTTAAAAGAATTGTTAATTAGGTAATTTGAAAACAATTACTTCAGAACTATACCTCAGGGGGAAAATTGTTCTCTGAAATAGAGATGACCAACTACTTTTGAAGCCTTTGGTTATGTGTTCTGAGAAAATAACAGCTCTTGGTTTGAACGAATGTCTGGACTGTGTAAAGGTAGAAAACAGTCTCCAAAATACTCTGCTCCTATAAATTTTTTAAGTTAAAATACTAAGAAACTTCATCTTATTAACAGCTACATTCTTTGTACATCAGGTAGCATCCAAGGTTAAGCATTTCTTCAGGATGTATTCAGTCAACAGGCACAAAATGACCACCCTCACTCCTTCCTACCACGCTGAAAACTACAGTCCAGATGACAACCGGTTTGATCTGAGGCCTTTCCTCTACAACACCTCATGGTCCTGGCAGTTCAGGTGTATAGACAAACAGGTAAATGCCCTCTGGTTCTAGAATGATTTTGTATTTAAATTATTCAAAGTGGGTCAAGCCTGGTTCCAGTGAATCTCCAGCAAAAGACAACTAACATTTAGGGTAGCAGTTATTACAGAAATAAATGTGATTGTTCTTTTCACATAACTGTGAGGCTAAATCCTCTGATTTCAGTGTAGGGTATTCAGGGTTTTTTTTGTCATACAACTATGGAAACAAAGAAAAAATAAAAGAATACATGTACTGAGGACAGAAAGTAATAGGTGTACCCAGACTCATGAAGCCCTGTGCTAATGGGAGAAACAAGCTTTTGTGTTTTGGTTTCAGTTCAGGACCTGTCTGAAGGGATCTGCTTAATTGCAGAATTAAGACATGACCTACGTCAGCGTGGGAAAAGCCAGTGTAAGAGGCAGCAATTCTCTATAAGTGCTTCTCCCACCTGATTCTCTTTTGAATCTCAAGTTAGTTGACTCACAAATACACAGCAGCAGTAATGGTACTGTGCTCAGTTTGAGCACCAAGATGGGGAGGTGCTCAGGCGATTATTGAAACCATGCTTAACTTTTTATAGTTTTTAGCCACCCCTTCAAACTTATTTTAATACCTCTTTTATGGAAGAAGTGCTGGGGTGAAGAATTTTAGCACCTTGAAGTTTTTTCTGCCAGAGATTTTACATCCCAGTTGCTTTTAAGCATATGTTTATACATGTAATAAAATATTAATTCCTTCATCTGTGAAATGCCAGACATACTGTAATAGTATTTTACTGCCTTGAAACCTGGGATAAAAGTTACCATGTGCAGTACTTTATTGTAAAGTATGTACAGTGGGGCATTTTTTACATCACATTAGACTTTTTCCAACTGAAGTCCAGGCCAAAAGTTCTTTAGGCCTTGGTGGCAGTCAGGCAAAATGTTTTTGTAGGGTCTGGACCAAAATGTAATTATTTTATGCTTACAGTAAATATGATTAAGATCTAATAGCAGTTGTGCTCTGCAACAGTAGTGGCCATTGCAAATTATTCCTGGAAGCTGGTAGACAAGTTTGGGCAAGATTTTTGTTGTGTATAAAATGAAAGATAAGAATAACCTGAACTGGTAACTCCTGCAGCTCTTTGCAAGACTGGAAAATAATAACTTGCAGTGGTTTGAGTCAGATATGCCTTATTCAAAAGGAAGAATAGAGGAAGAGTTTCCTCTTGTTGTTGGTGTTCAGCACAATTGTAATTCTGAGAGAATCACTCTCTAGGAGTGTCCCACTGATTATTCTGCTCTTGGGACTCAATCTGCACTTAAGATTTTTCTGGCATAGTAACAGGACTGTGAAAATATGGCATAAAGCTGACATAAAACTGACCTTTAGTTAGGTCATGCCAGGTTTTCCTGTAGGAGAGTTATTTTACAGCTTGAGCTCATTTGTGAATGGAAACAATTTGGAGTGCTAATGATGGAGAAATCTGTTTCTGGTTTGGATGTCTGTAGTGTAGTCAAGCCAGTTTAGTTATCCACTCATTTTTAGTGCAAAATTCCTTCGTATTTGCTGCAGAAAGAGCAGGGGTAAAAGGAATTTGAGATCATAGCATTTGCTGGGAATTGCCAGATTTGCTCTTGAAGTCTTCATGTCATTCAACTCTGCCTGGCCAAGGGGGTTTAGAACATAGGAACTCTGTCAGTGCTGTCTGTAGCTTCTGCCCTGGAGCTGTGTCTGAAGGAAAGGATTTGTGGTGAGAGCACAAATGATGCACTTCCAAGTGCCAAAGTGTTCACTGGGATTTTAATAGCTGGCATAATTTGAGGGAACTGTGATGCAGCTCAGAGGACAGCTGGCACATCTACCTGCAAGGACAAGCTATCTGCAGGCTGTCTTCTGCTTTTTCCAGTGTCACACCACAGATTAGCTGCATTTGGTCAAACCAAAAGATTTCTCCACTTCATAGAAACCTGATCTTTGTGTGCCTCTTTTACAACCACAGTAGCAGATCTTGATGAAAGAACAAGCTTATTTTGCTACTGAATTGTTTTCCTTTTTACTTGCAGGTATCCAAGCTAGAAAAAAAGGAAGGAATTTCTGTAGTTGAAGATGTGGACTGATTTATTGTCTTGTTTAACTGTGGTAATTACTTTGCCAAACAGAATGTTCAAAACTGGAGATTATAATGTGATAATGAGCAGGGATGACCTCCTTAACAGTTAGTTCATGAGCTGATCATTGTAATCAATTTTTTTTACTGACTCCCTGTTTTACTTTCAATATACTTAAACTGTAGTTTGGCCAAGGGATCATTTATTTAGGATTTTATTCAACTTCTTGAGTTAGTTGCCTCTAATTTAAAATATTTGGATAATCATAAATAAACCCAGAGTAGTCTATTTTTTGGTTCTGATAATTTGGATATGACTTTTGAGTAACACTCAGCTGAACATGTAAAATTTTAACAGTTCTGGCATGTGCTGTTGAGGGGGGAAAAAAATCACCTTACTTTGCAATAAACTTGTAATTTTATCACGCTAATTGACTCAGTTCTTATTCTACATGTTTTTTATTTACCTGCCACTGGCTTTGGAGACTGGTCCAGTGTTTTGAGTGACCACAAGGTCTAACTTGGCAAGGTACTGGAAGCATGTCTATCTTGAAGCAGATGGGTAATCTTCATGTTAGTGGAAGGGAATTTAGAGTTCAGCTTCTTGTTTTGTTTGAATATTCCAGAAGGAAGTATAAAACAAGTATCTTCTCAATTAGAGCTCAGTTACAGTGTTATCCACATCCCACCTACTTGCAAAAACTAGCTTGCAAAAACTTAATTTTTAACTTCATTACTTCAGTTGATCTTTTAAATTTATTCAATGCTGTGGAGCAATAAAAAAGGATGGCCTTGTTCCTTTGCCTGAGGCTGTTTTCATTTAATGTTCGACTGTTCCCATTTCTTATCTAAACCTTGATTTGAAAGGTGCACTTCTAATAAGGAAAACTCAGGAGTTGATTCACTTGGAGTTAAAGATGCTGCATTGTTCATTGTGTGCTTGTTATATGGTACTAATTTAAATGCATAACTAACTTACCCTTAATGGGTGCTGCTAGAAGGAAGAATGGAAGACCCCAGCTGCAATTTTCCTCCCTTCACAGTTAGCTGGGCACTTCCTGTTCCAGCCAGAGGGAGTGGATGAATTCTGAACAGAAGTTCAAGAGTTTGTTGTATATTTGAAGACTTCTTCTTTCTTTGTTTCCTCTGGAAGTTACTGGTTTCTCTTTCTGGACAATCACAGAAGAAGAAAGAAGAGACATTTGCTTTCATTCAAATAAAAATAATAGCACAAAAATACAATATTTACGCATGTCTCTTGTGTTGTTACCCTGACTATTTCAGACACTCGTATTTCTTAGCAATGGCATTTACAGCACCTGTACAAATTGCATTTTATGCTGACTACAGATTGCACCAAGTCACTCCTATTTTCCTCTCACTATCCAGAAATTTTTGCTGTGTCTGTTCCATCTGATGCTGCTAGTTCAACTGTTATCAATACTTAACTCCAATGTTATCAGTGCGTTGTTGCCTACTGAGAATGGGAAATAATTCTGATGATGTTCACTTTTTACTGGCGACAACTTCTATTGGGTTTATGTGGCCAGGTTTTAGTGAGGGGGGTGGGGGTACAGAGGTGGCTTCTTTGAGAAGCTCCCAGAAGCTTCCTCTGTGTGTGGCAGAGCCAGTCCCAGATGGCTCCAGGATGGACCCACTGCTGGCCAAGGCCAGGGGAGTAATGCCTCTGATAACAGATATAAGGAGAAAAAGGTATTGTGCAGAAGTAATTGCAGCCAGAGAAGAGCAGGATGAGAATATGTGAGGGGAACAGCCCTGTAGACACCCAGGTCAGCACAGAAGGAAGGGCAGGAAGTGCTCCAGGCACGGTGCTGAGATTCCCTGCAGCTCCTGCTGAGGCAGCTGTGTCCCTGCAGCCCATGGAGGGCACAGGGATGCACAGATCCACCTGCAGCCCATGGAGGGCACAGGGATGCACAGATCCACCTGCAGCCCATGGAGGGCACAGGGATGCACAGATCCACCTGCAGCCCATGGAGGTCACAGGGATGCACAGATCCACCTGCAGCACAGGGAGGGCACAGGGATGCACAGATCCACCTGCAGCCCATGGAGGGCACAGGGATGCACAGATCCACCTGCAGCCCATGGAGGGACTCACACCAGAGCAGGGGGATGCCCTGGGAGGCTGTGACCCTGTGGGAAGCCCATGCTGGAACAGGGTTCTGGCAGGGACCTGGAGACCCATGGAGAGAGGAGCTCACACTGGAGCAGGTGTCCTGGCAGGGCTTGGGGCACTGCAGGGAACCCACAGTGGAACAGGCTGTTCCTGAAGAACTGCAGCCCGGGGGAAGGACTTGTGTTGGAAAAGGAAAACCCTCACACTGAAGGAGTGGAAGGACTCATTGCCCTAAGGAAGCAGAGGAAGAAACAACGAGAACCGACCATAATCCTGCACCCTGTCTCACTGTGCCACTGAGGGAGAGGGGTAGAGAATCAGGAATAAATTTAAGCCCAGGAAGGAGGGAGGGCTGGACTGTTTTCAGAGTTTGCTTTATTTCTCATTATCCTGTTATGACATGTCCTGATATGATTGGTAATAAATTCAAATAATTTTGCTATGTCGATTCTGTTTTGCTTGTGATAGTATTCAGTGAGTGACCTCTCCCTCCCCTTAATTTATATTTTCTTTCCATGTCCAGCTGAGGAGAGGAGTGATGGAGTAGCCCAGGTCAATCCACTGCACAACCATTGTGGTAAAGATAACATCAAAGAGTTTTCTTTATTATCTTCAGCTGGATCTTACCCTGACTTACTTGGAAGTCAGTGTTAAACTAATTTTTGACTAAACAGTGGTGCAGATGAAAGCAAAAGCTACCCCATTGCTATTTATCAAACATATATAAAATGATACATTTATTTCTTTTCAGATTTAAATAAAGACGGCCCATAGAGACTAATCAATTCTTTTGCCATTTGGGTCAATTTGTGACACATCATAATCGTGCTCCCTGGTCCATGATTTTATTTGCAATTCAACTAGTTCTTACAATTAAGAGTCACCTTATAACAGTCTTGACTAGTAAATGTGTAAAATAGTCACTGAAGTAAAGAGCACCTAGCTTGATAAGCAACATGTAACTTTCAATTAAAGAGCAGAGGATGGGTTTACTTTTACTTCCCAGGTTGGAATACTAAAATGAGGGATTGATACATTCTCGTGTTTATCATTATGCTGCCACAGATCCTAGTATGTAGCAGAAAAGGGTTGTCAAGTTTTCCTGAGGCCTCTTTTGAAACTGTTATGGAACTGACCAGTGGGTGTGTGAAAAGGACCGTGAGAAAAGCGGGCAAGCAGCACAAGTCAAGCATCTTACAACAGTAAAAGCAGCATGAGTGAAGTTCACAGTTGCTTATGGAATGCCTAGGTGCTTAAACACAAATTAAGTAATTTCTGCGACCAGGGATGTAAATGGTAATTTAGGACTGTGATATACGCTGGAAGCGAACCCGCAGCTGCCCTGAGGCACCCAACCAGGAGCCTGCAGTTAGCCCGAGGCAAAAAAGATGCAACTCCTCATCAGGGATATATTTTTTTAATCCATAAATAACGTGTGGGATCCCGTTCCCCGGGAAGTTTAGGTGAAAACCCTACACACCACCAGGCCTCTCACCCCCCACGGCCCGCGCCAGCCCCCAGCAGGCCGGGCCGGCCGGGAAATGGCGCCCAGGGGGCGGCAGCGGCGGAGGGAGGAGCCCTCACAGGCGGGCCGAGCCCCGCTGCCGTCCCGCCCCCGCTCCCCTCCCCTCCCTTCCCGTGCTGCCCCGTCGCAGCCCGGTGGCTGCCGGCGGCAGTGCGGTCCGTGGTGCCGATGGAGGCCGGCGCTGAGGCGGAGCCGCTGCTGCCGCCGCGGCGCTGGCGGGCGGCCCGCGGGCTGTGGCGGCAGCGCGGCGATGCCCGCTCGGCCGCCGAGGACGGTGAGTGCCCGGGGCGGGCGGTGCCCGGGGCCCCGGAGCTCTCGCCTCTCTGCGGAGCTGGGGCGCTCCCGGGAGCGGGAGGAGCGGGAGGGGCAGGACCCCCCCGGGGTGCTCGGCGGGGCTCGGCCGCCCTGCCCCGGCTGCTCCCGGCGGGGAAGCTCTGAGGAAGCCGCTAGCGCTGAGCTCAGGTGCGAGCCTTGCGCTGCTGCTCCGGTCCCAGGCTTCTTTAGTCCCTTATGTAATTCTAGGGTTTTCCTCTAAGGTGCTGACAAGTTTTCCTAGGGTGACTGTCGTAGGTCTGACACCTCAATTCCCCCAGGATGGAACCTCAGATTCTCTCTTTTCAGGTTATCGCATCACCTAGAGGAACCTTCACTTTTTGTTGCTCTTTTGTGCCGTGCCAGAAGTGCAGCGGGGTCTCGGATGGATCCTGTGTGCCCAAGCCGAGCAGTGCTTTAATCATCCCTTGTGACTAAGTGTCACTTGCTGTGACTAAGAGTTGCAGAATAAGTTGGATATCCATGGTGGAATACATGGAGAAATCGCTAAAGTAAACAGTTCTGGCTAATTTCCCTATTTTTATGAACAGTCACTTAGATTCTGCCCTTCCAAAATCCTTGGCGTCAACACTACTGGCTTACTGTGTGCTTCAAGTACCCAAAGCTTTGCTGTCCTTGCAATCCTTTTAGCTAATGGTTCCTTTGAGCAACTTTTATTTTTATCTCACTAGTGTGAGATGTCACGAAAAAAATGATGTCGTTACTGCGTGAGCCTGGCTTGTCTCCTGCTTATGCTCAGATCTTTCTTGCATCGTGGCTCATATGAGGATCAGTACAAAACTCTTGCTGCTGATGCTCAGATAAAAGGTGACATTTAAAACCCTTTGGCAGCCTTTTTAGGAAATTGATGCTGCTGAATCATGTGGAGCATGAAATTGTCTGTGACTCTGATCAGTGGTGTTTTTCTGGCATTGCTTTGTGTCTGGAGGAGGGCATTGTGCTACTGCTAGGATGGGCTCCTTCCTGTTGTATCCCGGGTTGTGATTGCCAGCTCCTCGGTGGAGATGGTATGAAGGGCTCCTTGGGACTCTTCTCCTCTGTGGGAAGGTTACACTAGCATATGTTTTTCATATCTTGAGTCTCCCTCAGTTTATCTCTTTTTATATCTCTCTCTTTTTTTTTTTTTTTTCTTTTTTTTTTCCCCTTCCTTATTTTGACCTCAGCTGCCTTTATTTCTCTTTTTGGCTTAATTGCCGGGTTAAGTTCCTGGAAGGTCTTACTTCAAGTAAAACACAAGTGGCTGCCTTTATTTTTTATGTGTCTGTCTTCACACAGACTTCTTAATACTGGGTTTTAAAAAGTGGCATATTAACTAATTTAGTGGTATTTAATGTCAATTTGTGTTCTTTCACCCCTTTCTGTGCCTTGAGCTCTGATCTGTTTGGTATGGTGATAGTAACTCTCAATTTTTTAATTTAGTTCTCATATGACTGGAGATTCCTGTTGGTTTTGGAGGAACAATATCACTCTAAACTGTAGTATCTTTATTAAACAAAAATAAAAATTGCTGTAATAGTAGTGCCTGATTTTTCTGGCTTCACTTGACTATACACTCTGTCAAAGAACAATTTGAATCTCCATTATTTTGCCTGTTAGGACTTGTCTCTGTGTAGCTTTGTGATACTTAACTACCAGTGTAGTCTGGCTACTTAAACCAAAAAGAGAACCAGAAAGATGCAAGATGTGTTTGACAATATTATTACTTATTTAATGTAATGAACAGTGCTGCTGGCAGAGCAAATGTGGCAGGAACTCTGTCTTTTTTTTGTGTATACAGTGCCCTTTGTCATGAGAACTGTGACTATGCATCTTCTGCTAACTGATAAGCTGTTTTATCCAAAGTTTGTTTATCTAAAATACAGCAAGTGATTCTTAATTCCTTTTGACTTCATAGGTGCTGGAGCTGATAATGACCTTTATATAAACCAAGCCATAGTATTTATTGAAGATGCAATACAAGTAAGTAAAAAGTACAAATTATTTTGTTAGCTGTTATGCTTCCCACGCTGGATGTTTGTCACAAATTCTGCCAGTTTCTAAGATTTTCTGTGTTCAATGTTCATAAACCACCATCTCAATTCACAAAACAAAATCAGAATTCCGAATTCCTGTGGTATATCAGTCTCAGTGAGCTTCTGCTTGGAGAAATATATTTTTCCCCACAATGAAGTAATCCCTTTAAGGGTTTCAGAAGACATGGTTTGGAGAGTGATTTTGATGATTTTTTTGTTTGTTTATTCGTTTGGGTTGGCTTGGTTGTGGGTGTTTTGATAGTGACTAACTTACTGCTAAAAGAAACTATTTGAGCAAACCCTGTAATTTGCCTCTCAAGCTGACTACTTGCACGTCTTAAGAGCTGGTAAAATCTTAAGAGTTTAAGACTGGTCTCAAGTGTGAAGCTGGAAAGTGTGTGAAAGCATGTTTTATTCAAAGACATAGGGTGAGACCTATTCAGGATTAATTTGTTTGCATCTTATAGGCTGTTGGAAGAGAAAGACAAAAGGTCCATGAGGGGAGTGAATGTTGGAGAGGGGAATTCAGTGGGTGAACCATTTTGGGGACTACATGCAATAGTCACTGAACTATTAAAAATGCTGTTATTTGAAATTATGGCAGTGCTTGCTTCAGATGAGTAGCACACAGTTTAATTATCTGAGCAGCTGTGTGGTTTTAGATGGCAGAACTTCTTTGAAATCTTTCCCTTTTCACGCATGTAGAGTACCTCTGTGGTCATGGCTGACCTGATGCTTTAATAACATGCATTAATTTGCTTTGCTTTGGTCACTTGATCTTTGTCTTTGAGACAGACTGAATGTGATGTTTGAATTAGCCTTTTTGCTTCCTGCCTTCAGTATCGATCTATAAATCACCGTGTGGACTCCAAATCCCTGTGGCTTTATCGATGGTACTATTCCAGGACTTGCCAGTGGTAAGAACTTGGTTATTCCATTACTATTTTTGTATAGGAGTTAGTCTTTCTGAAAAACTACTCTTCATCTTTCTTGCTTGTTAGATAATTAGATAATTGTGGTTTTATTTTTATAAGAACTTACTGTGGGAAGCAAAGGGATTGGCCACATGTGAGCATGATAGAAGTGGAAAGCAAATTTTATGGAAGTGTGATGATGTAGATGGCTCTTGAGAACAGCCACAGGACTGTTGCATTAGTGGACTAATTAGCATGATTTAGAGTACTGTGCCTTAGGAGTTTTCAAAGTGTCTATTTCTAAACATGTTGGATACCAGCAAACATGCTGCTGTTAGTTTCAAAAGGACACCGCCTCAGAGTATTTGGTGGTCAGCTATTGCGTCTCCAGTGCAGGCAACAGCATGCTAGTCAAGTGCTGCCTTGTGGTCTAACCCATTTGAGTGAAATATGGTATCATAAAGCTTGGTTTACTTCAAAGAAAATGGCTTTACTGTAAGTATTATTTTGACTCATTTTGTGGCTGTTTTTTTGGGGTTTGTTTTAGGGTGGGTTTTTTTTGTTTGTTTGTTTTTTATGGTTTTGTTGGTTTTATTTTTAATTTCATCTCTGTCCAAACAGGATTTTGAGCTTAACCATTACTGTAATATTGGCTTTGGCTTTCATTGAAGAGCCTTCCTCACTCACTGTTACATCGGATGTGCGGTACCGCCTTCCTGCCTGGAATCCTCCCTGTGGCCTCACGGAGAGCATTGAGCTGCTCTGCTTCCTCGTGTTCATGGTTGATGTGTCTGTGAAGGTGAGCATATCCTTCATCTGGTATTGAATGAAACAGCAGATGTGTGGAGAATTGTTTTTCAGATCTTGAGTTCGCAGGGTGAAATCGCCTTGCTCTCTTAGAGTCTTATTTCAGGAAAAATTAGCAAGCTCACATTTACTAAATTAATACTTTTATTTCCCCCTTTTTTAACCTGATTTTCCTAATTGTGTGAAATATTGCTAGGAGTGCAAGTGTTTTGACTTATCTGCTTTTATTAGGCTATAAAATCAGGGTATATAATAAATATGTGTCAGTTAATTTACACAGAATAAAAGTTGTCAGAAACTGACCTTTCTTGGAATACTTACTTCTGGAAAATCCCTTTTTATGTTTATTAAGTGGAGAATTTTCTTGCATTCAGAGAATTTCTCTTGCCTGGCATATGTGCACCTCTCACATGTGTACCTTTTACAGACCTTTTTTTAGTCCTTGTAGGAAAAAAATCTCTCAACAATCTATTTTTGTTTGGATTGTAGAGAGCTTTTTAAGAGCACTAATATAAAATTGCAAATACTTGGAAAAAATAAGTGATGACTTATTAGGGTATTGGATTTTATTTAAAGTTGCTCATTTTTTTTCCCTTGTCCAGAGTTACTTAATTGGATGGAAAGAATTTTGGAAAAATAAATGGCTAATGGCATATATACTGACATTAATTGTTTCCCTTGCTGATTGGATTGTGTCACTGAGTTTTTTCTGCAATGAGGTAAGAACAGCTGTACTTTGGTCTTTGATAGCTGGATAATGCACTGAAACACAGAAAAAGTTCGGTGCAATGTAGCTTAGTAAAGAATTCTGTTTGATTCTTAAGGTAAATTTTGTGTTTGTTGATAAAATTAAATAGCACTCATTACTTTGTCAGCAGTTGAAGAGTGCAGGGAGAACTTGTTGCCTGGCACCAATTTTGTCATGCAATCGGAGAGTTATGTGCTTAACTTGACTGAATATCAAAGCCTCTGTAGTGAAGTATAAGACAATGATAATTATGTAGTTTGACAGCTGCTTTCTAACCTGAAGCTGTGTTCAAAACAGTTGTGTCCTGAGAGGAACATCAGGTTTGGAAATGGTTCTAGAAGTGGCCTCCTTGATGTAATACTGCACTCTTCCAGTTGGTTTTGTATGCCACAGATTTGCATTAAATTAGTTCTTGGGCCCTTGCAGTCTTTGTTAAGAAAATACTATTGTTGTAAAATGCTGGGAAGTGAATGAGAGAAACATGATCTTAAAATGTAAAATCTTGAGGTGTGGTAGTGGACAGGTTTGAACAGGAGCCTCCCAACACAAAGCATGGCAGAAGGAGCAGTTGAACTGCTGGGATGGATGAACAAGAAAACAGAAATAAAGAAAGTGACTTTTATTTAGCACGTTTTTTTGCTGCTAAGTGTGGCCCCTGGAATATTGCAGGATGCTGAAACACTTGATTAGCAAATAAGTGGCAGGAATAATTTGACGGGCTTGCAAATGTCTTGACTGCAAGAATCAAAAAGATTATTTGCTCTAAGTGTTGAAATTATGAAAGCAATTACAGCTTAAGTCTTGTCAGAGAGAGAAGTTGCTAAGTAATAAGCAGGCCCTTTAGTTATAACACAAACAGTCTGAAAATTGGAATTAAGCACTTATTTTTAGAATATGTATTTATTGTTATTGAAAGTAGCTCTCTGTTAATCCATTTCTTGAGATGGACTGCGGTGGAAAATGCGAAAATACCATCTCCTGACAGATTGTTATGTCTACTGAGCAATAAAGTTAGATTGTTTCTAATTAGTGGCCTGATGAGACTACTGAAATGTCAATGTGTGTTTTTAAAGCAATCTCTCCTCATTTTAATGAGGTATGGAATCTTTTTTGATGTATTACGAACTCACTTCTTTTTATGTTCCACTGTTGGCTTTGTTGATGTGTGTGTCAAGTGCTTTTTGACAAACTTGCATTCAAAGTATTTGTGCTGCCAGTCTTGCAGGAACTCAGTGTCTGGATCTGTTGTTTTTTGCAGAGTGTGAGAATAAGAAGAATCCTTCGCCCGTTCTTTCTCCTCCAGAATTCTTCTATGATGAAGAAAACATTAAAAAGTATTAACAGCACATTACCTGAAATGGCCAGGTGGGTTATAGCACAGAAAACATCCTTTCACAGGGTGGTTGTTAGCAGGCAGGTTGTTATCCTTTGTGTTCTGGTGTGGCCCATCTGAGCAGCTTCCTTCTGAGTCAGGTTCATAAGTGCTCAGTGAGATCAGGTGACAGAGGGTGAAGGTTGTGGTAACTTTTTGATTCCCCTTAGTCTGTACAGGATCTCTAGACTTTGACATGACTGTGTATGTGACGTAGGTTTTTTTAATGCTAGTTGAGTGGGAGGTTTTGATTCTGCTTTTCTAAGCTCTTTTGTAAGGAAACAACTAGGCACATATGTGTGATTTTTATTTTGAATTAAAACTCATATCTCCTCCTGTTACCTCCATGTAACTTCTTTAGAACACCCTTGCGTTTCTTTATATGGTATCATTTTGCATTTTTAGCAGAGGATATTAAGAATAAGATAAAGTTACTATTAATACTTTGATATGTTTTCTTTCAACAGTGTTGTTCTACTACTGGCTGTTCATCTGTCTCTTTTCACTATGTTTGCCATGCTGCTCTTTGCTCGAACAAAGGTAATCAATTCTATTGCTGCTTTGGTAGAGCTGGGTGCCTTTTTTCTGTACTTGCACAGCTGCTTCTTGTCTAGTTTTATAGTAAAGCTAGTGAAACTTGTTTTCCCTGGAAAAGGTCATGTTGTCAGATGTGTTGAGATGAGTTTGAAGTCCATTTGGAGAGCTCTAACATGTGCATAGTATTAATGTATATGGGAGACTTCCTTATACAAGTACCCAGTTTGATCCCTCTAGCTGTTTTCTCTGCTTTTGTTGAAACCCTCTGTGCTGTTCTGTCTTCAAAGCTCTTGCCACTTTTTCATTTATATTATCACTCTTTTTTTTTTTTCTCTTTCCTATCTAGCTTTTTGCTAACTTTATTTTCTTCTGTGTTTTCTCACCTTTTAATAGTGGTATCCCTGGCCGTGCCCTGGTAGGTTTTTGCCTGTATTAGTTTTGGTTTCTGATCCATTTGGGTTTTCCTCTCGTTTTTCTCTTCCTGCTTCTGAAAAGCAAAATTGAAAATTTGTGGTTAAAATAATTTTTGTGTTCCAGTAATCTTGATATGTTCCTTCTCTTCTAGACTTCCTGTATCTTAATTTATTACACTCAGATTCTTTGGGGTTTTTTTTAATTCTTACTTTTTAAGACCTTCCATAAATATGTTTTATGGAAACAAAAATTTATTGCAATGATTTTGGTCCCATCCTTAATCTCAGTTTTGCAACTTCATTTCTACTGTAATTTGCACTTGAGCCAGCTTCTAGTCTTCCTTATGATCAGCAAATTCCCTGAATTCCCATGTTACAGAATCTTTGGAATTAGAAGCAGAGGTCTGTTTTCCCACTGTTAGCTGCCTTCTGGCAGCTTGTATTGTCTCTGTTTGTCGCATCTAATTTCAGCTATGAGATTCTCCAGCAGATGTATATTTATAGCTTGTGTACCTAAACCAGTCATTTTTGTGTACGTTGAGGTAAAAAATAACTTTCCTATTTCCATGACTCTGCATTTTTGCATTGTCTTGTTTATGTCCTCTAGGGTTACATATTCCAGTATTTGCAGCAGATTCAAGAGCTGTTTGTCCTGTGCTGCCTGTCTCATGTTTGTGTTGTTTGCACTCTGCATCTTTTTTTATCTGTCTCTTCTTGACCTCAGGGAAAAAAAAAAATATGTGAAGGATCCAAGATCAGCCTCCCAGTGTGTTTTTGATGAAGGTTCTCAGTCCTATAATGTCAGTTTGTGACATGATTGTTCTTCCTGGGTCTGTGGTGCTAACTGGACGTAACTTCCATGTGGAGTTTCCTGTTCTTCCTTGTGTGTTTTTTTAAATGCTGTTAATAAGTGACATGATTGCTCTGTACTCAGACACATTCTCTTAATTTTTATGTTCAGCTTGCTTTTTCCATGGGGTAGATTTGATTACTTGTGTAAGAAATTGATTATTGAGTGATGTTAATTAAAATTTTAAAAATTATTTTTTCCCCCTTCCTTGGTAAGACAGTGATTTTTTATATTTCTCTTAACAATGAACACATCTTTGCTTAGGATAACCAGCAGGATAAGGAGTGGGTCGTGTATTTCCGGAACTTTACCGGATTCTCTGACGTCACTGCTGGTCCTGCTGACTACTGCAAATAATCCTGATGGTGAGCAATCTTTCAGAAATAACTCATCTCTCCTTTTGAAGAGCAACAGAGTAAGATTGCTCTGTTCATACTACTGTAACCATTCTTTTAGCTGATGGTTCTTAGTACAGCCAGAGGAAGGTTGTGCAAAGGTTTTTCAAGCCTTTAGTAACTTGACTCTTGATTCTTGATTCTGTGGTGTAATTATATATGCCAGTCTAAAGTCCAGCTGTATGAGAGCTTTTACTAATTGGCAAAAGTTCATAGAGGTCTACTGTGCATCTCAAGCATTAAAACACTGTTTCCTATTTTTGTTAAATTTGATACAGTAATGATACCTGCATATTCTAAGAATCGAGCATATTCAATCTTCTTCATCCTCTTCACTGTATTAGGTAAGTTACCTCTTGTCATCAGAAATGTAATGCACTTCGACTTTGACACTTGTGCATGCCATCTACAGTGTTTTATTTTTCCAGGGAAGTTTAATAATCCATTTGTCCATTTTTGTGATTCTTCCAGTTATTGTGTAGATCATTTTCGTGGAAGGTACTTATGGTTTGGAGCTTTTTGGCAACATGTATACATGACAGTATATTCAAATATTAAAAACATTAAAAACATTTTGGAAATCAAGTATGAGAAAACTAACTTTCTTTAAGTTTTACATCTGCTTTACTGCATACATTGAAACTTCTTTGAGAAGTTTGAGATACTTTTCAGTAAATTTTGCTACCTCTTTTTCTCTAATAGGCAACTTGTTTTTGATGAATTTGCTTACAGCAATAATATACAACCAGTTTCGAGGGTACCTTCTGGTGAGTAAAGCATTCCTAAATTCTGTGTTCTTCCATAACCTTGAACCTTTGAAGAATTAAGTTTCATCTGTGTATTAAAGGAGCCCTCCCACTCTGGTTGCAGATGCAGTTTTAAGGTACTAGAAAGTTGTTTAAGGTACAGAAGTTGTTTGATGCAGATGCTTTTCCTTTTATATGCTGTTACAACTTGATCCCCTCCTGTGACAAAATGACCTGCTTACATATTTTAAAGTGTGCTGTGAATCTGCAATTTTGACTATTATAGAGGGGGAGAAAAGAAACTGTTGTATGACTGAACAAAAACAAGTGGCTGAGTAACTTGAATTTGGTCTGTGTGAAGGAAATCTGCTGTGCTGTTTAAATAGCTATTGCAGATCATTGAATATTAAGAGGTTGGAAGAGACCTTAGAGATCATTCAGTCCCAACCCCCATGCCATGGGCAGGGACACCTCCCACTAGACCAGGCCTTACCCAGACTGGCCCAGTAGCTTTTCTAGTAGAGTTCCAGAGAGGAGGTGAAGTTTTTTGGATAATAAGCCCAAGGCAATATTACTGAGTAGGAATGGCCCCCACCCTCTTGTGTCAGAGGAGTGTGTAAACAGAATAGATGCAGAAAGGATTTTTGGTAATCCTTTCCTCCTCTGTTTCATCCCTTCTTTCTCAATTTTTTTCTTTTTTACTTGACAGTGTGACATAATCTGGCTGCTAATAAAATAACTGAGCTTGAAAGTCATTACTGTAATTAAAAAAAAACCATGGAAAACTATAGTTCTAAATTTGCACTTTTAGGAAAGAAGCTCTATAACTCTTCTCTCTGTGCACTAGTGTGAGTTTCTGTGAATGCTTGAGCTTTGCTGTTGCCAGTGTCTCTGGAAGAGGTGTATGCCATGCACTGCAGAATTGAAAATAAACCATAACCTGGGTGTTTACTTGAATTCCAGGGACTTGTTTGCTTACTTGCTTCCTTCCTCCTTGTACACGGAGTTCTTGGAAGGGAGTAAGGCCTAGGGCAGTCTCCTGTTCTGATCTCTAATCACAAATCTGGGATGTGTGCCCAAGGATCAGTATATTATCTGGCCATAGGACACAGTAGTGCCTGAAGTGTGAGTAAATTGTTTCCTCTGTGGTGTTTTTACTGCTCAGAAATCAGTTCAGTCCTCCCTCTTCAGGAGGCGGCTGGGAATCCGGGCTGCATTTGAGGTGCTGTCTTCCCTGAAAGAGACTCCTGCTAGTGCACAACAGTAAGTGAAGAATCTTTGCTAGATGATCTAGAAAGAAAAAAAAAAAAAAGAGTAGGTTTTTGGTCATCTTGTTGTGTTTTAATATAATTATTGAGGATCCATTCTTGAAAATGGCAGTTTGTTGCCCATGTTGCCTGTCTCATTTATTTATTTTTTCTGCAATTGGATGTTCATAAGACACTGTTTGTAACTCCTATGGAGTTTGTTTCCTTTTTTCCTTCTTCTAGTTTTATTTACTTTTCAAAACAAGAGAGAGTCAGGAGCACATTTGGAATAGCTCATTTTGCCATCTATAAAGTTATCTGTAGCAGGGCCCATTCTGTTTTCTTTTAAATAGGTCCTGTGTGAGTGTTGGGGCCTTACTACAGGTGCTGCAGAAAGCTGAGATGGATTCTCGCTGCAAGCAAGCCATCATGAGAGTAAGAACTGGATTTTTCCAGCCTTTACATTGGTGACTATCAATCCTGACTGGGAAGTCCAGAGATCTGCCCTCTGTTGCAGCATTCCTTGGATCAAAACAGAATAGTGGCACTTCTACATGGGACTAAAAATTTAAGTTAGTCAGAAAAGCAATATTGAATCTTACTCAAACAGCTGCATTATTCCTGCATTTCCAAGGTAATCTGAAGGGTTTTGGCAAACTTTGTGGATGTTCCTATTGCAGATGTTAATCTGAATGTTTCTCTTTCATGTGAAGTCACTCAAAATGTGCTCCTGTGACCAGCTGTCAGCTGCCCAGTTCCAGAAGCTCTTTGAAGAACTAGACAAAGATGCCATTAAGCAAGTATGTATGTGATCATCATTTATAAAGCATCAGAAGTCTTGTGCAAAAATAAGCAAGAGTACTCTAGTGTCAAGTGTATAAACAAACTTTGCAACATGTGAACACAAGGTGTGATCAAATGGCATTGGTTTTTAAGCTTTTTGTGAGCTGCTTTTATGGCCACAAACAAAATTGCTCTGGGGGCTTTTACACCATTAGTTTGGGATTGCTAGGTAGTGTTAAATGAATGAAATGCATCTTTGTTTATTCTGTCAGCATTTTGAAGTGTGTTTGTAAGGCACAATAGCTCAAAGTCTTTTTTTCCCAATCCCTGAATGAAGAACAAAATGTGAGTTTTCTCAATGTTCAGGTGAAGAGGGGCAGAAAGTAGTTTTCTCCACTTGGAGAAAAAGAAAAAACAAAACACAAAACTATTTGAGGCTTAGGAAATGTTCTGAATTAAATGTTGGGAAATGGGGAAGTGATGTATACAAATAGTAGCTTGGTGTTTAGTTTATCTGCTTGGGGCATTGGAGAGAGGTTGGATTATCTCTCTTCTTTGCCATTATCTTGTTTTGGGCCATAATCAGGAATGGTCTCTTGCTGCTGACAGCCACAGCTGGAAAATATTTTCCAGTTTAAATGTCAAAATCAGCCAGTGGCCTGAAGTTTTGCTTTGAAGCTGTCTGTTTTAAAAATGATTTTATTATTTTTAAAATGCTTATGCTTTGTGTCTCAGCAAATCTTTTGTATTCTTTTCAGCACCCTTCCAGTCCAGAGTACCAATCCCGTTTTATGCAGAAAATGCAGTTTGCCTTTGGCCATCCCTACTTTGGATACTTGGGGAATGTGGTAGCCCTGGCAAACATTATTTCTATTTGTGTAAGTAAAGGTTTTTTTGTTGTGGGGCAGTGGTTTTCTTTCTTTCTCTTTTTGTGACTGTTTTTTGGTGTTTCTCTGCTACAAATTTAATTTCTTCTTTTGTTCTTCAATTTTTCTTTAAATGACTGCTTTTACTAGCAGTTGGGTTTTTGGAATGTAAGACTGTTCTTGTGCTTAAAAATCTGTTTAATTTGGCAATAAAGCCATAGATTCATAAAACATTTTTTGTTTAAGGTGGTTTTGGTGATGGATGCTGATAAGCAGCCGTCTGAAAGAGATGACTTCTTCCTGGGGGTAAGATGCAACAATATTCCATACAGTCATTGCTGTTCCCTGAGATGTCAGGAATTCTAATGATTGTTCTTCTTTTGGGGGGTGAAGGCTATCAACTGCTTCTTCATCCTGTACTATCTGCTGGAAATGTTGCTGAAAATCTTAGCAATGGGCTTGAAAAGATACTTGTCTTACCCAAGCAATAGATTTGATGGACTTCTGACTATAATTTTGCTGGTAAGTGCTTTGTTAACTTACACATTTTGGGTTTGTTGGCTAGGGAGGTTAGGGAGCTAGAAGAGCTGGTGGGATTACTTATTTTTCAACACTGATCTGCTGAGCTCAGCAGCATGAGCCAGTATTGTGGGATTGTGTGGCTGGAAAGTTTACATGGTGGTTCTCTTAGGTTCTGATGATAAGCATATTTAAATCCATGGAAAAGATGCTTTTCCTAATAAGAAGCCTTTTTAATTTTATTGGGAAAAATTCAGCTCTTGGAATAATTACGTGAGGCATTCTGTTTTGTAGTTTAAAACCACTTTGCTCTTTAAAGTAAAAGGAAAAAAAAAAAAAAGGTCAGACTATTTTAATAATTATGTGGTCAAAGCCTGATGACCCTGTAGCAGATGAGGTCAAATTCATGGTTAATGGTATTCACTGTATATCCTTTTATGAGTCACTATTGGGTGTATGTACATTTGGTTAGTTTGGGGAATAGCAAGGCAAATATGACAATTCAGAACTTTAAAGTGAGTCAAATTAGTGGCTTAAAACTCTTGAAAATGTTTCCTGTCAAGAAGATTAAATAATTTCTGGAACTCAGAATTACAAATGAAGTTTTGACTTTGTTTTTTTTGTTTTTGTTTTTCTTTCCTAACTGAAGATTCTGGAGATTGCAACTTTTGCTGTGTATGGATTTCCTCACCCTGGCTGGTGAGTAACCTCTATGACCTGCTGCCCTTTGCTCGGTGGCTGGGGTGGGTCAGGGGAACACACACACATTCATACACACACATCATGATGCTGTGATTGTCAGCCCAGTCTTTAATTTACCAAACTTGATAGAATTTTGCATCCTTGTAGTCATTAGAGGCTGTGCAATATAGATAAGTGAAACAGTTTTTATTTTTTCTTAGTGTTTGAGTTCTGTGTAGCTCTTCTGAGAAGGATGCATTTGTTTTAATTGTAATCTGATTTTAAATAATATATTGGCAGGTCTGTGCTTACCAGGGGTGCAGAAGTGGGAATTTGGTACAGCATACATACTTAATATGTTTCAGTATCAGATTGTCCATAAATCTGATTATATGAACTCCCAAACAGCTGATGAAACCTCTTCAACCCTGTATTTAGATTGAAGGCTGAGGTGTTTTTCATACTATAAAATTTAGTAAGAAAATTCCCATGGACCTACACTATTTGTCTATGTTGTAATACCAAGCAGTTGTATTTTGATTTTCTTAAGTTCAAACAGCTTTTGGATAACTCTCCTGATTTTGTTGTAAAAAACATAAAAATCATTGCTTCATCTTAAAATTTGAAAACTATCTCCACAAGAAGAGAGGAAACCAAAGGAATTCTGGAAGTTTTCCTGACTCTTCACTGGTGATTCATAACATTGTTACTTTGTGTCTTCATGCAAGCTCACACTTAAGACCCTAGCACTCCCTGATTTTTCAGAATATTTGTTATGTTGCCATCAAGAAGTTCTCTTACTTTACAGTAGAATCTCTGAAGAGAGCTAGACAAGTCAGACCTTAGGATTTTAGAAGCGTTCACATTTGAGTACTACTTGTATTCCTATCACCCAGAAGTGTAATTGCTACAGACAAATGATGTTAATTATTAATGCTAACATTATGTTTGAGTTTGATTCTGCCCTTTGGTTTTTAAATGTAGGCAGTTGTTTGCTCTGTCATCTTGGAGCACTAGTAATTTTTGTTAGTTCTTTGTGTCAGTCGTTGCAAACAGCTTACCACCCAGATGAGTCACTCTTGAGTGCTGATGTGTGCTACTGTCACATCCACAGACCACCACCTTCAGGGCAGGACAATGATGTTGCTGAATTATCTAGAATATGCCCTCTGTGCAGTGTTACCTTAAATAATTTCTTTAATTGTTGGAGTTAAATGTATTGGAGGTACAAATCATGATTTTAGTATCAGTGTTACCAAGGGCCTTTGTCATTAGCAGCTTTAGATTCCCACCACCTGCTCACCTTTCCAGCCAAGAAGCATTCAGGATGTTTATGTAAAATGTAAAATTCAGGGCTGGGTTTTGAAGTGTCCTATCTCCCATGGAATGATGACATGTAAGGCAGAAGGTTGACAAGACAGTGCTTTAACCTAGTGCTGTTTTAAAGCTCTTCTTCAGCCAGGCATACCCTGAAGGATTAATGCCTATCTTTGTGCAAGTCCCTGAAGTATCTCCCTCCAGCAATTCTTTTGATTCACTTTGCTTTCTGAAAGGACCCTCTTTGGTGCCTCCTGCCCAGCACAAGGCACAAACATGCACTACAAAGAGCTCTCTGTACATATTTAAGAGCCCAGGCTACAGGGATTCCTTCCTTCATCAGTTATTAGTTTACTGTAGCTGAGACTCCTGCTAAATAAATCAATATATTTACAATTACCTGTAGCCCAGTGGATTTAACTGTGTCTTCCTGTCATGGGCTGTTGCTCTGATGTGTTACTTTCTTCTGCCTTTCCCAGGAGACCTGAGTTCATGGGGTTGTTATCCCTGTGGGATATGGTGCGGCTGGTGAACATGTTAATTGTGTTCAGGTTCCTGCGGATTATCCCGAACATGAAGGTGATTGCTTTTCCCTCCACAACTCGGATTTCTGTGTTGGTCAAGCTACAGATTTTGTTAGAGCCTTTAAGAATAATGTGTAGGTTGCAATTATCTTGCACATGAGTGGAATAGCTGAGCTCTAACTGTCCTGGCTTTTGCACAGCCCCTCACAAAATCACTGTCTCTTGAGCTGTTTACTCTGGTGAGGGAGCAGGCAAGTTCTCTTAATGTGATTCTTTGTCCTTTTACTAAAAGAAATGATATGGATTTGTACGTATGATGAGTGTCATACATACAAAATTCTATTCTGTTTTAGTTCATGGCTTTGGTTGTTACTACATTGCTGGATCTGGTGAAAAACTTAAGAGCCTTTGCAGGAATCCTTTTGGTAAGTCACGATGGAAGATTGTAATTTCCTTTGTTGTAGTATAATAAGGGTATGTCACCAACAAAGTTAACAAGGTTCTTGTTCTCTTGTTATGAGCAGTAACATTTCACCTTAACCAGCCAGTTCTTCTCCAGGGCATGTCTTGGAAAGCCACAATAAACTGCTGGTTTGTGATTGTCAGCACACAGTGGTGGTGCCTCCTTTAGCAGGAGAATCTTTAAAAGATTGATTAAAGCTTCACTTGAGTGTTTGCCGTAGCTTGGGTAGTGTGGATTCAAATAAAAATTCATTCATGCTAAAAGTATACCAGTTTTTCTTACCCTGTTTTGCTTATGTTAACTTAAATAGCAAAACAACTTTAAAATTGTTTTTGGCTGGGAAGGTCTTGAGATGGCATGTTTGGACATGATTTTTTAAGAGCCTCTACCATCCTGGTTTAGGTGTGTGTGTGTATAGAACATAGACTCAACAAACATGATTAAAGGGTGGATCACAATGTGTGATATCCATTACATAAATTCTCCCTACTCTTGCGTTTCTGGCTTTGCAACCATTTCTTCCTGGTAGGGCAAAGAACTGCCTAGGTAGATTTGGTTTTGCTATTGTTCATGGATTTTTATAGGGTACCTTAATTTGAATGGTTAAGGATCAATGATTTGTTGCTCTAGTCTGTATACCTAGTATGCAATTTAACCAGAATATCTATTTTTGTCATTAATAATCTCTACTTTTATCTGTAGAGGATAGACCTTAAATTGATTTGTGTTGCACTTTGAAATAAAGATATTGGTTCAGGCAAATCTAAGGGGGTAAAAACCTCGTTGTGCTGTACACCTCACACTTCTGAGACAAGTCTGCCTCTTGTCTGTGGCACCAAGACAGGTGTTTGCCCCTTCCATTAATTTAATTTGCTTTTACTTGAGGGTGCATGGAAGCTCTCACTAAGCTTCTGCTGTAGTGAAATCTGACTCCATTGCCAGCTGATAAAGGTATCTTTCCTAATGTTAGCCTGGAACACACATGCTGATAAAATAATGTAACTGATCAGCTAATTTCTCAGGCAGTGAGTGTTTTAAATATAACTTTTTTCAAAGAATAAAATTAATTTTGTTGCCAGGCCAGATACCCCATCTTCTGGCACTCTGTGAAATGTCAGCTTCTGCTTATACCAGTGGTGTTCAAAGTTCATAGGTCAGGGCAATTCTCTTCTATTCCTTCAGACTTGCCATGCTTGGGCTTGTTTTGTAGCAAAATACCAAAAAAACAAAAACAAAAAAAACCCACAAAGAAAACCAAAGCAAACTTTTTGCTTGAAGACTCAGCTTGCTTCAAACTTTCCTGGGGTAAATGGCTCTTTCTCAGAGAAGTAAAGCTGTAGGTTATTTCTAGAAAAAACTTTTTAGGATAAAAATTGCAATATCACCTAGGCGACTGCTAAAGACTGAAAGGTGTCTCTTTAAAAAGAAATTTAGATTTCTAACAATTAAAAGACAGAAGTTCCCAAATCCTATTTCAATGTTATTGAAAATTTTTAGACTAATTAACATTTTAAAGGAAGTCTCTGATGGAAGAGAAAATACTGACATAGTTTTGTCTTTCAGGAAAGCTTACTTTCATTGATGCTATCAGAATACCCCTCAGATATTTAGGTTGTTCCTTGTAAATACTTGTACTGAGCTTTGGTTTTGACTTTCTATTCTGCAATGGTTGTAGTTAAATAGCACCATTCTGAGACACAGAGACGTAAAATAGATGATTAAGTGATTTAATGCATTTTAACAACTGAAAAATAGGTAGAATATTAAAAAGTAAGAACAAGCAGTTGAGAAATATTTTCACTTTAAAAGCTTCAGGCATTGTTCTTGATGCAATTACTTTAACTGTGGTACTAATATAAATTCTGTGTTAATTGCATTTTGCTTTCTTATTTTTTGACAGACATATTCAAAGCTAATAGTTGGTTGTTCCTTTCAGGTGGTTTTCTATGCATTTGCTATAACTGGCATAATGTTATTTAAAGGTGCTGTTGTTCCCTTGGGAAATACCAGGTAAGATTCTAAACATCACTGCTCAGAAAGAATCTGTTTTTCAAGAGCATCTGCAACTTTTACCTCTGAGCTTTTTGTGGTTGGTTTTTTTGGCTTTTTTCCCCTCTCATTCTTGGAGCCACCCTACTTTTAATGTTAAAACCCAGCGCTTCATTATCTGCTACTCCTGTTTCTTCTTGCTGCACTGAAATTGCAGGAATGCTTATCTGTAACTTGGAATTTTACCCTACTTTATCTGAAATATATATTTTTAACTGTTTATTTTTTGCTTGTATGAGATACTCTAACTTTCTACGAGGGGCTCAGAAGAATTCTAAAGCAGAGTTCACAGAGGGCTGTGTTCACATCAGCCTGTAATCTCTTGCAGTGCTGCCAACACAACTCATGACAATGGCACTCTGCAGTGTGGGACCTATGAGCAGCTGGAGTACTGGCCCAACAACTTTGATGACTTTGCTGTGAGTCTGATCATGGATGATATCCCTCCTTCTTCCCCTCTCTACCTGTCTTTCCTCCTCGTTTATTGAGGTTTAAATCTGCAGTACAGCAACTTAAATGCTGTTCTACTCCTGTTATTTAGGCAGCAGTGGTGACCCTCTGGGATGTGATGGTGGTGAACAACTGGCAAGTCTTTTTGGATGCATTTTCAAGATATTCCAGTCCGTAAGTAGCTGTAATAATACTGAAGAAGTCCCATATAAATCCACCTTATACCTGGTACCTGAACAAGAAGTATATGCACAGCACAGTTCCTACCATCTACTTAGAGGGGTGCTGCTTACCTTTCTTTTGGACTAGTTCAGATATATAGGAAATAATCCTAATGCTTTTGTGTTTTCTCTGTGGGTGAACAATTTTTTGTAGACTTAAAACCTTGGACATACCTTTCACTTCTATTTACTGACTTCATGGGGGATGTTTGAATGAACTGGATAGCGCCTGGGTTGAACTGTTCCAGTGACCCTTGGCTGGTTAACTGAGGGGAGTTAGTCTGTTTGGCTAACTTAATGAAAAGCAAACATTTTTTGTTTTTAATTTTTTGATCCAGGCCCCCTTTTCCATTAAGAAAGTAGTAGTATTATATTTCAAGGAAAAAAAGTGATTTCATGGTGCTTTGCTCACTTTCAGGCTGAGGTTATTTGCTGCCTTCTTTATGTATTGTCTGTTCATCTGATCTGCAGGTGGGCAAAGATCTATTTTGTAGCCTGGTGGTTGATCTCCTCTGTCATCTGGGTTAATCTCTTCGTAGCTTTACTTCTGGAGGTAAGGAGGTGTGTTTGTTTGGTGTGAGATCCTGAAAATGGGTTCTAATTTGTGCAGGAAATGAAAAGAACCCAGACAACTTTATGTTGGGTTTGTGTATGCGCTTACTTTACCTTTCTTCTTGCTGCTGTATGCCCGAGGGGCTGAGCAATTGTTTTCTTTTTCCTAGAGAACTGTATGTTTTATTTGCAATTTTGTCACAAAACTGGTTGTGTCTCATTGGGTGTGTATAATTTCATTGTATCACTCTCTTTGTTACAAAGCTGATAAATATTTAAAGTGTTACAAAATTGCTTCTCTCATACATTACCATTTAAATTCAGCATTAGTTATTTAAGCTGCAGGCTTTTTGCATTTTGATTTGTCAGCAAATGAAATGAGCAATTTAAATGCAATATTTTAATTTTTTTTGGTTCTCCTGTGTTTCTTCCCACCCTAGTTTGAATTACCGCCATTGTTCAGTGCCACACTAGACGAGTGGAACTGATTACTTATTTTCAAGAGATCATATTCTAGAGATTTTCAGAGAAACTGTGGGAGTGCAGTTGCCTGAGCAATGCCATGAAGAGCATGTGGTTCCGCTATTTACTCACTGCATACTTTCCTGAAAATCTAAATTTCTGATGGAGAAGGGCATGCTAATCATAACCATCTCCTCCAGGTTCACCATTGCAGACTTCTCTTATAGGTAGTGGAGGGAGCAGAGAGCCTGCAGAGGGCACTTTACCCCATCTCAAACCCTATGAAAGTTTCTTTTGGAGATGTTCTTGACATTGCTGACTGTACTAAGAATTAAAATTTACTACAGTAGGAAGAATGGCAAACTTTCAGTCTAGAGCTCTTCTGCCTGCTTGTTTTAGTATGGCTGTGGCCAGAGGTTGCTGTCAGAGCAAAGGTGCAGCATTCCATACCAGAAAGCAGGATGTCACTATTTTTCTCTCTTTTTAAAAAAATTTTATTTTTTTTATTTTTGCCTGAGCTGCTGTGTGTCTACTCCCTGTTACTCCCTATGTATTCATTTGTCAGAGTTGCTCAAAATGGATAAGGGAACATGACAAAACCTGGACTAGCACTATGTTTATATGTTGCTGAGTTTTAAAGAGCAAGAAATTCAAATCAGCTGAAGTCTTGTGGGTAGTTCACACAGGTGTCTTGGGGAGGCAGTCCTTGCTAGGAGCTGAAGGCAGCAGGGCTGTCTCCTGCTCTGCTGTTCTTTCAGTTTGTGATGAGAAAGGTATTCCACTGCTGAACAAAAGCCTGAGTGAAGTAGTGACCTGCAGCAAGTATATAATCTGATGTCTAAGTAGTTCTGTGTTCTCTAAGTAAAAAAAAACCTTACTCCCAAACCTTATCTATAAGCACAGTAATGACATATAACTTATTTTCTGGTACCATCAGAAGAAGAAGCCTTTATATTTTTGCTGCTCCTTTTACATTTCAGAACTTTATTCACAAGTGGGACCGTCGCTGCCAGCGAGAGTCTCTTTCAGATATTGAATACCAGCGGACAGTTGAACTCATGTTCAGGTGAGTTGCGCTGGACTTGATAATCAGTGTAGGTTTTTTTTTCTTTGTCTGTTTTAAAGAAAGTCTGCTGGCTGCAAGATGTTTTCTGTTTCCTTCCTCTGAAGCAAACTGTTTCATCTGTTAGTTTGGAGAAATCCAGCAAGTGCTTTAGTTAGGCCTGCTTTAAGCTGTCTTGGTAGCCTAACCTTTATATGCTTTGTGCTCATAGTAGGGTGGGAGAGGAGGTGCTGGGGGTGAGGGGAACAACTGCTGAGGGAGGAAAAAACAAGGGATAGAAGAGAAGGGAAGCTGAGGGAAGTGATGCGTGTTCTTGGCTTATTATGAAATTGTGGGTGGTGAGTTAATGCTTGATGATTGTGCATTAGTGGAACTTGTGGTGCATGTTGGATACTCAATAGTAGCATTGGGAGCATGTTCTCATTTGGGAGTTTTTTCCGGAAAACAAATCTACTGACCTTCAGTTGTATTGTACTGTGTGCAGGAAATTGCTTCCCTGCTTCTTGTGGGAAAACAGCTGCTGGTTTCCATGACACATCTGTAGAGGATGGATCACTTGCAACTAGATGCATCTTTAGGGAGCATCAGCTTATTGTAATTTTAATTCCTTGTTTCATTCCTGAAACAAGCACACGTTACATCTCAGTATGTGCATTGCAAAAAAAAGTGCTGGTAAGCTCCCTTTGCTGCCCCTAACAACTCATGCTTTTTCTTTGTAGAGATGTTTTGGAAGAACCTACAGAGGAGGAGTTGATGGAAAAACTGCACCAGCACCCACACCTGCAGTTATGTAGGTGACTGGTGGGAAGGACTGATTTATTTAGACCTCTGTTTTTTTGAGGTTGCCAGCTGGAAGAAACTGAATGGATTTTCTGTGAGATGCTGTTAGGAGAGGGGCTTGTAGGACACTATGTGAGGTTTTGCTTGGGAATTCTCTGCAGAAAGTTTTTTTTTTTATTTGGGATTCATATCTTTTTTTGAAAAAGATTTGAATCTTGCTAACTTGATTTTAAGTTGCAATTTTAGAAGGAGTACTGAAGCTGTTATTTTTATAGGGTGTTGATATCAGAAGGTTTTATTTACTTTTTTTAGTAGGGAAATTCTGTTTAAAATGACAGTGCACTTTAAAACATGAACTTTATAACCACTAAGCCTGCTACTTTTTTCAGCACAAGAAAATGGAGCTGCCTTTTCTGGCAGGCAAATGTAGCAAGGGCTGTGCCCTGCGATTCATGAATGGATTAGGCAGGACCAGAACAAAATCCTTAATCTTCTTGTAGTGAGAGCTGAAACACTATTTTTATTGTAATGTGACACCAGCATATCTTACCGAATTTTCGGGAGTTAAGCATGTCAGAACACAATCAATTCCAGCTTAGTAACAGGGACTGCCTGCTTTGCACATCCTCTGTTTTAATTTGCTTTCCATGGGGGGTTTGTGCTGATTCTGCCATTCAGGTCACTGAGAGCAGTTGGAAACTGGACTGGAGCAATTGCACTTGTGGTTTTCAATGTGGTAAAACTGAGCTCTCTTTCAGAGTCAATATTCTCATGTTGCTCTTTACTGAACCTCTTCCTTTTACTTTCATCCAAGTCCTGTTGCACACTGTGTTGTATTCCATGAAAAAGCTTAGGAGAACAAACTTTGGCTGGGTTGTTGTACCATGATCACTGGAGTCACCCACTTTGATTATCCCATTCAGCCTTTTTTTTTCCACTCCCCCTTAAAGTGCTTAACAGTTGAAATTTTAATTCAAGCCTGTGGGAATTGAAGGTGCTCAACCTGTACTGCAGGATCACATGCTTTTATAGCTTAATGACCACATGCTGTGTACCACTAACTTTCACCTGGGTAAAACTTTTTGGGTAAATAAGTTTCTCAACAAATCCAAAGTGGAGGATTCACAGTAAGCTATGTCCACATGCTCTTTGTTATCCCTTGGTGTACCTCTGAAGAGGTGTTTTTGCTTGAATCTCTATCACATAACTAGTAAACTGCTGTGAAGAATAAAATCTACCACAACTACTGTTGTATATGTAAAAATGAAACTGCTCTTTGGGGCACAGCCTTCTCATGGAGACACTTATCACCAAAATAGACATTATCGTGGTCATCTCTGTATTGACAAAGGCTTGAGGGAGGGAATTGGCTACTATTTTTAAGTCCCTTAATTGTTTTTTTAGTTAAAAAACATTTTTCAAAAGTGCCAAACAGTCATCCTCTGTACCTTTCCTCATCTTTTTTCATAATTTTCTATTTTTCTCTGTCCTGCATGAAGGAGAGCAAAATATCCAGGATGGTGCATTTGAGGTCAAAACCATATTTTTGCCTTGTTGTCTCACTGTTGAGAAATTATTTAATGAGTCTTTCTGTCTGTTTCTTTTCCTTTTTGCTTGTATTTTGCTTGTATTTTCTTTGTACTGTGGAAAAAAATGTTGCAGCTTTCATATGTGTAGAACAAACGTGAGCTGAGTTCTGAGCTACTCCTGCAGTCTTTCTTTGCTTCTGTAATCCTGCCTCTTAAGCCATGCCCTTGTCTGTGTGCAGTCTCTTGTCTCTGTTCCAGATTAAGCCACCCAGTAACTCACTTGCACTGGTTTCAGTGGCATCATCATCCAGTGGTGTTCAAAGTTCATAGGTCGGGGCAGTCCTATTCCTTCAGACTTGCCATGCTTGGGCTTGTTTTGTAGCAAAATACAAAACAAAACAAACTGCAAAAAAAACACAAAGAAAACTAAAACAAACGTTTTTGCTTGAAGACTCAGCTTGATTCAAGCTTTCCTGGGGTAAATGGTTCTTTCTCAGAGAAGTAAAGCTGTAGATTATTTCTAGAAAAAACTTTTTAGGATAAAAAGTCAGTCATGCACTTAAAATACTCATCATCACAAACCTATAAAGGCATCAGCACACAGTTTTTCTAGTTTTGAGTTTGTTCTGTTCAGTATGGCTTCATGTCAGGATGGTTTCTGTTCCTTCTAGCATGATGTATAATCACTGCCACCAGTGTATTGGAACTTATTACACAGTGGTTAAACATTCTTATTTTACCTTTTTACTGCAAAAAAAAAAAAATTGTTTTCCACTTTTCTGAATACTTAAAGTAGCTTTGCCTTGCCAAAAAGAAAGTGTCCAATTCTTACCAGCCTACAAGTGTGATTTTTTTTTTTTTGACCTCTTAAGGTTCTTCAGGGTTTTGTGGTTGATTTTTATTTCTTTTTGTTACATTACACTATAGTCTACCAAAGCAACACAAATTGGTGTGGGATTACCATAAGCCTCACAACTGTCTCTGTTATTTCATCTTTACATCTGGACAAATGTGGAGAAGGCATTCTGAAGGGAATAGTCTTTCTTGTTCTTGTTTCACATTTGTGTAATTGACTGAGATTGTAAATAGAATTTAAATACAAAATTATGCTACCTTATGTCACTTAAACCAGGAGATGTAAATGACCACAAATCTTACGCAATAATTGTATAAGTCATGAAAATGAATGTACGTTATTAGGTAAAATTTGAGATTTGCATTATTAAAAAAAGTTTTTTCTTCTTAAACCATGAAAATAACTGGGGTGTGGAAATTATTCTTGTGGTTTGTTTTTGCCTTTCTCTTGCTACTGATTTCTGCAGTGCTGGACATCTCTGTTCCCATTGTTTTTGCCAGTTAAGGGCTGGGCCTGTAGAGGAACTTACATGCAAGTGAGATGTAAGTGCTTGGTTTCAAAATGCAGACCTAATGGATGTTGCTCTGTTATTTTTCAGTTCTAGAGGCACATAGCATCCTCTGTAGGTACTTGGCACACTCAGTTTCTAAGGTGAAACCTCATTGGAACCAAGCATTGATGGTTTTGAGCAGGTTGATTTTCATTTGCGTTTCTGTCTCTATAAACCAGGTGTTCCTTCATCTCTCTTTTCCCCAAGTGATCAGTGGAAAAGCATTCTCATAGCATTTCAACTGGGGCAGATTTTGCACGTAATTTAGCAGAGTCCATGATATTCTTTGGTAGTATATTCTGGTTTAGAGGATGGTGGGGTTTTACTAAGGACAGAACAAAATTGGTTCTGGAACAAGTTGATGTCTCTGACAATGTTTGTTGTAGATGCTTGGGTGGAGCATGTGAAAGCCAAAGCCAAAAGAAGAACACCTTGTGTTATTAAATCAGGATCAGATTTTTCTAGCTTCTGGAGGAAGACCTTAGTCACTTAATTAAGGGTAATCTGAGATGCCTCATGTATTTATTTTTCCTTCCTGATTTGCTATGAATTTTTATTGCTTAAAGATCTAGGAGTGGAGGGAGAGGAAGGATTCAACTGAAGTGTTCTTTATTCTTTCAGTAAAAATACAGAAATACAGTGATGAAACTCACAGGCACACTCAACTATGAACTTGACACGTTTTGGGGAATATTGCTTTGCATCCCTCCAGCACTTTTTAAAGTGCAGAAAAAAAAAATAAAAAGGATGTATAAAGCTAGAAGAAAAAGGAGGGCCTATAGGAAAATGATTCAGGGTATGAATTAGTTACCTTCACCTCATGTTTCAGAGCTCTTACCTTGCTAGATGGTTTATCTTTTCACCTGCCTGTATAATAGGAGTAGTGCAGGGTGTTACCATGGCTTTTGCAGTTTAACATTGTGCTTTTATCAGATCCAGTCACTCCAGTGCTCTGTCTTGGGGTTTTATTGAAAACCTATATTTGCCTATATTGTTCAAGTCGGTGTTAATGATTTTTTTCTTTCACTAGATTTTTGTCTAATTAAAAGCATAGACAACTCTTGTGAGTTTTCCAGAAATCAGCTGATTTTGACTTAATCTGAAGTCTTTATAAACATGCAAAACCATTTGTTTTCTGAATTCCAGGTAGGAAAATTTGGTCTTCAAGGGTGGAGGGGTAAAATTGACCTTGGAGTCCATCTCTTAGCAATACACTCTATATGACACTCTTTCAAAATGACCTTGATAAACTGGGGGAAGTAGCCAAAACTGGTGAAGTAAACTTTAAGAGATATGTACTGTTACAGTTCACCAGTATAGAGCAGGGAAGAAGTAGTATTAGAAGATAAATATGGGGCTGATAGTCTACTACAAATTGAATGAGCTAACAGCATCTGAAAGAGATCAAAAATAATCTGCATGTTTTGGGCTCTGCATTTTAAAGTAAACAGTCAGGGGAAGGTGTTTATCACAGGACAACAGAGGTCTTAAGATATATGAAAGGTATGAGTTTAGAAAAACTTTAGAGTACATAATTTATTCACCTCAACAAGAGGCAGACAAATACTTTTTAAAAACAATACTCAAATATGTAAATGGCTGAGAGGAGTGAACTGTGGTAATCTGTAAGCTGTAAGCGGCATAATCGCTGTGTGCTGGTTGTAGGAGAAGCTGTAGTTTGGATTTGAGGCTGTTCCCTAGCTCTGAGCACTGTATGTGGGAGGTAGCAGACTCCCCTTTGCTCAAGAGCTGTTTTAGGAGGGATTTGACAGTCACCTGCTATAGCTTTGTCTGGATATTTGTGAAGCTGCCCCAGCGTGGTGGTGGCTCAGCTGCTCCCTGAGATCCTGTCCCGCCTACCTCTCTCTTTGTGGTTTCACTGGAAAGAATTCCCGTGGCTGTAACAAACCTAGCTTTTATTGTTGCAGCCTTCCACAGTTCTGCTGAATCTAGCTAATGGCTTACAAATGTTTATAGCGTGCAAGTGTTGTACAAGTAGGGATAGCAAAAAATAAAATTATGCTCCTTCAGCTTCTCATTATACACAGGAAGATGAGCTTGAGTTGTGTGTGCTGTGTTGCTGATACTTGATCTTGCTCTAGCTCCCTGTAGTTCTCCAGACGTTCACTCTGCTGAGTTCCCTTTAATCTCATTTCTAAATCCCTTGACTTTTTGGGTAAGAAGAGGGCATGTGTTGCCCTTCTCCCAGTTTGTGTTGGCTCATTGACAAGCCAAGTAGGTCAGATAACTTGGCTTTTCCCTTGATGAGGGCACTTAGTTTGGGCACTGTTCTCTGCTTGCTAGATGTCACAAAATGCATGACACTAATACCTCTCACACTTCAGCTCTTCTTTGAAACTTGGTTTGATTAATGAATTCAAAAGTTATTGCCAAGGGACTGATGCTGCACAAATCCTAGGAACAGCTAGAAAACCTTACAGAAAACAAAGATTAAGTAATTAACCTTAATATTAAAAAACCTTACCTTACCAAAGGTAATGATGAAGTGGTTAACAAAATTAATTTTGTTGATGGAAATAGGTCTGATGTTTCCCTGGATCCGAGGCAGACAGAATCTGAAACCTTTCTTGATTTCTTTTCTGCGCCCTCCAGACATACAATCTCTTTTTTAAAGATAAAATAGATCATGAAGTATCTTAATCATGAAGTGTCTTAATCATGAAGTTAAGGTCGTGGGAAATCTGTTGCTAATTCAGGAATAAACACCAGATCATCAGACTTCCTTAATCCTAAAGTTCATATTTCATTATGAACTCAAAACCTCTTCTATATTTGTAGAGCTACAATTTTCCCAGCATAAAGTGAAAGAAGACGGTCAGAAAAAGACTCCCTCAAGGCTGAGCTGGCATTTTTTGAATACTAAGTACATGGGGGTATGTCCAGCAAGCCACTGGAAGAGCCACCTATCATTATCTCCCACAGAGAATATGAGAAGAACTTCAACACTGTATAAAATGGAGTCACAAGGCCTAATTAATCGTTTTCAAAAGTGTCTCAGTTAAGTAAAATTGTTGCAATCCTGGAGGAAAAACTGTGGTGTGCATTTGCCTCCACCATCTATGCACTTGTTTGCCAAAGGAAGCAAAAGGATAATTTGTCATGAACTTTCTATGTTACCCACTATAAGAGAAAACCCAAATGTTACCTTTGATATGGGATTCCATCCATTGATGTAGTTTATTTGCATCATATTCTTATCTAGTCCTATATTTAATATTTTTTCCACAGTAATTGTATAAAAGAATGATTCACTGATGGTGAATTTCTTAACTGGAAACCAGAGGCAATTGCAGCTCGTCCTTTAATGCTAGGAATTCCGTGTAACAGTCTCAGTCATCTTTTTCCCATTAGCCAGTGGAGCAGGTGTTGTCTTTGTTCTGTGCAGAGACTTCCATGGACCCCATCACTGCAGTGAGTGCCTCCCAAGCACTCTTCTGAAAACATCCTGCTGGGATAGGAAAATACTGCTATCCTTATTTTGTAGATGATCAGCTGAGATATTTGGTGATCTGCCCACAGCCGAGCTTGAAATCCGTGGGAGAGTTAGGAATAAAACTTGCAGTCCCTGCTCACTGCCTTTGCTAACACACAATGCTGGCTTTTTTTTTTTTTCCCCACCAGCTGTGAGCTTCAGTTGCGTGTTTAGAAGATGATGTTTACTTTTCCGTATCTATTGGTTAATAATTTTGTTGCTGCCTATTCTTGTATATAACTTTTTTACTTTGTTTAAAAGTTTAAAAAAAAAATCCTGGAACCTCTAAACTTCTAATTCTACATATTTCCTTATCAAAAGAGGAGGAAGAATTATTGCTTATTTGCTGTCTTATTTATAAATATTTAGTAGGGATGAGCTGAGGCTGGCACATGCTGGAAGTTTGGTAAGTGTAAGTAAACTGATAGATTCTAGTTATTAAGTCACTAATTCAACTGTACAAACTAGAGGAGAAATACAGGATGACCATCCTAAACAACAGCTCTAGCCTTCTGTTGGACCTGAAACACACTTCAAAAATGCTTCTAGCCTCATCTTCCTTTGTACTTCTTGCATTTTGTTTTTGGAGGTGAGTGAACAGTCTGACTTTTCAGAGCTGTTGAGCGTCTGCAACATCATACTGAATGTGGAAAACTGCCCAGGAGGCCAATTGCCCCACACAGTCTCACTGGCAAAGGATCATCAGCGTTTGAGAGGGTGGAGATTCATGTCAAAATAGAAAATTGAGTGCATTTTGAAGACCGAATTCTACTGTATAGCAGGTGTGTGTGTCTATGTAATGTGAAATGCAACCTCTAATACAACCACAGGTTGGTGGGCTGGATGCAGAAATTAGAATTGAATTGTAAAGATTGTGTTACACAGCTTGTCACATTAGGTAAGACCAGAAGGGATTTTGATTTTTATGCTTAAAATTATCGTTATGGTGTGGGATTCTGGCTAAAAGCAGACTGGATTTGTTATCTTCCAGGAAAGAACTGCTGTTTTGTGTCTGCTGCAAAACTGTAACACTATAGCATTGAACTGGGTGGTGGTGTAACAATACCTTGTACAGTGAGCATCCTGAGCATCCTCTGAGGTGAACTGGGAAGCCAGTCTGGCCCGTACTGTGTTATTGTGTTAGGCCTCCTTGCCTTTAGGAATGAATTGTTGAATTGGTTCCTCACATGATGGGCTGAGCTGCTGACAGAGTGCTCTTTTTTTTTTTTTAGAAAGTAAAACTTGATTCTTTAATGTGTCTTCCCATACCTGTTTAATACTAGTAATCTTCTATTTCACCAAAACTACAAGGGTTTAGTTCCCGGCATCCTGGATAATTGGTGGTTTCTCTGAAAAGACTTGGACAATTGCTATAGCAAAATGCCTCCAAAAAAATTCCCTGTGAAATCAAAGGTGAAGCTGTTAAGACACCCAGACAATAAAACTTAGATCAAAGTAGCCAGCAGAAGGGGCCATAGAGGAACAGGTTGTCCTTTAAGCTTCACTCTGTTGTGTGACGTGTCACCCCTCTCTTTCTGTAATCAGATTTCATGAAGGAAGCAAAGCTATTCTTTCCTCATGTAATTCAATGAGAGCCCTCAGCTAGATGATCAGCAGGAAAAACACCTGCCTTCCTTGCTTTAGATTTGATGGTAGACCCCAGTTTTTGATAGGAGTTGATTAATCCATAGTCCAAGCATGTGCCCACAGCAACACCTGCCACGCAGGTGAGCTTTTAATCTGGTTAATATACAAATATAATATAGATTTTTGTATGAACCTCACACACATACACACCCAATAGTAAATGTTACAAGTAGGAAAATTTAATTAAATGAGATTATAAATGTCTTATGTATTTTTTGTTGGGCAATAAAGTTGCCCATGTGGTGTAATTGAGGTCTGAAGTTAACTTGCTTGCTGAGGCCTCTCTAGGGTAGATTATGCAGACTAAGAGAGAATGTGAAAAAATGTTTTTCATGCTCTGCTTTTCTTCCTGTTTTGTCCACTAGCCTTTCCTCCTTAGGGCTGTCTTGGGTTGGTGCCCACTGTAATATCTACTGTCATCAAACTCGGCACTTAAAAATTAGGCATGTTTGAAACATCTGCTTATTTGAGACCTTCCACAGTGATTATTAACTTTTGCCTCTGAAGTTTCCAAAGCCCTTGGATCTCTTCTCATCTCCTGAGTGACCCTGATGCAGTCCTGAGATCTGTAAAGCAGAATCCTCTACTTCCTAATTGTGTAGACATTGGAAGGTGAGGTATGAGGAAAGTTTGGGTTCAGGCTTAAATATTCTGAGGCTCACATGCATTGTATAGGTGGACCTTGTGAAATGTAGGTCTGAGGTACCTCATATGCAGTTCTGCACCGAATTTTCATGTGGCTCATTTCTGATCTGCACAGAGAGGTGTTACCTGGCTTTTCATCAGACACTCATGAACAGGTGTTTGGGGAGGATCATGTCTAGTTCATTAAATGAGGAAGAGCTGAACTAAATCCCAATCCCACACAGATAAAATGGTGGTTTGGATTAACATGTTTGTGACCCATCAATGTATGTCTGAATCCCACTTGTGGTGGTGTTCAGGCTTAAGTAGAATATGTGTAAAATACTGCCATCTGAATTAGGTCACTGCAGAGCTGGGCTTACCAGCAGGGTTAATGGGACAGAGCCCTCTGACCAGCAAAGGCTGCTTCACCATTTATGCTTCAGGCCATTTTATAGGATTGCAGTCACAGTCCTTCTGACTGTACAATATCTTCTTGCCTGCTTCACAAGATGTAGGAATGAGTACTCCTGTGAAAGGTACGGGTAGGTCAGGCACAATGCTCTCAAAATAATTTTGAAATAAGTTTAAAAAAACTGGATTATCTGACCTATCACAGAAGGCACAGAATCTGCCCTATAGGCTTCTTGGGGCAGAAATCCTCTCTCTGGAAATTGAGATAGATGAAGAGAAGGAACACTTTCCAGAGAAGAAACTGAGCCAAAATAACTTGGAGCACAGAAAATTCTCTTAGGATTGGGGACTGCACCCCATTTGCCGCTCTGTTACCTTTAGTAGTAGACCTTTCTCCTCAGTAAATTTGACCTAAAGTTGTAATTTTGGTCCTTGTCAAATATATCTTAATTTGCTACTCTGACGGTGTATTTTTTTCCAGCAGTTCTCCCATCTTTTTTGTAAAGACTGGTTGGTGTTTCATCACAGTTACTGTCCTTTTTGTGGTCTGTTGGCAGAGCTTAAGAAGGAAATTGTGCAGGACTCATCTGTAGAGCTTCCCAGATACAGACCAGTGTTTCATGGGAGCAACAAACAGGGGAGGTCAGGAATTTTCCTTTCAGGTACTGAAAAATTGCTTTGAGATGCCAATAACTAAAAAGATTAAAATCTTTAAAGAAGATATAAAGATTATCTTTATTTTTTAAAAGTTTTTTATATACTTTTTTTTTTTTGGACATGAGAGGTTATTTTTAACTCTAGATATTTTTTAGCCAGCAGAGGGAGTTCAAGCCCCCATTTTACACTGACTGCAGGCTGGGCTGTGTGATCAACACTTCTGGATGCACTTAATGGAACATTCTCAGCCTAGTTAAGTGCTGGGGCCTGAATCAAGGGGTTTGAGACTGTGAATTATCAGTAATACACATTTGTTTGTACCAAGATGTTTGCATCTGTAACACTTTTGCACTGTGCTTGGCATATTAAAATGTTAAGGGTATGAAAGTGGCACATCTTATAAAGTACCAAATCCAGTGTCTTTTTGTCTCACAGTTAAATACCATTTGCTGTTAATGAGTCTCAGAACAATCTCTGATCTTTGAGAACCCCAGGAATCAGCAATGGACAGAATGTTTTGGAAGTAATTTTATTTTTTAATGCAGTGATCAAATTTTCTTGTAGAAAACTCTCAACTGAGCATTCACCCCTGAGCAGTCAGGGTCTTTTATACCAGCTCAAGCTGATAACTGTAAATGTAAACCACATTTCAAAGTAATTCATTGTATACTCTGGGCTGACAAATGTTAAATTACACAAATTTGAGCAGATGCACATGTTGGTACCCTAGATTTCTGGACAGACTCTTCAGAATGGAGCAGCTTGTTCTTGTGTGCAAATACATATTGACAAGAATTACTTGGCTAGTTTCTCAGATTTCCTGAAACTAGCACTACACAAATGTCTATTTTTACTGCAAGGAAAACTGAAATGTTCCAACTTTTGAGGACTTAATTATAGGTGGGGTGAACCTCAAGACCCACGTTACAGCACTTCCTCTTTTTCATTTAACCTAATGGGCTACCACTTGTGTTTATACAGCATTGCAAACTAAATTTAGACATAGCAGCAAGGACTAAAACAAATTGTGCTTTGTCAGGAGAGCGAAGAAAGGAACTGAGCAGTGAAAACAGTGCGGGAAGTCGGCGTGTCTGGCATTGACACAGTGCTGCGAAATCAATGCTTTGATGGCCTATAAAGCATAATAACAGCTGTGTGAAAGATTTGCTGTGCTTAGCTGGCATTATCTCTTGTGCGGAGGAAAGTACATTGTAAACCAGTAAAAATTAACTGCCACAGCACAATGATGGCTTGTGACTGGGAATTCAGATAAAGTTTTGCCGCTGTTGGCGGGATGATGAAAAGAACTGGGGCCATTTGCATACAGGTGAGGAGAGGTGGTGATGTCCTGTGTTCCCCAGAGGCCAAGGCAGCGCAGGTATGTGAAGTGCTTCAGCTCTAAGTACTGCCTTTACTTTAACCTGATGTTTTTTTTAAACCTGGTTGTAGAGTAAGAGAAGAGGATCTTGGGAAATGGACAATCCCAGGAAACATCATTGGGTGGCAGCAGAGCATTTACCACTTGCTGTGGCATCCCAGCAAAATAAAGCCAGAAAGAACAGCAGTTCTGCATGTTTGTGATGTAGGTAATTGCAGATGAGATCTCAGAATGGTATTTATGGTGAGACAGCCATTTGAGACACAAGATTTATCTCCAAAAGTGTGTTTGCATGTGTGTATGTGTCTGTGTATATATGTAAAAATATATATTTATATATAAATATATGTGCATGTAAACATAAAAGCTCTGTCTCTGCAGGTGAGGTTTGCTCTGTGATAGTGAGAAGCCTTAATGTGATGACTGCTAGCTTCCAAATTAGATCCCATATCCCTGACAGACCAAGTTTGTTCCCAAGAGATATATCTTGCTGCTGGTGCAAATAAAAGTATGTAAAAGTTCTAATTTAGAATCAACTGGGTCTGTGAATGTGACCAGGAAAAGTTACAGTTTTAATAAAAACTCCCTGGTTTGGTATAGTAAAAATATGACAAGCAGGACAGTATTTGTTACTCTTTTAGGAAGAATTGAACCTCTCCATATTTATTCTACTGCATGAGTATTTGGCCTTTTTGGATAATGCAGACAGTGCTTGAAAGACTCCAAAAATCTGTTCTATATTTGGAACTAGGAGCTAAGTGTGTTTTGTGTGTTTTCATTTTAGTGAAGAGATAGAGCATTTGATTTTCTTTGTTTTGTGTTTTCCTTTAAAACTTCACCCTGTAGCTCACACAAAGGAATGTGTCATGGCCTTAAGGAGAACACAAACTGCAGCAGGCATGCATACAAACTTGTCTGTTTCTTTTATGGAGTTACATCTTCTACAAAAAAGTGCTAACTTTTTTTTGCTGGTATTGTAAGTAAATCTCTTACCTTCCAACTACTCATTCTGCTGTCACCACCATGGAAATGCCATCAATCTCCTACTTCATGGGCAATGTTGCTGCAAATGTGGAAACTCAGTGACTGGAAGGAATTTAACATCTTTCTACTACTACTTCACCTGCAAATAAGAAAGTTAAAACTGTCCCCATGGACTTCCTTCAGGCATCAGGGACAGGCTGGCTTTGGGAATTGTTTGTTCCTGAAGTAGCGGGGGGACCTCTGTGGTTCACTGCTCCTACTGAGTACCAAATGTTAGATACCAATCATTATAGTCTGGCCTGAAGATTTTGCCTCAGTAATGCTGAGATTTTTCTGAACTATGCTGATTTCTGTTCGGTTCAAACCCAAGGCCCACAGCCCACAGAAACAAGAACAAGCTCTGAAAAAGGGCTGCCCTGTTTTGAAGCTCTCACTGAGCTCAGGATTCAGTGCTTGCTTCTGTATCCCCAAAAGTTATGACCCATCTTATTCTTGCATGAATAAGAGGCAGCACTTTCTGGATCCCAGCTCCCTGGTAGTCCTAAACCCTTATTTGCTGGTGGCATATGGCTTCTTCAAGGAATAAAGGCTTTTGGCTCCTGCAGGGTTTAATAAAGCCTATTTTTATACATGTAAGTGCTGTTGGAAACTCTCTCAAGAAAGATATCTCTAAAACTATATTGCTATTTTGTTTGTACAGATTACTGCAAGAGATTCTCAACTGTTGTCTCAACTTCTAGTAACTAAGACATAAGATTCTTGTCCTGAAAAGCTTGGAAAATTAAGCAAGAATCAATGTGAGAAAAGAAACCTGTTCAGTCATAGGAAGGTTCCTTGTGTTTGGACAGGATGTCATGAGATTATTACATCAGATCATCTTTGTTGTATCTGCAGTGATTTAACTACAGTGAATTGACTTCATTCCTGTATTTTTGTCTTGATAGTTTTAAGTAATTCCCTTGCACCCACACAGCTCTGGGATTAACTTTATTTGCCTATACACAGGTGAAATGTCCCCTTATGTGGTGTTTAATGATTTGTGTACCTTTTGCAGAACATTAAGGTGGTAGACTGGAAATTACAGGAATTGTGGAAGGTCAAATGAACAAACTCTGAGGATACCCCACTTGTCGCTAATGTCTAACCAAAGAATGCAGTCATCAGTGAGAATATGATGGTAGAAACAACATCTGAGCTTTTTATCTGTAGGGAATTGATTAGTTTGGGATTATGGTAGAGGAAATTGTTGGTGACTAATGGGAATGTTCTTATTTTTTCACTTTAGTACATGTAGCAGTATTTTCTTATTTTCTTTTGGACAAAGACACTGCTTGAGGAAAGAGGCTGGTACTGGAAAAACTTTATTAGAGAAATCCATTATACCTGTTCTAATACTGAAGTTTCATGTTCTTTTCAAGACTGTGCTGCTTTCTGTCTCTTTGAGAGGTCAGGTCTCTAAATCTCAACTTTATAACCCTTAGTTAATTAATAGCCTTTGGCTTTCATTTTCTTAATTTTCAAGGATTTGCCAACCTGACTGCAGAAAAATCATGATACCTATTGTCCTGTGCCTGTCTTGCATGCTGACAATGGGAAAACTTGCTTTTTCCCACAAGTTTGCAATGACATCCTCATCTACTCTAGGGATTACTTCAAGAGGATAACCATTTCCTCCTAGTTCAGCTTCCCTGTGTCAAAGATACTTGATCGTTTCCAGTGGGTGGAGAAGGGCAGTTTGCAGGCTGATAATTCCAGGGCATAAAACCCTCATGTTAACAAAATAACATGAGGATCTTTAAGGTCAGCACTGACTGTAGAACCCTTATAGCCCTGGTGACTACAGCCAAAGGCTATTCCTGCAAGTAATGCTAGCAGGAATTTCTGAAGGTTCATTTGGATCTGCTGTGGATCTGGCAAAACTGCATCCAAACCTCATGTGTTTAAAAGGCTGAATTTTGGGCTCAATGACTTGCCCATTTTAATGAAAGTTTGTTTTAGGTAGAAAGCTTCAGAATATGCAATTATGAAAGACCCTACACAAATTCTTGAGCAAAGACAAAAGAAGTTACTGCTGTTTTGAAGGAGGGCACCTGAAATCATCAAAATATTCATGCATTGTTGGGGCAAATTGTTACAAATCTGGGTGTTACCCTCTTTTTCAGTGTACCACAGACTTCTCAGAAGTCTCAGATTTTCATGTGGCCCTGTGTAAAAGGAAGTGATAATGTATTATTCATAAAATAGTGTTTCAATCATTTTGTCTGCTTCCCTCAATTCACTAGCAGAGGGTTTAAGGATTGATCACCTACTTAATTTAGCTTGAATTCACTGCTAAAGTACTCCAACTATGCTGTCCCTGCCACAAACAAGGGTTTGTCACTCTGTGCTATCTGAATCCGTGTCACAGGCTGCAAGCCTTGCTGAGCGTGGAGGTCCATCCTCTTCAGAGCTGTGTAATGTTCACAACAAAATTGTCAGATGTCTCTTCTCAAAGAAGTGTGGCATTTTGAAGCATTACTGTTTTACTGCAGAGCTGCCAAGTGGATGCCTTTCTGGAATGTGCAGTTTTAAGCTTTTTAGATCTGCTTGATGGTTCCTGGTCTGTGTGAGGGAGGATGATTAGATAAGGTGGCTGTAATCACCCATCTTGATCTGACACTGATGTCTCTTTCCACAGAAGTCTTGGGTGACTGCTCAGTGCACATTCAGGAAAGTTCTCCCACTCTCCTTGTTGCATGCCCTGCTTAGTTGGGTTAAAAACAGAACTTTATATTCTGAGAACGTAACCAAAGGTGGAAACCTGAGCTTCATGGGAAAGAGAATAGATCCTTTTGGCATGTCAGAATGGGTTAGCTCTTTCAATAACTCCATGGTTTTGCCCCGAATGGGAAGACTGAGACTCTGACTTCCCACTTGCTTAGGAGTGGTAGACATTCAGCTCCTACTCTGCAGAATTTGTGGTTGTCTTTGAGCTGTTCTACAGAAGAGTGAATTATTTCTTCATTCTAACTCCACTTAAAGGCCTGAAAGAGTTCTTTTTGTTTCAGTGGCCTTTGGTCAGGCCTGGGATGTGTTCTGAAAACAACAGGGACTGTCACGGTGGCTTTTTTTCACCCTAAAGCAAATTTTCAGGTGACACTGAACTCAGGGTGGTGACACACCTGAGGGATGGGATGCTATCCAGAGGGACCTGGACAAGCTTGACAAGTGAGCCCATGGGAATCTCAAAGTTTTAACAAGATCAGGTGCTGGTGCTGCACCTGGGTTGGGTTAGCCCTTGGTATCAATCCAGGCTGGGGATGAGCAGATCCAGAGTAGCCCTGGATTTGATGGTCCTGATGGGTGAGAGGCTGGATGTGAACTGGGAATGTGCAATTGCAGCCTGGAAAGTCACCCACATTCTGGGCTGTGTCCAAAGCAGGAGAGGGAGGGGATTCTGCCCCTTTGCTCTGGTGAGACCCCACCTGCAGAGCTGCCTCCAGCTCTGGAGTCCCAGCTCAGAAAGGGCATGGAGCTGTTGGAGTGAGTCCAGAGGAGGCCACCAAGGTAATGCAGCAGCTCTCCTACCAGGAGACCCTGAGAGAATTGGGATTGTTCAGCCTGGAAAAGAGAAGGATTAAGGGTGACCCAACTGTGGCCTCCAATACCTGAACAGAGCCTACAAGAAAGATGGAGAGAGACTTTTCACATGAGCATGGAGTGACAAGACAAGGAGAAATAGATTCAAATCGAGAGTAGATTTAGATTAGATATTTTTAAAAAATTCTTTATTGTAGGCTGGTGAGGCCCTAGTAGTACAGGTTGCCCAGAGAAGCTGTGGCTGCCTTTTTCTTGTAATTGTTCAAGGCCAGGGCTTTGAGCAACCTTGGATAGTGAAAGGTATCCCTACTCAGAGCAGGGAGCTTGGAATGAGATGATGTTTAAGGTGCCTTCCAACCCAAAGTATTCTAGGATTCTATGATAAACACAGACTGGCAACATAGCCTAACCTCCTGGATTTTCCAAGAGCTTTGCCACTAAGAAAATGAAGTGCATGCTTACTGTAAAATTATCAGTAAAAAAATATTTAGATGCTAGACGTGTTCAGAAACAATTTTTTAATGTTTTTGTGGGTGTCTTCCTAAGTATTTTGGAATTTTTGTATATGTAATTATAGTCTTTCATAGGAAAATTTTTGAAATTTGAATGTTCTTCTAATTGTGTTAAGGTAGCTCAATGAAGAGAAAAGAGTAATTGCGAACTGGTAAAATTTACTCCTAAGTACCCTGAAAAGATACATGAACAACACTCAAAATTTCCACCATGGTTTAATATTTCAAAGATTCATAGAATAAATGTGTTATAGCACATTTCATGCTATAGAAATAATTTTAAATACGTATTTTCCAAAAGAACTGATGATTTAGGTTCTATAATATTTGACATGTTTGTTATGTGCTTTCTGGGGCTCTTTTTGCAAAGATGGGTAAGTACAATATCACTCTGGACAGCATTTACCTAGGGCAAAGGCAGTCTCTTTTCATTCTCAATTTCTTATGGTAGTGCCTTGAGGCTGCTTAAGATCCAGACGGTGTTGTATGAGTACACAGAACAATAAATAATCCCTGTCACAAAGAAACTTTAACCCAAACAGGCAGTATGAGGAGAGGGGCATCCAGAGAAGTAAAGATATAATAAAATAACATAAATTCCAGTGTTTTGTTTTCTTGTTGAGATAAGGTGTGTTCTGGGGGAAATTAAGGGAATTGGGGGAAGAAAGGATCTGGTTGAACCTTCACAGGAGGTAAAGGATGTTGGAAGGAAGCTGAGGTAAAAGACTAAGAAAGGAGGGGAGAAAGGTGGCTCTAAACTGGATAGACAGTGATGAATCAGAGCCCCTGGATGAGTCCTGACTCAGGAACGATTTACTTCCTGTTGAGAAGCATAGGATGTTTTGCACATATATTTGTATACTCAAGGGCAGACATCTGCATGACCTTCACTTGTGGTTTCTCAGGAAGAATACCTGTTTGAATATTTAGCAACATTATTATCACTAGGTTTTGATGCAAAGGTTATAAAACCCCATTCAGGTTTTCTCTGTAGCATGGAGCATAGCAACAGCTCCAGATTCTGAGGTCCCCAAATCCTTTTTAAAGCTGTATGAATCTTGTGTCTCTTTTCAGACATGAGCGATTTCCTGCACAAGGCTCACATTCAGAAATTAATTTGAGTTGTGTGAAGGTTCTTTTCAGTGTATCAAGTGTTATCATCTAACCCCAAAATTTCAGTTAATCTCCTCCTCACTCATTGATGGGGAAAAAGAGCAGGAAAGTTCGGAACTGCCTTGATTTTTAAAACCCAAAGCACACAAAGGCCTGTTCACTTTGCAGTTGCATCTCTGATGAAATACTCAGAAAAAAAGCAAGGGGTGAAACACTAGATTTCTTTTCTTCTGTCTTGCAGCTTGGAGGTGGGTTTGGAGAAGGTTTTTTGGTTTTTAGCCAGGAAAGCTGATTATTGTTAATAATGCTACCTCTAATGTTTCATTGTAATCTTATTTTAAGGAAATGTTTGAGCATTAAGCATTTTTCCCACAGCAATGAAACAATGTACCTTTCCCTGCCAAAGATCACATTCTCATGTATCCTCTTCATTTCTGTAGCTGGAAGGTGAAGCTTGGAATTTTTCCAGTAGTCCAGCTGCCAATTTGCCATCATTGATCATTATCAGGAGCCATTTGACAGGTGTCTCAGGTATAGCAAAGCATGTTCTTGCTGTGTGTGATGTATTTATTACCTGTGTCAGGTCTTGGGACCCTGCTTGTACTGGTTTTTGGGAGGTTTTTTCACTTCTTACCTGGCTGTAGTTTTCTAAGAGGTGACTCCTATGAAATAATTAAGTCATAGTGCAATGATTGCTTTGGGGTGTGTGATGAAGCACAGAGTTTGCTGGCACTCACACTATAAACAGACCTAATTCAATCCCTTGGCACTCTGTGGAAGTTCAGCTATTGAATTCAATGAGAGGAGGTGCCTGCCCAATGCTTTTCTGACTTAACATTCAGTTCTGTGCCTCTGAAATGTTGCAATGTCTGTCAAGAAAGTTACGAGATTGTATCATTCACATAGATTATATAATCCTCAGTTTAGTAGAAAGGAAAAAAAAAAAAAGGAGGGAGGTAAGGGTGGAAGAAAGAAAAACCTATCAGTAGCTCTTACTTCAGTTGCAAAGGAATCAGATTTTTGTCATGTGATGGCACCTCACAGCATTTACTGCTTTAGGGTTTACCAGTAAGTGACACTGCAAGGACTCATCATATCCTGATAATACACGAAGGGCTGTAAATGCTTTGCATGCTGATTAATTTCAAAACCCAAAATTTCATCCCAAGTGGGATTTAATTTTTTTTTCTGTGACAGCTAAGCACTTAGACTTGGCATCATGCTTTGCATCAGTGCCTTGTTTTAGCACTGTGGCTACTAAGCTGAGATGCAAAAACAGAAGAAATTTTAAAAATTCAATTGATCTTAGTGCTTTATGATCCATCTAGTGATGCTTGTTGCATTTCAATTCTGTGTTATTAGCATTACATATACCATATGAGAAATCATGTAAAGATAATTTTTATTGAAAGTAAAATAAAACTTGGAAATTTTCCTGCTAGTCAAAGGTTTTGTAGCAGCTTGTTTATTCAAAGTCTAAATTCAGAGACTGATTTGAATTGTGCTTTAAGAATAATAATCACAGAATACTACTAATAAATGCTGGAGAACTTGTCAGTGCTCAAAGAAGCTTGAAGGTATTTGAGTTATTTGCCAGACTTGGCCTTCGCACTGATGGAGTTTGGGCTAGAATGTATGTTCTAGATGGTTGATTAGGTGCCAAACAGCTAATCTTAGTGCTTGTAGTTGTCCATGCCTCTTTAACATTTTCATAATGTATTAATCATTATTAACCCTTTATAAATATACCCTGAATAAAAAGTGTGACCGTTCAGGATTTTTTTTCCCAAGTTTAATATTAAAGGTGAGTCCAAGGTCAAGATGGGCACACGAAGGCTTTAGGGACCTGATGTAGTTTATATTTTGGCCAGTCAGCTGAGGAACCACGTGGAACTAAAGTTAGTAAAGAGCAGGCAGTGAAGAAAGTTCACACGGTGTAATATGCTGTGGGCAGTATTAATGTTGATTTACCCAATCTGTTAATAGCATGGTCTGTCTAGACCTTTGGAACATTCCTCAGCTCCTTATTTAATGGAGGAGGAATCATTTCCGAAATTAGCATATAAATTGTCCAGAGTCAGCAGCCCTTTAAAGCAGTGTTCTACCCTTGTGTCATGGCACAGTAACTGTTCTAAAAAAAATAAATTTCCCAGTCAGGTGCCTTCTCATGAAGAAGCTCTTGACTTTACATTGCATGCTGAAAAAGTGCATAAACCTGAGAAAGTTCTTTAATTTTAAAAAGGGGGAATGGTCAGGATTTGATTTGGGTAAGTTGTATTTATTTTGTCACATTGACAAGGGGAAGTGTATTATGGTAAAGAAGCACTGGGCAAGGTCTGTCTGTGTAGGTTTGCATGTACATCGTTGAATCTGGAGGCTTTTCTGACTCTGACATCAATTTTTTTTCCTTTCCTTGGTCTTCCCCGTGACTTGTATGCAAGCCATGCTGTAGGGTGCACTTATTCCAGGGCTCACTCTGACTGGCACTTGTGTGAGAACAAGTCTGCTCCTGATACCTGGCACTGGGATGCTGCCAAAACAAGGTACTAGGAACTAGGCAAATCCTTCTCCTTGACTTTTGTTCTTTGGTTTCATCTTTTGAAATTCTGTAGTTACTCCTTTCCACTTTAGTTGCTAAGAGCAACATGCAGTGTGTCTTCTAGGTTATCATTTTCAAGGGAAGATAATAAAACATGCATTCAACCTTGGTAATTCCTGCAGGAGTTTGAAACTTGCTTTTTAGAAAAAGTAGGTATTGCCAGAGATGAAAAATAAAATGTCAGTATGATTTGGAAGTTTTATTTGGCATGAATCTGAGATGACCACACTGAGCAGTGAAGCCAATAAAATCTTTGTACTAGGAAATCATGTGTTCTGAACATGCCATGCACTTTACAGAGGAACTATTCCAGGAATGTTGCTTGAGAGTTTTATATGTTTATTTGGTACTTATTTTTCGTCTCCCTTGCTCCAAAAGCCAGGTGCTTTAATCACAATGAAATCCACTACCCAGGTCATGGAAAAGAGGAAAAAAAAAAAGGAAAATAATGCAATTAAAGCAAGTCCTAAAAATGATCTAAAATAACATTTTTATATGCAACTGAATAATAATTTTAAGTTGGAGTATTTCCTTACCTCCCCAGGGTTAAATAGTGAATTTCTTACTGAAAATGCCTTATTAAAGAGCTTTTTTCCATTCCAGAAAGGTTTGACTTTTGGCCAGGAAAGCCTCCAAGATGCTGGATATTGAATTTGTCATGGTTCCAGGGTCTATCCTATATGTTGCCCTAATATTCTGAAAAAAACAAGTGCATCAGAAGAGGGGGGAAGATAAGTTTTTTCCTGATTGAATAGTGAAGAACTGCTCAAGAAGGTAAAAAAAGTCTAACAAAACAGCAAAAATCAGCTCCCTCAATTGCAAAAAAGATTTTTAAAAAAGCAGAGCTCATGTGGGTAAACACAGGAGACGTGCTGCAAGCAGGGTTTGTATTCTGTGCTAGAACAGGGAGGCCTTGGCTGGTGTCTGTGAACCCTGAGCTTGATACAAACCAAAAATCACAGTACAAGGTGACAGGCAGAGTGTGTGGCTTGAGGGGGAACATGGGAGTCATGGCTTGTGTTTGGATGGGGTGGGATGGGCGCACGGAGCCTTCCATCCAGAGCAAGTGATAGCAGCTATTTTGTGATGAGAGCTTAGCAACCCAAGGCTTGCATGTGTTTTACAGGCTTCAGGGTGTCAGACTCAAAGATAACCATGCTCTAATGTGTCAGAATGTACCAGAAGAACCAGTGGAGGCTTGTGGGGTAGTGCTTTGGGACAGGCGAGGATTTGGGGAGGTCCTCTGCAACATCTCAATGCATTTCTCTCCTGTTGCTCCCAGGGAGCTGACTCTGCCAGGCTTGGGGTGGTAGCTGTGCTTTTGTGATCTGACAGATCAGACATGGGAGTATTTCAATAAATTCATGCCCAAGTCAGCCCCAATTCTGTGACACAGAAACGTTGGGGCACAGAGTCGCATTCTTATGGTCTGCATTGTTTGAATGGTTCCCAGAGGAAAAAGGGCTTTGAATTTTCTTATCAATGCTCGTCTGATATTTTGTAGCTTGTGGTAAATATGTATGCTTGTTTTTATGTTTTCCCCTAAAAATATTTCTGCTTCTGTGGCACTTTAAATGTTTGAAGGGTTTCCCCCTCCCTTGTTACTCAATTTAATTGGAATTATAGTGCCTATCAAAAAGTATTACTGCAAGGTGACCTAGAAATAATAATTTCCTTTCATCTATACCAAACATTTGTAGATCATTAAAATGTCGCAAATGAAAAGAGTCTTAGTAACAAAGAAATGGTTCTATATGAGCACAGTAAAATATGAGATTTCATTATATACAAAAAGGCTATGTTTTGTATTCGTTGTTCACAGAGGAAACCTCCAACACATGTGTAATGGCAGGATGTAGGACCCTCTAAGGGCTGTATACAGATACATGAAGGGGAAGAGGAAGGGGAGAGAGGGGAGAAAAAAAAAAAAACAGCATAGTGGTTCTGAGGAAAAGACCCCTTTCAGTAACAAATGGAGCAAATGCTCTGGGTCTCCGGGAAGATTTGTGCAGGGATCTTGCTCTGCATGTGTGCACATTCCTCTGAATCAGACAGGTGTTAAAGTGAAATGGTGCCCAGAGGATGCAGCACCCTCCCATGCTATCAGCAGCCTGACCACATGACGGATCCAAAGGCAGCCAAGCACAACTGCTGAGGGCTTTGCCAAGGGGTTTAGATGCCAAATGCTGAGAGAGATTATCCTTGCCAGCTTGGCACCTTTAGGCCATGTGGCTGCTGCTGGCATGGAGTTGTTGTTGTAATGTGCTGGGAAGAATGGAACCAGAAACTGTCTTAATAGTTCAGTGTGAATGAAGCTCTCTTATTGTAGTGAATATAAAATATTAATTACCTTACAAATGTGTTTGAGTGGCTGTACATGGCTTTGGCAACTGTCCAGACTGACTGTGATGAAATCAGAGGATTGCCTCCTGGCAGCCAAATTTATTTATCCCCCTGCCCCTCCCTAGCATCACACTAGAAATAACAGGGGAACTATTTGAAAACAGTTGATATCTGGGGGAAGATGTTCATTGGCTCCTGGGATTTGGATCAGTCCCTGAGTGGGTGCCTTAAGAGTGGATTAAACCGATGCTGTAATCTTCTGGCACCTGTTACAGTTTTTGGCAGTGGCACAGGACAGCTTTGATTGCACTGGGACTGGAGTAGTGAACATATGCCTAATGCCCGCCCCAGAAAGAATGACTTAGTGCCCTTAATGCCTTTCCTATTGTTTTCTTTTCTACTTTCTCTTCTCTTATTCATCAAGCTGCTGTTAATAGTTATCATTACAAGCAGGCGAGCACCCACCAGCATCTTCAGACAAATCAAGGATAAAGCAAGAGGCGAACAGGAGCTGGGAGAGTTCTGTCTTATCAGAATTCAGCTACCTTCTGTATTTGATTTTTAGTTGTTTGTCCCTGGATCTTTAAGAAGTGTGGTAAATTAAGGACTCCAGGGAAAATGATACACATGTCAGTGTCTGAGATGTAATCAGAAGAAGAGTATTTGGTTTTCTAAAAATGTTAATTGAAATAACCAAGTATGTGTCTTCAGGAAGAGAATTTAGGGGACCCATTAAAGGAAGTCTCTGCCTCCATGTCTCTGTACTGATTGTACATCTGTAAATGGCTGCCTTCCAGCAAAGCTCTCAGTGCATGCTTAGCTCCAGCACAGCTTGGCTACAGCAGTGTTGCTAGCTTTGGCATGTTTGGGCCATTCACATGCCTGGTGAGATGCACATGCTCACGTGCCCTTCTGGATAACTAACACTTCCTTGTGTCCTATAGGCCTGTGACCAGGAGTGTGGGTCCAGTGTCCAGCTCCCATAGAAGGTATTGAAGATGGCAATAGGGTTGCACTTCATCTACAGCTCCAGGGTTTTTATCCTTCTCTTGGACATCACTGGAAGGCAGAGGTAAAGACTCCTGAAAAATGGTATGAAGCCTACCAGCAATGTGTGTAACTTTACCTTGCCTGGTGCCTGTGCAGAATCTAGTGCTGTTTGTTTAAAGTGACTCCAAGTAACCCATGCAAAATTGTGTCAAAGACTGAGAGCACAGAGGAGAAATGTCATGCTCAGATATCATACAGTTAATTAAAATCCATGCTCCTGCATCACAGTTGGGATGTTTGTACAGCAGGATAGCTCAAGGGGCGCATGTGTTAAAATTTATCACTGTGTTTGGTGCCTAGTGAAGTCAGTCTTGAGAGCTGGAGTGATTGATTATGTTTGAAGAGAAAGTCCTTGCATACTTATGGTGGTTCTTGGAATTACAACATGGCTTATCTAGGAAGCCAACAGAAGATTTTGGGCTTTTTATCTACCCACACTGGTAAAGGCTCTTGAATTATAAATGCAGATGATTTAATTAAATATAATCCAACCACTCATTGAGTACCTCTGTCAAAATACCTGATTTAGAGGAAAAATATAAAGGGAAAAGAAAAATTTCATCAGTAACAAACAACTGTACCCAGAAAGTGCAACTCATACAGTAAAGTCCAAGCAAGCAAACTCAGTGAAATATTCTTGTCTGTGCAGTTCAGAGTCCACTCAGATATTTTCCAAACTACCACCTGCATCAGAAATTTTCTGGACAAATAACTCTGATTCTCTCCAGTAGCTTCTTGGTATGCCTGAGGTGGAATTCCAAAAGAGGAATAGTTGGCAAGTTGTGTTCTGTTTTTACCTTCACCAAAGCCTGTTTGAATTACAGGGATCATAGTTCATCTCTGGTCTTTGGAACCTGCACTCATTTATTTTAAGAAAGTTAATTTCTTGGGGATCATAAAAAAGCCAGATGGGGAGAAGCTATCCTGTTGTGGAAAAGTTCTTATCTGCTTCATTGCAATAATTGAAAAGGGCTTTTTGAATAGTCTAAAGAAGTTCACTTATGAATAAGACCAAAATTTCTTGGGGAGAAAGAAAAAAAAGCAGCAAATATGAGAAATACTTTAAAATGTCTTTGTCCAGCTTTTTGCCCCTGGAGGAGGAAGTGAGATATTTAGAAAGCAGCACATGTGACAGATGCTGCTCAAGATGCTCAGCACATTACTTAAAGATGCTCTGTGACCATCATGTTGCAAGTAATAAAAGGATGTGACTGGGATGAAAGTGGAACAGTCCACATATTCTGTAACCACATCAGTAGCCTCACCACTCTCACGAGATGGCCAACAAATTCTTGCCAGTTCCCAGAGTATTCCTAAACGTATCTGGCCAGTGCAAAGCAGCACTGGGTTGGGAAGCCCTCTGGTTACCTCCAAGTGTGCTGGCATATCTGTAGCAGTTTACCACACAGGGACAGCAGCGTTGGTGCCAGAAACAATAAAGCTCTGTTACTGCCATACATAGTTAATTAGCTCGAGTGTCACAGCGACCAAACACAGCTATATTGCTCCTGGTTCTGCAGCAAAGTTAATTGAGACTGGCTTGGGGATCTTTGCCCCAATGTGTGATGCAGACATACCCAGGAATGCACTCCTATTGTTGACTGAATACTGTATTTTCACATAAATGTGGCAGGAATATAATTGCAGGGTGGAAAGAGAAGGCCAATATACATTCACTTCACTTTAGAAACTAAATTAAACCTTTGACTTAACTCACTTCTATACCAGCTCCCTGCAGGCATTTCTACAGGCTTCATTAGAGCCAACCTAGAGCCCATGGAAAAGGTCTTACAAAAGACTAGCCAGGAAGCCAGTCACAGACCCAGATCCTTCTGCTACAGAACACAATCTGCCTCTTGGCACCTCGGGCTTGCAGCTGCCAGGCACTCTCCTTATGTGTTCACTGGTGTTGGCTCGGAGGCTGGGGCAGATAGACGAGGAGGACTGAGGGGGAACACATTCATCACTGCCAGCAGCGAGTGGAAGCAGTGCCAAGTCACTATGTAACCAGGCACATGTGCCAATTTGCTCAGTAATTGGATTGCTATTTGAAAAATTGAAGTGGTGTCTAGAAAATTCTAACCACTGCATTTATGAAGTATGAAGTTTGTGACTGAGAGGCTGAACAGGAAGAGTGGAGGGGATCAAGCAGAGGTGTTTAAGGAGAGCAAATGTAGGAAGTAATTTGATTGCTTTCCAAAATGTTACAGCAGCTTCAGAAGCAGCCTGTCTCTACCAGAGAGACAAAGAGCAAGACACAGTGCAGTGGAAAGCTGTGACATTATGGACAAGCCGTAACCCATTGCTGACTATTGAAAATCAGTGAGGACTTGTCAGCTGAAAGCGATTTGTATAAAGAAAACATCATTGGAAGGCAAGACTTGGTATTCTTCTGTAACTAATTTTTTTCCCTAAAAAGAAAAAAATTCTTAAGGGGGTTTTTTTTATATTTTCAGGGTTTTCTCAGTGCCTGTGAATTGTTGATTCTGTCTACTGTATGCATTGCTCTCAAATACATTTGGTAAACAAATTCCATTAATCATAAATGATATTGAATTATTCAGCTACAGAGAGATTTTTGATTCAGAAGTATACTTCTGCCACTGATTATTTCTGCTCCTGTTGCAGTCGAATTCAGACTTTGCTTTGACTCCAGTAGAAGCACAATTACATACAAAAATACAGTTACACAAGCAGTCCTTCAGGCATTTCATTATTCTTTTTAGTTGAGCTCACTGGCCACCCTTATTCAGCTGAAAACTTTGAGCATATGGAGATGATGGATTATAAATTGTTCCTATGATAATATTTGTAGTTTAAAGTATAGTCCTGTTGCTAGTAGCTGTATAAAAGTGGTGCCTGTGTTCTTCATCACTCTTAAGCGGAAACTCAAGCTGGAAGCTCTGTATTTAAAATAATAAAAAATAAAAATCTATGGACTCATACTGAGGAAGAGCTATTTGGAACCTCTGTGAAATGTCTGATTATTCCTCATGCATTCAGACCTGGTAGAATGAGGTTAACACATGTCAAAGCAAAGGCTGAGGAAATTTCTAGTCACATTTCTGCCCCTAGATGGAGTATTCTGCACACTGGCTTGGTTTTTTATATATATTTTGGGAGAATGGAGCTGTGTTAGAAGATTTGAAATGCCTCTTGTTCTGAATTCCTGTTACCGTGTATCAAGTACTGCCTGTTGGGACTAGACTAACTGGGTCCCAGAGACCATTTAGAAGAGAAAAATCAAAATAAGGTTTGTTTGTATAATTGATTGAACACTATAGAGGCCACTGCACTTTCTTAGTGTCTCCTATTAGTTGGTCATAGATATGTGTGTTAAAATGCAAGAAGCCTATGCTTAACAAAGTGTCACTAATTACTATGAAACATCTGATATTTGCAGCTTGCAGTGCTGGATGTTTCTGTGATTTTCATGGTATTCCCTTCTATGATTATGCTGTGAATACCATGGTAACCTTAACTGCTTGTAAAACATTTTAATAATGACCACTGTAATATAGTGGTTGTGTGCAAACAGCATGCACCATTGCTTCGGAGGCGTTTGGAACACTTTGCTTTGGTCACAATTGGAGTAAAATGTTGCCAGACTTCAAGAACTGAATCCTAAACTTGCCAAACAGGGAGCTGAAAGTAAGGTCTCCTGTTCTCCAGCTCCTGTCTTTGATCATCTCTGGAGTTTCATTGATACATTCCTGCCCAGCACTCACACGCTTAGTGAACCATGGCTCCAGAAAGCTCAGGGCTGCTTGGGAAAAGCACTTGGCTGCAGGCACTGGATTTGAAGGGGGTGGGTGTCAGATTAGAAGCCAGCTTTTGAAAAACCTCGCTTGTTTTGTGTGTGTGAATGAGAATTCAGCTGCAGACTCTTAGCTCAGGTATGTTCTCATGTGGGCTTCTGGTTTAGCCCACTCTTAACAGGAGGGACCAGCTGTGAAGTTTGTCCCTGGACTGGGAGCTGAATTCCTGCAGAATCCAGGATTTTCGTTTGGACCTTTTTAGATATGATGTAAATGCCAGCAGCTTCCTAACAACTGTTCTTGAAGCTCAGAGCAGAATTTAGAGCAGACCCTTGTGATTTAGGGAATTGCACAAGATATCCCTTCTCAGAAGAGAAAGAAAAGGCCCAACAAAACCTAAGCCATCTGACTGGAGTCCTGAGAAATGCTTTCCAGATTTCAAAGAAAGAAAGGGTCTTAATTCAGATTTGCCAGAATCGTCTAATTAGTCCCTTTAATGCCATGCACCTTGTAGTCTGTGCCACCGGATTCGTCCTATAAATGAGACGATGGGCTAATTCATCTTGGCAGCAGTAAACAGACCTTGTGATTGTCCTCCTTTACAAACACCGGCCTGATTTTAGGAAAACGCTTTGACCAAGCCTATGTCTCCGCTCCCTCCCCCGCGACGCCCCCTTTTTTTCTGAGTGCTGCCTGTGCTTCTTGCTCTCCTTCTTCCCCAGCACCCCAGCCCAGCCTGTCTCACACACAGTGACATACCTCACACATTTGCCACTGCTAACAACAACCTGTCAACTCTTTCTTTGCACTGTGCTAGGCGCCTTTTGTTTCTGCAGCCCAGCAAGCCTTGCAGCTGTTGTCCGAGGCCTGCTCCGACAGCCTGTGATCAGTCAGCTGCAAAATCCTCCCTGAACAACTCGGTATTCACAGCTCTAATCGGGCCAGCGGACTGTTTCCTCCTCTCTCGCAGTAAATCTTTATCACTTGCGCTCTGCTCGTCAGTTTGTGGCGCCAGCTCTTTGGGCTGCTCTATCCCTTTCCCATACTCTGCTGGGCTGTGTGCTCTGAATGCTAACTCCGGCCTTGTTTAGGCTCGGGGCTGCCTCGCTGCTGCCATCCACATGATGGGAAGGTCCCAATTCCAGCTCCCCCCACCTCCCGGCTTTTAAGCTGGATTTACATTAAGTTTGTATCACTCCAAAGGTGAAGATATCAAAAGCTCCCTCCCTCCTCCCTCTGCCTCGGCCTGTTTCATACTTTGTCCATATAAGTTAGTTGTGCGATTATCTTTCTGTTTCCTCCCAGCAGACTGTCGTGCTTCTGTTTAAGAGCTGTCTTTGGTGAGGAGATGAGGGTGAGCTGCCCAGCCTGGAGAAGCTGGTGATGGCAAGGGAAGAACTGGCACAAACCTTAATTTGATCGCATGCCCAGGGCTTTTAACACTCCTCCTAATGGTTCCCCCACAGAGGAGTCGGAAACACATTTCCCTCCATCCTGTCCCTGACTTGAAGCCATCACAGTCTTTTAAAATATTTACATCAAAGATGTTGAATTGTGAAGCAGATTTCTAGGGAAAAAAAAGAGGATCAAAGTTTGTTTCCTTAGTATCCTCAGCTGAGCTGAGGAGAGTCCTTGGAGAGTTTAGGGTGGAGGTTTCTGTCAGCGTGGAGTTCCTGAGGATTTATACTGGTGGAGCTGAAAGCACAACTTTATCTGTGCCTGTTGCCTCTTAGGATACAGCGCAAAATCTCCTTCTGCCTCCTTTGGGAAAACATCGTGGGTTTTGTTTCCCTGTGTTTGGGCTCGGGATTGTCGATGGCAATCTAGTTAAACCTCAGTTAAACAGCACATTTTGCAAGGAGATGCAGCTAGCTCTTAGGTAAAGTTTACTGGAGACTGCTTTTTAAAAAATATAAATTATTTAGGACGGTTATTTCAGTTTATAAGGAGCCTGGGAAACTTTAGTCTGAGCACTGGCATGAGGGCCAAAAACTGATGTTTTAATCTTATCTCTGAAATTGAGTCCATCTCTGGCACTGGAAAACCCATTTCTCTTTCTTCATCAGCTTTCCCTACATTTAAGTTGTTGTTTCAACAGTTCCAGGTGTGTGCGTGTGCACGTATGAGCAGGGGTGGAAATTAACCAAAACCAGAAATTCCTTCAAGAGTACAACATAAACTGGCTTTTAAAATGTTGTTTCTCTTAGGTTTATGAGGCATTTGTAAAATAGATGCCCCTTGGAAAATCTGAGTTCATTTCTATTCAAACTTTCTATGCCTCAGTTTCTCATCAGTACTGTATTTGTTTGTTCATAGATGAGCACATGGATATGGGATTATTGCATTTTGGCATTGGTGGTCAGTTTGAGTCTGTAGAGAAATGCCATTCTGGTAGGGCTCTGTTGGCTCCCACTGATGCTTCCAGGTGGGATGTGTTTTGTCTCTGTGTAAATAAACAGACCTGTAAACACCATTTAGGGTTCATTTGGGAAAATGGCTCAGATTTTGCTGGTATTTGCCACCAAAGTGCCCTTCTCAGTGTGTTCTATGGTGAAACTGAATGTGTGTGAACAGGATCTGAATACTGACTGTTTTTCTGTAGGCTGTCCCCAAGGGCAGCAGTAGAAATAGCACCATCAATAGTACGGAGCTGATTGTACCAGTTCATAGAATGGATTGATAAAATAGATTGGAAGGGACCTTTAAAGGCCATTTTTTTCCCTGTCAGATAGGAAGCTACTGGACGTAGTTATTTTGTGATATGATTGACTTCTGTTTTATGAAGCACTGGTGCTTCACCATGATTGGGGAGAGTGGGATGGGCAATCCACCTGCTGTGCCCTGCACAAAAAACAGTTAATTTTTAATTATTGCTAAAGAACTTGATATCCTTTAAATATCCTTGTATATAGTGATTTTGTTACCTGATAAGGTAGAAGGAAATATTTTGGCTTTAAACTACAAAGGAAGATTCTGGGAGTCTGAATTGAAAGTAAATGGAACAAGGAGAGAAGACTTTCTCAAAATTATTATTATTTTTTTAAAAATGAAAGCAACTCAAAATACAAAATACAAACAGTATTTTGAGTATCTTCATAGAGAAGTAAGCAAGGATGTGCACAGCTCATGTCCATTTTCCATAGTAGGTTGCCACTGTCCACATGTCTCGGTTCTCCTCATCTGCCCACGTTTGTACCCTGAAGTGAGGGGTTTTTTTAAGGATTCAGCTGGTGCTCACCTTGGTATGGTTGTAATTCTGTGGTGGTTGGTGATGTGGACTTAGAATGGTTAATTGGGAAAATGTCTGGAAGTTGTGATGTGTAGTTTTTATCTGTTCTTTTCCTCAGAGCTTTGTGCTATAAGGGAAGACTCACAGGAGCCAAATATTCCTGATAGGGGAATGCATTGCTGTTTTGAGAATACTATATTAGTTCTTTTGCTTTGTAGAGGTGAGTTCAATCTTCATTTTTGCCCAGACCACAATGAAGGCTCTGTACCTTTTTCTGTTGAGTGGCTGCTAGAAGAGGGCTTGCTCATGGCTCTGGGATGAATGGGATGAGCAGAATTTGAGAACAACCTGCCTGTTCCCTGTTCCAGATTGAAACTGGACTTGACTCACTTTTCCTAATGCATCTGGATGCATATATTGGAGCAGAATGTTTTATTGCTCAACTTCTTTATTTTTAGGGAGCAATGTCAACTGTTTTTTCCCAGCTCCTCCCATATCTGTCTTCTAAGAAAATCTCAAGATGCCAACAACTTTCTATTTGATTTTTTTCACAGAGTTGTTGATAGTATGCTTGCACAGTAATTCCATTTGAAAATGGTCCTTTAGACTAGGAATTTTCTTGTCTGATTTGCCTCTGACTTTTCCAGAAAAATTCTATCTTGATATAAAGTTTGCACCTATGACAGTTCAAGGAAATCTGTTTAGCTTTTGCTGTGTGAGGAAGGGATTCTGCCAAAACTGAGTTTCTGATGAAAGACTAGTATAAGCATGGATAGACTGTTTCTTTCATTACTAGCTAATATTAATGTATAATCAGTCTCATAAAGAAAAAAATACGATTTAATGGATTTTATATTCCTTATAAAAATGATTTTTTTTGTTTCTTTTTTGTTTCTTCTTTCTTTACTCAGGGTAAAATATTTACAACTAACCTATCATGTCTAATTTTGTGAGTTGCTTTTAGTATGCGCAGCTCCTGTACATCTTGAACAAAACCAGGCAAAAGATGAGTAGGGAATAAGGGGAAAAATTATAAATGGATCCATGTGACTGCCTCTTCTACAGATGTTTTTTTCTCCCCTTACTTGAGAAGTTAAGAGAGAATGCAGGACCATGCCGTGTTTGTTAAAGCAGATGGAATATCTTTCTCCCTCTGGGTATCTCTTTAATCAATGTTTCTTTATACCATTAGGTCATCTCCTCTTTTTTTTTTTTTATTCTGAAGAAGCCTTGTTTTGTACATTTCTGTACATCTTGACGTTTATTCTAAGAATTATAGCCAGATCACTTCCTCTCTTTTCCTCAAAATTCCTGTCGTTTTATCTATTTTAAGTGCCAGAGCACAAAGATAACCCCATCATAGTTCTCTTATTTTCCTCAGCAGTTCCCCCCTCTTCCCTGCCTGCAATGAAAAAATGAAAGGTCTCATGGTCTTACAGATTTTCTTTATGCTTATTTTGGCCTACTTGCAACCCAAATACATCATCATGCTGTAAGACGGCTCTCTAAGGCTCTTGGATCAATTAAAGGTAGCCCTATTCATTGCCAGTACAAACCTTTGCCTATTAACTCTTTCAAAGAGCATTTGTCATCACAAAAAGCTGTGAATGCCGTCTGGGTACATTGATTTAAAAAAGGTATTGTTTTAAGGCTGCTGAATATCTTAATTAGTTGTAATCAGAGGGTAGCTTGTGTCTGTAAAGTGATACAGTTACCTTTCACCTACTTGCTTTATTTTCTGTGTTTTTTAAAAAAAATCTCAGATGTACCTCAAGCATGCTGATTTAAGGGTACAAGAGGAGTGCACTTGCTGATCAAACTGTAACTTAGGACATTATTTTGTAAAGCCAAATATTTAGTGAGGAACCCAGACTGTATCTCCTTGGCCTGCGATCTGCTGAGAGTGGAGCAGCATTGCTCCTTGCCAACAGCCATCCTCCATTTCTTCCCTCAGAAATCCAGGGTTTGTATCCTGGAAATGCAGAAATCCACCCCAACTCTTTCAACATTTGCACATGTGTTCAGCTCGAGTCCATGGATCGTCCATTAATGCAGAGCCCTGTTTGGCAGGTCAAAGTAGAACAAGGTAACTTTTTTTACACTGGTAGTTCATTTGTCACAATTGTTGTCTCAAATGACTCAAAGCAGTTTATTGACATGTTCGAAATCTCTGGGAAAATGTCCTTTTCTGCTATTCCCTGAATCAAAACTTTTCTTTCAGTAGTTAATCATAAAAATTTGGTTTTTATTCAAGGTGACCCTTTTGAAAATGATAATCAGCGCTTTTCCTTGGTCTTCATGCAAAGTTTTGTTTGTGCTTACTGCTTTCTTGGTTTATTTTTCTGAGCAAACATCATAGTTTATATTTAATTTAAAATATTTTGTTCTAATCAAACATTTTTTAATGTGCATTTAATGGAGGCATTGAGGTAGAGACAGAACCCTTCCAGTCACATGTCTTGATGGTACAGCAATGGCTTTCATCATCTGACCCTCACTCTCTGGAGGTGTATTCCAGAGAAAGGGATTTTGGAATGCTTTTCTTTCCATATTTATGTAAATACCTTCTTACATGGAGGAGAAAACACTTGACAAAAAAATAAATGTCTGTCACACATGCTTTTGTGCTTGAATAAAATACTAGATACAGTGGTGATAGTAAATGGCATTACATTTGTTTCATTATGGGAAGGGGAGGGGATGCAACTGGTGTCCTACAGGGAGTCCCCCTTTTCTGGGACAAAAATTCTTTAGAAAATAACTAACACACCAACCATGGATATGAAATGTCTTGTGCAGTGTGGTCATTTGGAAAGCAGAGCAGTGCCATGGCTGGGAACCACCAGGAAAAGGAATCCCCAACACTCACACCCAGCTGGTGATTTGCTTGATGAATTTTGTTACAGAAAATCCCTGCATACACAGATTCTCAGGGAAATATGGCAGAGTCATGTCAATACAAGTGGTATTGTCCTCAGACTCTTATTTTCCAGTGAGTAAGCGTACTGAACAATGTATGGCTTGAAGTAAGAATATGTTTATGGTTTACCTCATTTTTTCAGAATCCAAAATGATACATGCACTTCTATCGCAGAAAGATTTCTCTCTATGTGTCTAGATTCTGCATGAAATACTTCTTGTGAGTATTTAATCTCCTCTTAAAAATTTTATTATTATAAAATGCTTCAAAAATTTAGTTCTGTCTCCAAATTACTGTACAGTAAGAACCTACTATAATCTCCATTTCCCAGATGAGGGAAACCAGTCCAAAGATTAAAGTTCCAATTCAAGGAGAGGCAGAAGCTTAAGTGCATCTTTTAATGTTCCTGTGATTTTGGCATTAACTATTACAAAGGGTTTTTCTAAGATGCTGTCGGAGGTGAAAACAGAGTATGCTCTAGTTGCAGACAGTACCTCAGGCCACAGTACTGCAAATTTTTCTTGCTATACCTCATTTTAGCATGGAGGTCAATGAAGTTCTAACCTTTTCCTTCAGCTTTGTAAATTTTCACAGAAGTGTGTAGCATCTTTTCTTTGGTCAGGTGCCTTGGAAATAAAGTCAGAGCATAAATCTGCACATTTGTCCCGTGGCTGTGATAAGCATATGTATTTATATATAATGGTGTTGTGTGTCTTGCTCTATGTAGCATTTTTAGGTGTCTGTACAAGTAGGACATTTATGGAGTGTGACTCATTTTTCCTTCTTCACACTGTTCCAGTGGAAGAGCTCAGACTGTGATGAGAAAAAGTAGTACACATTATTAAGAATTCTGATAAAATAGGCTGAATAAATTTGTTTTCTTTGTGAGCCTTAATCCTGTGTTGTATTGGCTTCTTGGACATGGCTAATTTATTTGGAATTCCATTCTGTTCCCGACAGCATTCCTGATTAGCAGTTTGATCACCCGGAGCAAAGTTACATACCAGCTTTCAACTCTTGTAATCTAGCAGTGTAATTTTTTCAAATGGACTCTTTTGTTTCCTTCTTTGCCCCAGCTCCCCTTCTTTTTGTGTGCAAAGAGACTTTAAAAGTAAGCAGGATAACTGGTTAGTAGAATGAAAAACTTCTTCAAAACACAGTGCAGTTTTCTGAACTACAATGAAGCCCAACTTTCACTTTTTAATAGAAAAAATGAGGTTTGGAGCAGTGTCAGTGCAGCATGTGAAATGTTTGTGTTCCATCACTTACAAAGAATAGCAGTTCTTTACAATAACTGCATTTTATGAGTGGAGTGATATAATCTTCAAATCGTTTCCAAGGTAGTTCGCCAGAGCACATTTTGCTTGTGGTTAGTTTTACAAAGTTTGAATGGTGGACCGTGTAGGAAAATGGCAGCTGTGTCATTGTTTGCTTCTATCTGTACTGGCTTGTCCTGTCAAAACAAAGGATAATCAGGACACCCAAATTTAATTGCAAACCAGAGGCAGGTTTGGGTCTGAACATTTTTGGTACAGAACAGGCAGACCATCATCCAAATGGTCTGGTCTGCCAAAGACATGGAGTTGCAGATGGGAGGGAAAGGAGTTTTCCACGCTGTAACATTTCTGAAAGTCCCAGTCTGGTTTGTGCACAGTGAAAAGGAAACAAGGATTTTAAGTCAAGGGAGGCTTGGGAATAGCCCAGAGATAGGTGACCACAGCACTCGTCAAAAGGCTCAAACTGTGGTTTTATGCATGAGTGCCTTCACTGCTTAATGTTTGAAGGCTGTGATCTGTCAGGTTTGTACTGATCTTGAATTTTAGGGATCTGAAAAGCATCTCTTGGTAAATATTTTCTCGAAATGGAAGCATGTTTTACCAGTTTTCTGTGTTTGAAAAACTGGCATTTTGCTGAAACATTGTTTTGTCAAAAATAGTGCTCCTTACACTCTCTGCTGTATTGATGTGAATTCTATTAATTCAGTGGGGAAAAAACTACTGATGGAAGGAGAGCACCAGGAAAAGTTGATTTAGGGCTAGATCATTGTGCCTAGTCAGATTTGGTGATAATTCCTTAATTTCCCCAGCAAAAGCCCTTAGATTCTTTCTACCCCAAAAATTAGGCATCTAGATGAGTGTAAAAATAAAGCAAATGATCCATCTGATCACTAAGGAGATAGTAATTACTTGATAACAAGCTGTTCTGAACTTTATAACATCAATCTTAAATATGTATCTGTGCTATTTTCTTTTGAGGCATGGAGTTTTTGTGTATTTTTGTTCACCATTAGGTGGACATTTTGGGCATTACTAATCTTTTAATTGGTTGGTGGCATTAGGTGTCATGGCATGTGTGTGATCTATTCTGATCATATTCCTAGTAAGAAATTTGCATAAATGAAAGGGAGCCAAGATGTCTCTGCACATGGAGGTGGTCATGGAGTGGCAGCGGAGGTCTCATCAAGTCTTTTTGGAAATACAGATGTCTTAGTGTAATCACTTTTAAGACTGATCTATAAGGTTTTGTTTAATTTCCTTCTAGACCTTTCCCTTCACTTTTATTGGTGTTTCCTGCAATCTTTGCTCTTTTGTTAGGTTTAAATCTCACTTTTGACACCTTTGAGGATGAGCTGGAGTGTTGCTAAGACTTCTGGTTTTATGGAGGTTGAAGTTAGTCTTAAGGGATGAAATATGTAATAAATGGAATATCTTCTTTCTGTCCTTGTTGTCCTTGATCATGGAAATGGGCATACAGAACTGACTGTCGTGGGAGGAGTGTGTGTGCTGGAGATTTTCCAGGAGAACACCAGTGGGGCAGGCATTGACTTTGCTTTGACTCGATGCAACATTGAATGATCTTGACATGTGCAGGTTTTCACAACTTATGTGGAGCAATAATTGACTCTGAATGTCAGATTTTGTCCTCTAAAGCGGTGACTACTTGAACTGGCTCTTTTAAAGTGGTATTTTGTTTTCTGTGTGATGTAGAATGCTTGCTCAGGAGGGAGGTTTCACGTATGTAATCTGGAGCAAGGTGCCTTTGACTCTGATAACTGTAAAAACCATGTGATTCTGACAGATAAGTGCTGGTCCTGCTTTTTTTAATTTTTTTTTTTTTTTTAAACAAAGAACTCGGAAATTCTTATTAGCCTTGCCAAGACCTACAACTCTTTACTGTTTCCTTTGGTAGATATCCTGACTTTTGAATGTGTGGAAAATGCAGTAAGTCAAATATCCTATTTTTTAAATTCTAATTTGCTTATGTTTTGGGGTGTATTTCAAACTGATTATAACAGTGGGTGTTTTATGATTATTATTGTAATGTCTGCTTTGTTGCTTGTAAGTTTACTTGATATTTTAACTCTTTGGGAATATAGTGATAATTTTAGGAGTTTGCTTTATAAAGGAATTGGAAAATGAGATGTGAAATCTGTTGCCTTACATTTTAAAAGTCAGCAAGACTGCATAATAGATACTCCCCCCCCCCCGCAAGCTACCCTTCAATGGACATTTACCAGGACAATTAATTATGTGATAACTTAAAAGCAAAATATGAAATCTGTCTTGGAAATAGTTTCAAATTAGAGGATTTAAATAAATATTTATAGCAGAATAGGGTAGTAGTATTGGTTATGTTATGAAAGCATATGTTAGTAATAGAGTATCACCCATCGAAAATACTGTTCTATCATGTCATTGTTCCCTAGAGAGATGACTAGTTGAAAAACGATTTTAACAAAATAAACTCTGAACAGAGAGGATGCTTTTATGGGTGATACAACACACATTCTTCAAAAAAGGCATATCATTAAAAATGGTGCCAGACACGTTGTGTGAAAAAGTAAATTTGAGAAAATCCAAATAATAATGCTCAATATATAGGCTTTACATAGTAATTTTCTTAACTTGTTCACAAAATACTTTCTAAAGAGGGGAAGAACAACTACCCATGTTAAATGGCATTTTCTGAAATCCAGCCACACCAGTTTTCATCTGGCAATTAAATTCGCCTTGCTCATGCTGTGCCTTTATTTTTCCGTGGGAGGAAATCTGTCCCAAGAAGTGAAATCCAAGCAGGAAAGCACTGTCCTTCCATCCCGGGCAGCATTCTCGTGTGTGAATAAACGCAAGGTGCCAAGCTGACAGCCCTGGCATGCAGAGCCAGGGAGCTGCCATTGCCCGGGCAGCCGGCGTGGAAGCTCCCCTGGCTTTGTGTCAGCCTGTCCCAGGCACATCCCGGTGCCAGGCGCCAGGGATGTGCTGCCTCTGTTCCGGCTTTGACACCTCGCAGGGAACACCAGAGCCGGCGGAGCTGAGAGTCGCTAGTGGTGCTAGGGAGGATGAGGCACCTGTTGTTCCCTTGACATTAGAATGAGCCCCCAGTTCATCCCTGGTGTGCCCTTAAATAGCCACCGGTCTCCTTGGTGCTAACAGAGGGAGCTGGAGCTGGTGGCCAAGGCGTGGGATGTACTGGATTGCAGCTAATGCTGAAATCGGAGGTTTTCAGCAATACTGCTGGAGCGCAGACAGCAGCATTGCACCACACTGAAGGAAGAGGGTTGTCACAAAAGATGCACTTTTCTTGCATCCATCCAGCTGGGCTGGTACAAAAATTCTGCTTCTCTAAAAAAAAAAAATAGGTATTATCACCTCAACCAGTAATTAATTGTACAGCTACAAAATGAGCCACTTGCCCAAGTGAGTGCATACTATAGAGCCCCTGTCTTGCAGGGGTTGTGTTTGCAGCAGACAGAGAAACTAAACAGTTTGTCAAACTCTTTTTTCCTGCTGAAATCCCTTTCAGATGAGATGATGATTTCCTTTCTTCTCGTCTGTGTGGGTGTAGGTCTCTTAAAAGAAAAGAGCAGGTTAGAGAAACAGCTGTCAGGAATGACATAGTTGATTTTGCTTTAGGGCAAGCTTGTAGATCTTTTGGGTCCAATTTATCCTTTTTTCTTTAGCTGTAGGTGACCCTAGTAACATATATATATATATGTGTGTGTGTATGTGTAGTCATCTGTTCTCTTCAGCCTGCTGCATTTTTCAGCAAAATATTTGCTAGTTGAAAGGAGCAGTCCATTTGAACTCAGCAGCTTTTGAAATCTGTAGATATAAAAAGACATTGTTTGGTGCACCTCCTCAAAGATTCCTCCTTAATCCTGATTTTGTGTACTCATCCCTTGGTTGAGCCTTCCTGTCCAGAGGAATTTGAGTTGATTCCCATTCCTTCATAAATGGATGCAGGGCACTATGTCAGACTTTCTTGCCTTTTAAGCAATCTGATCAGTTCTGACACTTTCCACCTCCATTAAAAATCCATGTGGTAGTTGAGAACACCCCTTAGAGTGAACAAACTCCTGAAAACCCTGGAAGTATTGCTTTGCTCTACCATTCAGTGGTTTGAAAAGCCCAGGGCTTTAGTTCTGATCCACATCAATAAAAGGGAACAGACTATTTAATATTGTTTTAATTGCAGTATAAATGTGTTTCTCTTGGCTGTGTAATAGGCAGCAGGTTGACTTCCATGAGGTTACCCCAAACAAGGACAAATTTGACCACAAAGTGGTCCTTTGAGAGGATGCTGACAGTCAGAATTTTGGTATGACATTTGGTTTAATGCAGAATTTTTAAAAATCAAGGAAACAGCTCTGACACTGGGCTATTGCTTGAACCATTACCAAGTCATTTCACTTACTGCTGATCCTTCCCAGTTTTGGCTTTGCAACTCTACATGTCCAGACCCAGGCAAGGAATTGCTTAAACATCAGTAAAAATCCCATGCTTTCCTCTGAACTGGATCCTGGAGTTTGTGCTAGTTCTAATGAGGGCTTGGCATCTCCATGGACCTCAAGGTATTACTGTACCCTGAATTTAAGGGGAAAAAAATGTAGAATTCCCAAAGTTCTGTGCCCCCAAATCAGGCTTTAATTTCTTTTTAGATGGAAAGTGCAGTTTCTGGGGAAAGGAGCTTGGTAGTTAGTAAGTCTGAAAAGATCTTAGCATTTCCAGTAATTACTCATTTCTTCAATCCATCTATATTTAAAGTGAGCTAAACCGAGTTCTTTCCTACAGTGTCTACTTCAAATAATGCTGCTTTACATTTGGAGAGCCAAATAAGGAAACAGAGCACAATCTTACAGGAGTTTTGTTCCCTTTTAGTTTGCACTGCTCAGACTTGCTGTAACAAGAGCTCTTCTTTCTATGAAACCTTTTTAACATATTTGACTAAACAAACTATCTCCTAAAGAAAGTAGGAGCATTTTTTTTTGTTTGTGCGTATGCGCGCGCTCACTTTTCTCTAGCCTTGGCTGTCAAGGACATTTCTGCATTTGTCAATGTACTAAATGAGAGATGCATTTTGGACAGCTTCTGTGTTCTGATTTGTTTTCTTGTGCTTTTTTGTCTCCCCCTCTTCCCCCTCCCCTTCTTCCTCTTTTCATTTGTCTAGGGGGAAAAAAAAGCTCCTCCAGTGTTGTTTCCTGCAAAGACCATTCTTAAGAGCTTGTTGGACAGCGCAGGACTCTTGAAGTGATAGCTAATTGGAGAAAGAAAGGCCCTGATTGTCTTGAGGGAGCTGGAAAGTGCTGCATGTGCTGCTGAAAGGGACTAGGGAGAAGGTGCATGGTTTCGCTGAGCAGCTGCTGCTGGAGATGTTTGGAGATTACATCAGCATTGGAAAAGAGGGGCCAAAAAAAAAAAAAAGTCCAACTTCACAGAGACGGAGTTTATGGAGGTTTTTTCCCCCTTCCAAAGGTCTTCTGACAATACTGTCATTGTCAATATGAGAGTTGTTAATTCTTTATGAATAGCACATGGGGCCTCTTGACTAAATAGTACGTTACATGTCCCAAATCTGTCAGCTGGACTCTTCTCTCACATGCTAGTGAGATCACTTTGATTGGAATGTTAGAGGAATTGCTGGGCTGGCCGTGCAAAACTGAATACTGCATTATATAATTAGATCTCCCAGAGTATTTTTTTCGCATTACCACATTATTGTAGCTTAAATATGGAATCAGTCCTTTTGATGGCTTTGCTGGTTGCAATTATATTAATAAGATTCATTTTGTGGTCCTGTCTTAGTGCTTATATAGATTATAAACTGTCCCAAAGGTTTCCTGACACAAGAAAAGAGGACTAAGAGACTTCAAAAGCCTTGTTCAGATTTGAATTGACAGTGGAGAGAGCTGGATAAGGTAAATGGAGCTACAGCAGCTTTTACCTTGGGATCTGATGAGAGGGAAATGACCTGTTGAGACTGCAGCTGTGCGATGATCTTTCAGAAAGCCTCATGCTGACAGAGGGGAAGAAATGACAGCTGATTGAGTCAAATAACTTCCTATCCAACTTGGGCATGAATTTGCTGTTGGAAACACACTTGTGGACTTCTGCCAATTAAATTATGTGGTCAGGCTGGAAGGAACCCTCTTGCTGGGCAGCCCAAGAGTGCTCAGTGTCCACGTGCCACGCTGTGAGCTGGAAGGAGCGGATTTTTACATGGCTGATTGATTTGATACCAAATTCCTCGTGGCTCTTCCCAGCCAGTCAGATCTGAAACTGACTGAAGGGTTTAACCTGTCCAATATTCACATTTCTTGGCAAGCAATGTATCTGAATATCAGTACAAGGTGGATACCACTGGAATAATGTGTTCCATGGAAGACAGATTTGTGTCTCAGAGATTGTCTGATGGACTCTGGCTGTGCTTCAGCACCAACAGTGGGTGGGGTGACAACATGAGTGAGTTTTGACACCAAAGCCTTGCAAGTGACCTTCATGTCTAGCCTGAAATAAGCACCCTACTAGGACACTGGCAGATTTGACTACTTGCCCAAGGACAAAGTGACTTGGGATTTCTTGGTTAACTTACTTGGCAAAGGGAGATAAGTTTTTCCAAGTGAATAAGTGTTGTATAAAGTCAAACAATCAGAATCTTAATGCAATTCAGTGTAATATTGTCTTTTAAGATCTGAATTTTTCTGTAGTAAAGATAGAAAAATTGTATTACCTTGCCTGAGAAATGCACTAACCTTGGCCTTGTCACTCTTAAAATTTTTTTTGAAAAATCCTTTTCCTTTCTTTGATCATTTTCTATCTCATGTGAATGTGAAGTTTACCACTTCATATACTTATTTCTATATCTCTTGTTAGCTCACATGATGGTATCAGAGTTCAACTAGATAAAAGACTGCAGTATTCCCATACAGAGTTTCTGGCCTATTCATGATTCAGACACTCCTACACACTTGTCATTAATAACTGCGCATCAGCCCTTATAATTTTGTCTTTTAAAGCCTCCTAAAGAATCAGGCATGAGAGCTGGTGTGTTCTTAGGCAATGGAACAGGGTAAATGTAAGGTCAATTAATTTCAGCCTCGATTTTATTTATGGTGGATGACCAATCTACAAAACAACAGCCTGTAATGCTTGAAGGTGCATGTCATGGGTTTGAAATCCTACCAGATGACAAAAAATTACATGTAGATGTAAGTAACCCCTTATCTGTTTCTCTGATTCTCAATTTTAATAATCCCATCCTTTTTTTGTTTACCCAACACCAGCAAGCCACAAAGGGAAAGTGAAATGTTGTCTACTTGATGTGCAGACACACCTTTTATAATGAGTAATTGGAAAAATAGCGACAGTGATCCATTTTTCTTCTTTTAGTTTATCATTGCTATTCTGTGCTATTGTGTGCAAAACAAGGCTTGTGAAGAAATTGATAGTGCCTTTAAGAAATAAATGTTCTAATTCTTTATTTCAGTCATATTGAAATTGCATTTGATGGTGTCATGTTTGTATTAATTGTTTAAAAGCGTGGATGCAATGAGAAGAGGCGGAGGTGGAGTTGTGATTTACTGCCTTTCACGTTTGGGGATATTGGAACTGACACTAGTATGGAGTTCAAAACTTTGATTTTTTTATCTCTGCAGGTTAGCATTTCAAGTTTTCCCTGTAAATCAGAGTGTGTGGTCTTGATATGGACCATATTCTATGGACTGGTTCTACTGGTGTTTGTGGTGTAAAACATTTGATTTGGACTTCATTTGAGTCACGTGAGTTGCACTCTGATTATAAGAGTGATCTGGCTAAATATTGTTTGGCATAACATTGCTCTGTGTCCTGCAATGGTAAAACTGGCTGCAGCACCAAGCAGGTCGTTAGAAGATCCATATTTTGAGGCACATTTAATTAAATTTAATAATTATAAAAATTTTGACTGAAGAGTTCATTTAGATCTTGTTGCCTACTAAACTCCTTATGCATTCAAAGCAGTTTTAGCAACAACTTGGTCGATTTCTGTGCATTCATATAATTGTTATCCCATCCTGCAGGATGTGGGATGCCATCCTGGTTATTCTGCATTACAAAATTGGGGCTATCACACTTTCAGGAGTGCAAAATATAAAGGAGATTGAGATCCTCCTCTTTATTCCCATAGGTCTTTGCCCTCTCTCTTTTCATGGAGATCATAAAAATCTAAAACCTTTAAGTGTGGTATGATGTGAAAGTATCCACTGATATTTCCTGGTATTTCCTATGGAGCACTATGCTGACATTTAGATATTTAAAAGATATTTATGCCCTATCAATTTTTAAAAAATTAATTTAAAAATAAACAAGTCCTTAATGTCAGTTTTCAGCTGTGGACAGTGTGAATGAGGATTACAGGGTGGAGCCCCCTTTCAAGACATGAAACAGAGGTAAGTTTAAAGAAAGAGAAAAATAAAAGTGAAATACTGCAATATTAAAATCCTTGCTAATGTAAAATTAATTGTATTTTTAATATATTGACGAAAATCTACTGTATATAACTATATTTGATATGTTTTTATTAATTTATATCATTAACATACTAAACAGTTGCCAAAATTGCCATGTAACCTGATGAGAAGAAACCCCACTGTTTGCCATGATTGTGAAGAAGCTCTAAGATGGGGAGATATATATGTATATATATATAATATATAAAAATATAAATAGATTATATTTATACATGTAAGCAAAAAATAAAACTGTATAAGGCAGGGATGCAGAACTGGTCTGTGTTAGGACTGTGCTAATTTATGGTGACTGTTTTCATGGTACCAGTGGTACCATAAAACCAAATTTGCTCCCAAAACAAATAGCTATTTTCAAGTTCCACAACTGATACTTTTTTTTTTTTGACCAGGGCTAAAAATTTTTTTGTGGCCTGAAAAAGCTCAATTGGTTGTAAATATCCTGTTATCTGCAAAGGCAATTTCCATCCCACATTGTGTAACATGCAAAAAGTTGGCATTTTGCGGACTGAGTTATGGTATGGAGAACTAATTACAGACAAGCTCATGGTCATCTGAGCTTGTAATTATATTTATTGATTAAAATAATGCCACGATTTCATTTTGCAGTGCCATTGCACTGGTACCCTCTTACACAGTTCCTGTCAAACTGCGTAAACTGAAGTGCTGAAAGACTCCCTTAAACGGATCTGGAGATGCAACAGGTGGCCTAATTACTTCAGGTAGGTCCATTACAGCCAAATTTGGAGAGGACATGCTGAAGACTCAAGCAGGGCTACGACTGACTCTCACAGAGGGATTCTGTGCAGCTGGGAGCCAGTCACCAATTGTTTGCAATGAACTGCCACTTCATAAACGGGGGCTAGGGGGAAATCTTGTAACCTGCGTTCATGTTCTGTGTCACAGCCCTAGGGAATGGGGAAGTATTGGGAGGGTCTCTCTATCAGGATTCATGTAGGCATCAAATTGTTGGACAATTAAATGGCAGAAGTCCTGTCTTGGTTGGTTGGCAGGGACACAGAGTTACTCCAGAAATGCACCTGGGTTATGCTTGATTGTCATCCAAGTAGGTGTCCTGATAGGGTGGCCCTTTCATTCAGGCTGGGCTCCAGCATCTACTAAGGCTGCTAGGCACTTCCAGCCCTAAAGGCCTATTTTCAGCTGTTCACAACTTCGTCAAAGCAACTTTTCAAACTAAATTTTTCCATGTTTCATTTGGTGTCTGCCTCTGTCTGAATTCTCTTTGGAAGGTTTCAGCCAGACCAGTTTGTCTTCCAAGAACAAGACTAGAGAAAAATACAGTGTTTTTCCCACGCTACAAAAATATTGGAAATATTTTTTTTCTGAAAAGATGTAGTTGTCCCACTCTGGGAGATAATTTTTACTCAACGCTGTCAGGGATATGTAGGTCTTGTTTGCATCAACAAGGTTATGTAGCTATACCACAGATTCAAGGGGTACAAGATCAGATATGATGTGGAGAAATGAGGATAAGGGAACTGTCAGGGAAAAAAAGAAATTACAGTGAGGTTTTAGCTAAAGACGGTAAGTGAGCTATGCATAGTTAATGAACTGCAAGCTGAACTGGACCATGTAGGAGAGTTGGCTCCAAAAGTGAATGAGAGTGGAGAAACACCAGATGAAGAAATTAGGATAGTTTGGACTAACAGCAGACAGGACAAAAGTGGAATTGGAAATATATGACCTACAACATTCTATGATTCTGTGACTTGGAAGGCTATGACTTATTTAGCCAAGTGCTTTTAACTTGGAATAAGGAGTCCAGGGAACTGTCAAAGGGATAAGAACTGGATAAAACATTTACTGGATCACTATCCCTTTAGAATATTGGTATAAATCCTGAAACCTAAATATCATCCTTTTTTTGGCTGTCAGCAAATTTCTGTTTCTGCTGGTGGAGCATTGTATGCTGATCATCTACAGGGCTGTATTAACAGGATATGACAAAGCTGAGCACTGACAATCAGAAAGTAACAGAATTAAGGATTTATATGCAATTTTTGCTCTGTTTCCTGAGTATCATGACAGCTTCTTTTGCTCATTTGTTGCACAGGATGAAGTGCTCTGGGACTGAAGCTTGCAGGACCAATGCTTTGAATATCCCAGAAGCAGAGTAATAGACTATGAAATACAGAGCTCTAGGAAGACTTTGGTTTTGAGTGCACTGAAAAGGAAATTAATTCTGTCTTTGTCCTTCATTGAGTTCTAAGTGAAAACATTTAGAGATATTTATTCTGTGCTTTGTGGCTTTTTACCCAAAGATCCTGGATGTAATTTGCTTATTTGTTAATTTGCTATTTTACTTCACCAATCACCATAAATTGCAGATTATCAGTGTAACAAATAAAGTAGTACCAGTTTAACTAACTAACCAGTACACTGAGAAATCAATTTCTGAGAATCTGAAGTAAGGCATATAAAATAAGTAGGTTTGAAAGGAGAAATTCTTCTGTAGTTTTTTTTTTTAATTGCAAAATGAGATGATACGAATATGGCAAAAGTATTAACATCTGCAAAACATACACATTATGGAGGAAAATTAGGAGGAAATTAATTATTGCTGCAAAGGGGACAAAGTGCTGATAATGAAGAAAACATGAGATCTTATAAAGCAAACACTGTCCATCCTATCCAGAAAATGTGGCAGGAATATCTTGGAAAAATAATCTCCTTGGCAAATGAGTATACAAAATTGAGGGAAAGTACCTTTACCTCCCCATATGTATGAGAAGAAATCAATAGTTTCTTCTCTCTAAGGTGCTAATGAGTGCCCAGATATGTGTAATCCCAATTAATTTCCAGACTCTTTTCACAGCTGACTATCCCATGTGGAGCTTCCAGCTCTGAGATGCGAATGCTCTTGGTGTCTGAAGAAATTTTTAAAAAAGTTATGTAGAGTGGAAACATCCACAGCATTTAGGTATGTTTGGGAGGCTTTTAATTTTGCGTGTTGACCTTAGGTGTCCAGACTGCATATCAGTGGTACATTTTTAAATTTTATTTATTTTTTTTTGAAAGGCCCAGGTGAGTTTGAAACCTGGGCTCTGTATTTAAAAGAATACTTGAACCTAGGTCTATAGTACGTGAGTTTAAACCCATTTCCTGCCTACCTCCCCTTTGAGAACTGGCAGCCTTAAAACTCCTCGTCCAAGTTTCTAACTGATACTTATGACGTGGGGAATCCCTAATTTGTTCTTTTAAGAATACCTTTTTCTTTGCCACTACGTTTTTTTTAAAACTCCATATAATTAGTGCTCTTTCCTGGGAATTATTACCAAATCATAAAATCTAGAATTAGTTGTTTCTCCTCCCTAGTCATTGTATCAAGACAAATTCATGGAAGAAGGATTCATCAAGGGCTGTTAAGTGCAGGAAATCCTTGTGCTACAGAGTGCTGAGAACTGAAAAGGATATTAAAGAAGCATCACTAAATGTGTGTCCTATTCTTAGTCTCTTTGAAGACATCCCCTGTCATTTTGATGGAAAAGGGTGCAGAATTATCTGAGTCTGCAGGATTCTTCTCTACTGGTCCAGGACAGTATCTCTCTTTGCATTTGGAAAATAAGAATCTGTCCATTATGGTACTTAGAATAGATGACTGGGAGGAATGTTTTCAGAGGGTTGGAAGAACTGGCTTCAGCTGTCTGTGTCCTGCACAAGGCAGTGTTGTGCTGAACAGATGGACAGGAGGATGGCAGGGAAATCTGGGAGCTGCCTGCAGACACGTGGCTTCCACACTGTCTGTGCTGGTCCAAGAGCAGGTACTTCCAGGAGCATCCCTGGTGGTGAGATACCTGGTTTTGTATCTTTTGTCTCTTTCCTTAGATGTGCTTTCCTTGGCGGGCACCTCAGACCGAACACAGCGACTTTCAGATTTTCAGTCCCTGCAAAACGTCTCCCACCACACCTGTGTTTAAAAGGGCACAGGATCCAGCCAGCTAATTTATTCCTAGGCAGTTTAACTACTTTACATGGGTTCCAGACTCTGGAGTAGGTTTAACATTAACTTTTAAAGAATACATGAGCAGTGCTGTGTACAGGGATGGATCTATATCTGTCAGAGTGATAATCTAATTGGAGGTTGTCCTTTGTGTAACCCTGTTGACATTTTAGACTATTCTGGGAAACCCCATGGCCCAAGTACTATGGAATGTAGTTAGGAAAAACAGTGTTTTCTCAAATATTTCAGATGTGGAATATTTATTTTGTAGCCAGAGAAACTTGTTACCAAGCAACTGACCATGAGTAAGATCTGCTGCCAATTTGAAATAAAGGAAAAAACCTGCTTACCTCTCCTCAGGCTGCATGTGAGACTTTACAATGCAAGGAGGAGAAATTTATTACAAAACATCCATTTGACAGGATTCATCGCTAGTGGTCTCAGGTCACTCAGATTGTTTCCCTTCACCTGTCCCTGAGACATATAATTGACACAAGAAGCCACTAGTGAAGGTATCAGTGCAGGAAAACCAGCCACTTTCAAATCCATCCCCTGGATAATGGGGTTTGATTGTTCATTCTTTGCTGGTCCAAAATCAGGCAAGGACACATGGAATTCTGCTCAGATTATTTTATATACTGGATATATTTTCTTGAACAGGCTTCCACAGACTCAGGCGTTATTTGTTTTTAGAGTTCAGGTACCTGAGCTGTTTTTTAGAGGAGCTGAAGATGGCTCAGCTGGCACACAGTGGATGAAGCTCAAAATGGGACAGAAATTGCTTTGAAGGAACCTTGAAACAATGTGGTGGTAAATGTTCCACACAAGCAAAGCATTTCCTACTGCACAGATCTATGGAATGAGGAATGTCTGGCTGGGGAGCTGTTGGTAAACAAAGCTGTGCGTTTCACTGGATGCATCTGGAGCAAAAAGTCATTCTGGATTAATTCTGATGTCCTGGACATCAATTCCCTGCAGTGGGAATGGTTGTGATCAGTGCTTCCACCTCTGCTTCTAGACTGAGGCCTTTAGCAGCCATACTAATGGGGGGAAATGTTCATTAACTGCTCTTTTTAAAGATAAATGGCCTGGTGGGCAAATGGCTACAGAAGGGCAAATAGGACGAGCATTTAGTGATGCTGGATAAAGAGGAAGAGGGGATCATTATTGTTGCTTGGTAAAAGAATCAGGCTTGTAGTAAAGTCTTATGGAGAAGTGAGTCACAAAACTCTAAAATGAGCTGTGTATTTGGAGGGCTTGGGAGCAGTCTTACTGATGTTTCAGAGCTTTGCACAGGGTGTCTGAGCACTGTTTTGCAGAGCATGAATCTTTGTGGGTTTCCCAGAGACACCCAGGAAGGCCCTGTTTATCTCTTTATCCAGTGTGTGTTGGTGTATCTGTTCTTTGTTGTGTGGACAGTGCACTTCCATGCTTCACTGCCTACTCTGGAGATGCTGCTTGGGTTTCTCCTGGGAGAGGTCAGATGTCAAAATTCTTTCTGTTTCCGAGCACAATAGAGGCTTGCCCTTGACGCTGCTGCTTAGCCTCCCAAAGCTTCCTCTCCAACCTTGGCTCTTCTTTCCATTTTGTCCCCCTCCTTCAGAATAATGACTGTCAGTTGACCTCATTTAGCAGTCAAGGCTCCACATGGTGGCATCACCTGTTCTGCAGCTTGGTCTTCAACCGCTGGTGGAGATTGTGCGCACACATGGTGGCTTGGTGAGCTTCAGTGACCACAGATGATTTTAAAATTGCAGTGTTGCATCAGGCATTTTCGTGGCTCCTGGAAATTAACTGGAAAGTTCAAGTGGTGGATTATTTATTTTTTCTTTTAAAAAAAGCTTGTTCAAGTTTATTTCAATCACACAGGAATGATTATTCTTCAGTAAGACAGGAAAAGATTTATTGGACATGAAGATAAAGATGCTTACCATATTTCTGGTGTGCTTGGGGGAATTAGTCTCTCCCGTATTCTACTCATGATGTTTTTCTCTAGCTAAGAGTATGCATAACTTCTGTGCTGATTAATTTGAGATTTTTATTAACATAGTTGTATTTCAGAAAAAAATTTGAGGTTTCAGGCTGGATTCAAGAAATGTAGAGTTATTCAAAGTCTTGTTCTCTGCCTTAAAACCAGATAGATTTACTCTTGGTGCAAAATAGTGCATGATTATTAGTGATGAATTCAGTTTCTGTCACCTACATGTTACAGTAATATTATTGACAAGAAAATAAGCTCTACATATGGCACTGAAATGTATAACATTTTTTGATATAATTATATATAGAAATGGATACCTTCTAACAAATCTGTGTCTCTAGGTCAAGACTGTAAAGACATGTTCGGGGAGTAAAAAGAATTTTTTTTTCTCATAAATATTAACATTTAAATTTTTTAGCCCCAGCAGAACTGGGGTCCAAGTTCTACCACAGCCAATTACCTGGGAATTTTATCTCCCAGAAATTCCTCACTGGCTAAGATCAATGCTTCTGATGTTGTATGTGGAAAGGGAGAAACCGTTCCTTGATGTATTTGTTTCCTTGACTTCAGATCACTCTGATTTAATTTATAGGAGAGCTGGAAATCCTGACAGTTCTTATGCAACTCAGCTCACTGCATTCCATAGGTGTGCAAAATCACTAAAAAATGTGGTCTCCTCAGTTGTCAATTACTTCCCAATATTTACTTCCACTGGTGGAAATAATGGTTTTTTACTTGTTGGTTGGTTTTGTTTTGCTTTGTTTTGTTTTGCTTTGTTTTGTTTTGTAGTACAGGGGATATAATTTCCCAGATTAAACCGAGAGTTGACACACCTATGGTTTGTACTAAGCATCAGAATTTCAATTTAGCCATTTAGGACCTTGACCTCAAGATCTATTAATTAATTAATTACAGTAATTTCACGATTATAAGCCGCACCATTTTGACTAAAATTTTGGTCCGAATCCAAAGTGCGGCTTATAATCAGGTGCGGCGAATATATGGACAAAGAATGAAAAGTTGCTGTTTTAGTTTGGAGGACAGGTGTCTGCTGAGAAAGGCAGGAACTTCTCTTTGAAATGGAGAATGTAAACCCCCTCTCTCCAAATTATTATAATTTGGAAATCAAGGGGCTTTCAGGCAAAAATATGGAAATTAGGAATAACAGTTCTTTTCTAGGGAAATCAAAATAGAAATACAGTACTACAAAGAAACAAACTCCAAACCCTGACACAGTCAGAGTACAACCTGACACCCCGTCAGGCAGGGTGTTGGCAGCAGTCCCATTCAATGGTGGCTGCATCCTCCTGCAGTGACAGATGTGGTTCAGTTGGAGCAGTGCTCCTGCAGAAGGTGCAGTTTCCCTCTGGAGGTCCAGTGGTGATGTGGAAAAATCCAGTTTTCCTCTGGAGTCCAGTGGAGAAAGGGGCTCCCTTAGTGTCCCAAACCCTCTGTTTTTATCTTGGTAAGAAATGTTGGGCTCTTCCCCCTGGCTGGAGCAACTTCCAATGGGATGCAGTAATTTTATCAGTCCCACAGTGGGACTCAATGGCCATTAGCAGAAAATGACTCCCTGGAGGAAGGATGGGGTGTGAAAAGATAAAGAACAATGCCCTGCCTGGTTTCAATGGATGGCCCATTAGCAGATTATCTGCCATTGAGATAAGGATCACTGTCCCCACCCTCAACAGATGGTGATAGAATAGATACCTTTTATCACACTCTGTATTGTAACATGCGGTTTATAATCAGGTGCGGCTTACATGTGGACAAAAAATGAAAAGTTGCTGAAACCCAGAAGTGCAGCTTATATTCAGTGCGGCTTATAATCGTGAAATTACTGTAATTATCTATTAATTAATATCTGTCTATTAATTAATGAACCTGTTTTCTCCTTTTGCATAGAATTTAAAGTTAAATGAATGCTGAAGAACACAAAATATTTTTTTTTATATGACATAGCACTTCAGTTTATTTCCTACAAACTTTTTTTTTTTTTTTTTTTTTAAATCACCAAGAGCAGCAGAAATCTTCAAAATAATCTGCAGATTTTGCCTGCCTAAAGATCCAGTGTGGAAATACTGTTCAGTCATCTTGTTGGTACCACAGAGTAGTGTGAGGAGGGAGCAGAGGCAATAGGATCTGGTTGAGCTGTCCAGTCATAAACAAGTGTAACAGCTGAGGAAAGTATGACCCAGTCCATTGCTTTGCCCAAATCCATGGTCAGAAACATGGTTGTATGTTTGTTTTATTTTAACAGATAATTTTAAATAACAGATAGGACAGGTATTTGTAATATTGGGAGCTACACATTACCTCTTTTCAGTACCAGCTGAAACTTCCCCAATTCCAACAGGGGCACAGTGCCCGTGGTCCACTGTGCATTATTTTGTTTGATAACTCTGTGTACTTTGTGCTCTCACTACAAGCAGTGGCTGCACAGAAGGTCCCTATTACTCATCCTGGCTGGGGTTTCTGGCTGTGCTGTCGGAGGTTTTGCTCTGGATTTGCACCACGAAAGTCACTCTAGGAGTGAGGCAATCCCCTGCTGCCCCTCTGTTCCTGTGCTCCTTGGGCTGCAAAGCCACAAGTGTGGTGAAAATATCTCAAAAATGCTGGAAACCTGTGCCAGCTCTGAGCCACTGACAGCTGATGGGAAGCAGAGCCGCTCTGAAGATGCTCTGCTTTCCCCTGGAGTTTGACCTGAAGGAGCCTGGCAGCGTGTACCTGCCTTGGCTCCATTCTGGGATATTTTTGTGTGGTTTGAATGCTGCTCAGAGCTTGGCTCAGTGGGTGTGTTCTGCCTGTGGCAAGCTCATGTTTTCTGAGTGCTGGATGCACATTGCCTGTGATTGGGACTGCAGTGAATATATGTATAAGCTGCAGCTGGTAAGCAGGAAAAATATAAGTGAGTCAATTAGCAGAAATGTCTTTTCATGCTTCTCATGATTTGCAGTTAAATTTTATTTATTTACAATAAAATGCATTGATGCACCTAATGCAAAACCAGTATTAAATAATCTGCTTTTGATACACCTAATGCAAAACCAGTATTAAATAATCTGCTTTTTCCAGAAACAGGAAGTACGGACATATTTTTTATTTTTCACAAAATATGGTGTTTGAGGGTGGTGCTAGGTTGTTGCCAGATACTTTTCCATACTTTTAAAATTCAATTTTTACTTTTTCTCTCTTTAAAAAATGGGCTGTGGAGCCTTTGGTCACCTTGGAATATTCAGAGCAAAGCATAATATTCTGAGGCTCCACTTTCCCAAGGTTTTCTGAAGGAGTCTCTGTTTATCATTCAGCCTGCAGTGCCTGTATTGGGTTACACCAGGAATGTGGAAAGCTATATGGGAAAATCTGTCAGGCTGTGAAAAGGTCTCAGGCTTTGAAATTTTATGGAGCATGCTTGCTAATGCGCATTCCATATTTCAGGGTGTCTGGCTCGTCCTGCTCTGGGTAAGGATGTGATGTGGAATATATGGGCGTGCTTTGTTACAAGCACTGCTGAGCTGATAAACAAGGATGTGGAGATGGGGAAGTACCAGAGAGGAAATCCCATTAAGGAATAAATTACAGTGACCCCTACTAGTGTTGGTACAGCTTAAGGGCAGTCCCCATTTACAAAACCTGATCTCTAGTATGGCAATAAACACTGGTGTAACTCCTCTTCCACCACAGTGTTCCAGTAAAATCCCAGTTTAGAAGTGGTGCCCATGTTTTTTCTACAAACAAATTTTTGAGAGACTCATCTACAGCTTAGAACTTTAGCTACTCTAAATCAAATTCATGCTTATAAGGTTTGCTTTCAGATATTTCAGCAGTTTTCAAATCATCAAGTGCAGTAAATGAGACTTGGATCAAATGCCCTGAGATGTGCATGTGTCCAGTGTATATTTTGTGCTCTTTGTAATATAAAATAAGAAGAAAATTCTTAACCCTTTGCACACAGAGTTTCAAGAGTTTTAAATGATGGATTGTACTGAAAAGACTTTTTTCCCTTATTTGTAACTTCAAAATGTCTTGTAAGTTTACCTGTGAGCCCTGGAATGATAACTTAAAAGTAAGACTAACAAACCAAAATATTGGGAAATAGAAGGAGCTTCTGAGTTTAAAAGCTGCAATGAAGAACATTAAAACACTTTATTATTTTCCCCTCTCTGTTGAATGTACTTGCCAACAAATCAGCCTTCCTGACTGCCTCTTAAAAAGATGGGAGGTTAAGAGGAAATCTGTTGGTGTGTGGTTGAGTTTTCTATGTTCATGGGCTTAGAAAAGGTGAGGCACAAATTCCAAAACTGCAGAAGTTTGGCTACACGGCCACAACTGATACTGGTTGCATTAAAGAAGAGTCCAGGTTTAGAGGTGCAGCATGGAGTCAAAGCCAGTCCCCCATGTGGTGTGTCCAATGCCATTTGAGTGTTTTATACATCAAAACAAAAATGGCTAATCTGGATTAAAAGGCAGCAGACACCCCATTCACATCCAGTCAGTCCTGTAGGTTCAGGGAGAGCCTCTGTGTAATAAATACTCCTCCATACATGCACCAAATCAGTTTGTCTGCTGGATGGAATTCTGTGGCCTGGTTTATGCAAATCAGACCACAATATTGTAATTTGGCTGTAAAATGACTTGATACATTTTTGAGTAACTCTTATTTATCCAATAGCTCCCTATTTCAAATAGCAGTAGTTGTTTAGAAGTCACTGTGGTTTTATTCACCAAAAAAAACCCAAAAAAGAGAAATGCTGGTCTCAGGCAGCCACTGCTCACTTGGGAAGACCATCCTTAAGTAGACATGACCTGGATTAAACTTCAGGCCCTCATGAGGGTTGTGAATCTGTGATGCACCTGGATAATTGTTGGCCAGACTAAATCCCTATGCACACCTAAGCTTGTACATATGGATTCATGGATGCACTAAGGGTGATGGATTATGGACATCTTCCCCTAACATTTGTGTTGTTTTGTCAGGCTTATGTCCAGATCTTAGCAATTTTCAGACCTCATGCTTTTTAATTTTAAAATACGAAGCAAATGCATTGTGAAACTGATCTATTTCCAAATAATTTTGTCACCCGGCAATTAAAATATGTGCTATAAACATGTCTTAAGACATTAAGGATGGGAAAGTTGCCAGTTTCACGAGTCACATTGCTTTCAAAAGTACAATGAATGTACAGTTCTCTGAGCAGTCTGGAAAGAAAAGTAATTTCCCAGCTCTTAAAATCTTTTTTTAACTTTTTGCAGTGCTCTGAAGTCAAATTATGATGATTTTAAAGACAGTACTGTTAAGTGCCAATAATTTGTCCGTACTGGCACACTTAAATTCGTAACATGGTTGGGCCCATGCTTAATATCTTAATTGTGCATATGAAATTCCTTTAAAGTGAAGCTGGCCAGAAAATGTATGCCTCTTATATTTAAAAAAAAAAAAATTCCACTTTTTTATATTAGGAAAAAACCCTTCAAATAACTAAATAACTCACACCTTTTTATTTCTGGCTAAGAAATATGACTGTTTAGACTAGGAATTTAAAGAGGAGTCTGTAAGATTTGACTCTTCTGCCGTGATTAGGCACCAGACTATTTTCCTGGACTTTGAAAATTGCATTGCTCGTGGCTTGATCAAATTGACTTCAATTTTTACAAAGTGGAAAAGCATATCTTGAAATTATTTTTTAACTTTAATACAAAATACTGTGAACCTGATGGCTTAGAAATATAGTTGGAGTTCTGAATGTGATATTGTTAAGCGAGTTCACTAAGTGAAAGATCAAAGATCATGAGCTAATTAATTGTATTCTTCATGTGGTCAGGAAGATCTTCAGTGCAATGTACTACGAAAAAAACAAAAGTAATAACACTCCACAACCTGTAATTGCAAGCTGAAAAGAGGGGAAAACAATGTAACAGCCTTAATGACCAGTCCCAAAGTAATAAAATTTGCTTTAGTCTATTGTTGGTCTTTAGGAGCAAGAATTCCAATGGGAGCACCCCAGAGGAGTGCTAACAATTGGGAAAATTTACCTAAACAATTAAGAAGACAGTCCTGAGTAAGAGAATTACTTAGGAAGTCCAGCAGGCTGTGGATGGTGTTGGTTGGTGCTCTAGAGATGCACACCAAATATTGTGCTCGTGTCCACTGGGCTCCAATGAGTCTGTCTCAGCCCAGGAAAGGGGAATAGTTCCTTTCTTCTTCTGTATTGATGTATGAACAGCAGAGCAGACATTCAGGCTGAGTTTGCAATCCTGACTCAACTTCAGCCAGAAACTCGCCTGGTGGGGCTGTTTTGGGGCAGTAGGTGAAGCAGGAAGTTGCCTTGGGAGAGGCAGGGGCACAGTGAAAAGATCCAGCAATGGGCATCCCTTCTCGCAGCCCTTGGAGCATGCAGGCATGCAGCAAAACTGACTTTCAGGGTGAATTTTGAATGTTTTCTCAGTAAAAAGTATGTATGTATGTAAAATGAGAGTATTTTCAGACACAGGAAAGACAATTCAAAAGTGTTTGAAGAGGAGATGCCTTCTGAAGAGATGCCTTTTTGAATACAAAGCCTTTGTCCCCTTTATCTTACCTAACCTCTCATTTTACTCTGCTTTGGCAGTGAGAAAAGACTCTCACAGTGAGGGTGTGCTGTTTAATTTAATTTAATTTAATTTAATTTAACTTAATTTAATTTAATTTAATGTTGTTGCTCCTGGTACTACATTGCACTTCAGGAATTATGGCAGGAGAAATGGATAAAACTGAAAATCATGTAGGTTTGGGTGCATGCTGGGGGTTATTATTGCATCCTGGTCTGCAATATTTTTGGAAAATTCTCTCTCAAATCTTTGTTAGAAACTGTATGTGGAAAAAAACCCAAAGCAGTTATTTCTTCTTTTCTGATGGTTAGTAATGTGGTATATAAATATGACCAAAGCAATGAGCATGTGATTTCACTGCAAGTGCTGAGGGAGTAATAGATGGGAATTAGCAAAAGAATAGGAGGAATGAATGGGGATATGCACTAAGAGTTTATTCTCTTTGAAAGATGATCTCTTCCTGAGTTACTGAATAGCTAATGGCTGATTCAAATTTTTGCAGATAGGATAGATTGCCTCAAGATTGATGGCTGACTGTTACTGGTCTAGGTTTTTAATCCAGGTTTCTGCTGGAATGCAGAGCTCCTAGCTCAAGATCAATTATGCAGGACATGAAGAAGAAAAAGACTGTCACGTTATCTATCTGTTCTCAAACTACCCAAGATGTGAAACTGGTTTTGCTTGCAGTGACATGCCTGATAATGCAATGTAATATTTTCTTATTACAACCCTTTGCTTGCAGTTAAAAGTTAAAAAAATTGTTTCTGAAACACAGCACATTCCATGCACTTTTTGATGCTTTGTAATGGTGTTACCTATAAAGATAAATCCTGGGTACCTGAGAGGTCACAGTAACAAAGCTGAAGGTGCCTGAGACTCTTGGGGTGGTAGCTGTGCTCTTCATCTGAATTCCTTTCACCACAGTGCAGAAATGCCTGGCTACAACAGGGGACAAAGGAATTACACAGCAAGCAGAGATGGGTCTGAGTAGCTGTGAAGGAGGCACTTCCACTGAGTTTGTCTGGCTGGAACATATGCTTGGTCTTCACTGGCATTAATAAAACAGGCTGGGGTACGAAATGGAGCTGGGTAAGAAATCCAAACCTTCCAGTGTGGCTCCAAACCATAAGCCAGATAATGACCATGAAGCTGTTTTCTAAAGTGTAAGTGGTTCCTTACAACCTGTTGAATTTCCTTTGATTTTCCATTAACTGAATACCAACGTAGAGGTACAATCATAAGAAAGGCTGGGAAAAAGATAAAGCTGTAACATTTTATGGGGATTTAAAAAAAAAATGGCAACTCCAAAAGAGAATGTGTGCTATTATTTTTATCTGCTTTTAGGTTCTGATAATTCTGCTAATATAAAGAGCAGGAAAATTACTGTGCACATTTGCATGCATCAGATTTTGAAAATATTTGCTCATTTTTCTTCTGTGAAGAACAAAAAATTTCTACTCAGGTCTAGTGAGGCACAGAAGACAGTTACTGCTGATAATGTTGTTTAAGATTATGAAATCAGCAATAGATACAAATCAGATTAAATTTCCACACAAAATAGGGATATTTATTTAATAGCTTCCTGCCAATGGTGAGAGTCAAAAATAATTGAATCAGAGAAGGGAACTGGATTAACTGAGCTCATTAATTCTTAACTACTGGGCCGGGTTTAGTTGAAATACATGACAATGGTGGTTATTAAGTTTTAATGAAAGCTTCCATCCAAATATCGAGAGCTGTGACTTCTTGTACTTCCTTAGACCACCAACTATGGTCAGAATCCCATACAAGCAGAGAACTGAGTTTTTAAAGATGAAAGTAGAAGAATTATAAAAATTTATTTTACTTATTTGTGTCTACTGAAGAATTCTCTAATACAACTCATAGTGTTGATGTTTTTTCTGTTTTTCTACTCCCCATTATCCCCAAATAAGCCACCGCAATAATTTTCTATGCAACACGTGGCCATTGGACTTGGAGGTGCTGTGCATAACTTTGGAGGCTATCCTTGCTCTCTTCTTGGAAATAAAAGGCACAGCCCACTTCCTCTGCTCTGCCTGCCCCACGGAGTTTCCTTAACTCGTGACTATGGGCTACGAGACAGGACATTCTGTGTGATTTCAGCAAGTCCATATGGTTCTCCAGTGCTTTTCCCAAGGTGAGGATTAGAGAACATCAAGTGCTGCTTGACGGAGAGAGGAAATCTTGTGTAATGCTTTTGTTCTGCTGACGTCTATGTAAAGAGCTGCCTGGGAGTTTTGGAATGGAATCTGTCATCTCTGTAATCCTGTTCTGGAAAATTGGGATGGAGACAGCACAGGCAGTGATGTCATTGGCTGTCTGACACAGTCACTGCCCACAGTGCCCACGAACTCATCTCCTCCCCAAACTTTCCTTTCTCTCTGACACTTGAATGCCCAATTGGCAAAGCTTATTTGTAGGGCTATTTTTTTTTATTTCACAGCTGTATTAAAATTCAAAACACAGATATGTGAGAAAAAGGCTAATACAGAGGAGGGTCTGTTCAACACACTCTGCAGACTTCAGAGGAATTTTTCTGCATTCGGCCTGCAGTGTTATACGACAGAAATTCATCTTTGGTCCATACAGTGCAATAAACAAACCTCTTGTGTATTAGCTTTAGATTTTAATACTTCTACTCACATTCTATGGAAGTGGTAGAGCTATAAGAAATAAGCAATTGGCTTTGTAAGGGTTCTGGCCTGTCCCTCGTTGTCACAGACACCTATTTATTAAGGACCTGTTGCCATGTAGGGCAGTGGCAGTTGTGTGACATCATGCAAAAATGCTATTTATACACTGTGTGCTAGCAGTTGTGTTGGATAATCACATTTGGTTATTATCATTCCATGCCTTTGCCAAGGAAGTGAGAAGAGAGCCTGTGTTATAACCTCATTTTAGTGGTAGATTGCCCTTTTTCCCAGGTAAGTTACCTGTTTGTAAGGTAGTGTTGCAGGTTGTGCTTTATGAGTTGTACATTTGTATTTGGACATCTTTAGATATGCATTGAGCTACTGTTTTATGTATTAGAACTTTCCATATAACAGGGTGCCTTGTATTTAGAGAAGATAATCCCAGAATAGCATGATTTTGGTTATGGCTGTGAGTGCTCAGCATCATTGAGACTTAGCCCAGGGAGATTGGTATTAAATGTATCAAGAATACACCTTATCCCCATAATAATTCCTGCTTGCATGTTATACAGTCTACAGAATGTTGGGAGTTGCTAAAGCTGTGCGTAAATCAGACAGCGGCAGGTATTTCTCAGTTCTCACAGCAGTGCACGTTCCCTAGCTCTGTTACAGCTCCATGCCAGGATGACACCTGTACCTCTCCATCCACATTTTTCCCTCTTGTCACCCTGCTTTCCATGAGCATGAGAGCTGGATAAGAATGGAGGAGGGATGTGCTGAAACTGTGTCCCTGGCCTGGGCAACAGGAGGTCTCCCATGCATCCCTCCAAGATATTTATTTGACTGATGAGTTGGATATTTTACCTTTTGGAATTTATTTTCTGAGTGTCACCTAAAGGTATCATTTTATTTTGTTTTCCAACCTGATTCTTCCGTTGCTGTCATTGTGTGTCTTTGATTAGACCTTTGAGTAGCAGTAGAGGTGTGAGGGAGAGAAGTGGGAGTGAAATGTGACCCTTTTGTTCAAAGGGCCTGCCTTTTTTCCACTGAAACAAATACTCATAAATGGTTAAACTCTGTTCAGTGGCTGAAGTAATGTTACTTCTGTGCACAATGTGTAGTTTAGCTGTGTTCAGGACCCACGAATAGCATGTCTACTGTTTTGTTTTGTTTTACAGAAAAATTAACTGGATGGATTGTTTGGCTCCATCAGAGCTCCAATGCAGAAAGAGATGGACAAATATTATCCTCATCACTGCCAGCACCACCACCTGCAGGGGTTATTGCCAGCTGAGTGGGAAGAATCCCTCCCAGAATCTGAGATACAGGCATGAGGACTTCGTATCACTGTTCCAAGTGAGTCTGATCAAGTAAAGGAAGTTTATGTGTACCTGAGAGATATGTGGGTCAGTCCCAGGGCCTTTTTCCTGGGGACTAGGACAGCTTGGCTGTAGCCCAGGTTCAGGCATCATTGTGAAAGTCAGCTTGGCTTTGGAATGAAGATGTGGGAAATTTTGCCGACTTGAAAAATGCTGCATCATTTTTTCCTATGTGACAAATCTTGGTTACTTACTCAGACCAGAAAATACCACATCACATGCTGGCATTCTTAAATGATGAAGTTTTTCCTGTGCACCGTTCTTCTGTTCATGATAAACTGGAAGCAAGCTCCACAGAAGCAGCTGGAGGCTGAAAACTAAAGGTAAATCTCATGGCAAGGATTTATCAAAAGCAGGACTGACTGTGTTTTTAAATGGAATGTGCAGAGAGAAACAGATAGCCATGTAATCTGCTGGAAACACTATACAAGATTTCAAGTCTTTAACTTTTTAACCTTCACTTAATTCCTAAAATCTTTCATGGCTTCACTAATTATTTGCTAAAAGTGCCAGTGAGTAACAGTTTTCTTAAACTTTCTAAGCTTTAACTCTGCTCCCACTTGGACAGTGTGTTTTCCTGCTTTGGTTTTGATGCTCTTGGGTAATACTTCATGGTGGGAGGGAAGGGGAGTGGACTCTCAACTGGGAATCTTCAACACAAAAACTGTTAAGGGGTGATAAATCATTGGAGGACCAGCATATGATTAAAAGCTGTGGCCATCAGCAGTGACCCGTGGGGCTGAAGGTATCAGTGACAGGGAGCAGGGGGAGGTGTTTGGCATTCCTGATCGGATGCCTAACCAGGGCACTGGCGTTTGTTTACGTTTCTGTTCCACCAACTCCTGTGAAATGCCCTCTGTCTCTGCAGGGAACACACACTGAGGCAGGGAAAGTATCCTCGGCATTTCTTGAAATGTCAAGGCACAGGTACTTTAAGGTAAAGTGTGAGTAGAATTATCTGGGATTGCAGAGTGAAAACCAAACATTTGGTTCAGGGCTCTGTGATTCAACAGTTGGCTTCCCATAGTTATTGCAGTTTTAGGTAAGCTTTTCACAGATGCACAAAATATTGTAAATATAACTCCTTTCCTCTAAGCTAAATCCATCCTAGAAAAATGAATTGTGTTGGGCCAGACTGGAGACATCCAATCTCAGGTTCTACTTTGTTCTTGGCTTAACAGAAAACTTTATTAAATAAGAGTAAAAAGAATGTGGGAAAACCCAATTATAATTTGACCTGATTTGATACCCTTTTTGAGAAATAATATGTTTTGTTGCTGTGCACAAGACAGTGGAGATACAGGAATATGGTTCTAGGGACATTATTTAATGGTGAACATAGATGGTGCTGGGTTAAGGGTTGGAATCTCTGATCTTAAAAGTCTTTTCAAACCTTAATGATTCTGGGATTCTGTGAAATAATTTCTATTTTATATGTCAGCGGATATTTTATATATCAGATATTTTATATTTTATATATTATACAAATATATGTATTTATATATTATACAAAAAGATTTTTATCAGCAAGTGCAGAGAACAGTTGCAAAGTGCTGGCAGGACAGAGCAGCAATGAATGAAAACATGGGTTTGGAAGACAATGAAGAGAGGGATGAGTGGAAACTCCAAGGCCTTATGTGGTGAGGGTCTCTGAGTTACATCAGTAGAGAACTGTAGGGTGGTCTTGGTTTGTAAGTGGAAAAGGTCACAAGGAAGGACTTGAAGACAGGAAAAGTCACAACAGTGTGGCAGATGAGGTGCCTTTGAAGGCAAAAGAGATTTACATTGGTAAAAGGGCTGCAGAAACATCTTCATTTTGGATGCCACGCTGTTTTGATGGACTCTGTAACTGTTCAGAGCCATTCTTTTTCCCTGTGAATTTATCCTACAATGTGGGAAAGACGCTTCAAAGTATGATAGGATTCCTTTGTGGACATGTTGTTGGATATGTTTAACAGCAGCAACCCCAGACTGCTCCAGAGAAAAAGGCAAGAAACCTCATGTCAAGAAGATGTGAAAATACAAGAGACTCCTTCCTATCCCCTGTACGCAGAGCTCGGCTTAAAAGCCTGACTGAGATTTTATGTTCTTTCCTGGGCTCCCTTTATTAGCTTGGACTGGATGTTTTCAACTACCATGTAATACTGAACAACTAAAAGACACTTCACTGTAAACTTCTTGACTTTTCACCAGCACCAGGAATATCTTAAAAGTTTCACTGTGCTACAGATAAACAGGTGATTATTATATAATTGATGCTGCTCTGTGGGATAAATGTGGGTGATGCGGGCCCACCTTGTAAAGAGAGAACATGACATAAGGAAGTTGGTAAGAATTTCATGTAAAAGGACTCTTAGCAAGTTTGGAAACATTATGGTTGCCAGATGTGCTCTTCCAGATGTCAGGATTTCCTATTAAATGCCTCTTCCGGTCAGGAGGAGCGGTGCCTGTGATAGTGTGTTAGAGCCTTTGAGACATGAGGGTTACCCGACCCCGAAGATTGATTCTGTAACTTTTGCTGCATATTGTGCCTATTATTAGAAAATATTGTGATTAACTCCCAGCAGAACCTGTGGCCACTCAGGAACACGCTGTGCACAGAGCTGGAATTGTCCTGCCAGGATGCTGCTCCGTCAGTGACTTCCAGCATCTCTGCTGCATTTGAGTAACCTTATAACATGATACAACCCCAGACGATTTCATACACTGCTGCTACTTCAATTCCTTCTCCTTGGACTTCCCTAGAACTGCAACCAGATGTTTGTGAGCCAGTTGTCACCTGCTGCAGAAGGGAGTTTGCTGATTTGGTGGAACTAAACCGAGTTTTTCTCATGGCCTCGTAGCTCCTCCAGATTCTGAGCACAGAATTGCTTCCTAAACTTGCATTTCTGTTTGAGTTGCCTCAAGCCATGTAGCTTTGTATGTCAGTGCCTCTCTCCATTAGTCTGCCTTGTCCTATCTGAATATCTGGAGTCATCTTTGCCTTTGTTTGTTTTCCCCACTCTTTCTCCTGTGAAGGCCTCTGGTCCCAAAATCCTTCATGGTAGGGAAGATCTGGCAGGCCCTGTCCCTGCTCTAGATTTGGGGATTTGCCTTAGTTTGTCTCAGGCTTCCCTTATGCTGAGTTGAATCCCTGTTCCAGTGCCAGCTCTGTTACCTGGGGTGCAGCTACAACACACAGGGAGCCCCCAGGTCTAAGATCTAAGAGTGACTGTAGAAGGGCCTTGGTAGAAGTAAGAATCTCATACAAATCCTGTGTGTCTCAGCTCAGTGCTTTGTCTGCATAACACATGAAATATTTGTTTAAAATCTACTTGGTTATTAAATACTTTACTTAGTAACTAATGTATATTAATTTTTAGATTATATTCTAGTACCTTGCAATTCTCTCCAGTTATTTTCTACTTAAAATGGTAGAGAAATAAGGCTGGAAGGGTCAAGAGATAATCACACAAACAACCTAGTACTTTCAGGAGCATTGGCTATCCTAATCCATTCCTAAAAGATAGTTTTTCTCCTAAGAATAATTGCTGTGTGGACCATAATCCTTGACAGAGCCACACATTGCTACATGGAGCTCTCTGTAAGCACAGGCTCTCATTAATTCATTCCAAAATAAGCCCTCCTGACAAATTGTGGGTGTTCTAGTAAGGCTTGAGCAATGTGGAGAAGTGTTTATGGGTTAGGTGCAATATTAATATGAAAGATATTGCTTATATGCTCTCAGCAGCAATCCAATTGGATATTTCACATTTTGGCCTGGGTCACTGCTGGAAGCACACAGTGCTGTCTCTTTTTCGATAGTTATCTGTGGCCACTTCACAATTATTTGGCTTGATTATTTGTGGGGACACTTCTTGAAACTCATCTGTTTAAAAGCCAGGCTGTGCTTATGGTAAGTGGTCCTCTGGCTTTCTGTGCTCCCTCCAGCAAAGTGACTCAGCCTGATTATGGGTAAAAAGGCAATGGTGGTGTGAAAATCAACTTTTTACAGACCCAGAGGGTCAGAGCAGTAGCCTGGAAATGCATCAGGGTCACCATGCAGAGAGGAGAGACCTTTCACAATTACATTAAATTTTACTTGCAATCAAACAGAAGTGGATGGCAAAGCGGAAATGGTATCTTTAGGCACAACATGAAATAGTATTGCTGTCAACTTGAATAAGAAAATCTGACTTTTTAAAAGCAACTACATATTTAAAAAGCCTGAAGGGTCAAACAGCCTTTCCTACAGCCTTCTGATAGCTGGCCTGATAATGGCATAAACACTATAAATATCCTAAATCCATAATCCTGTATCACTGCTGAAAGCAGGCATGTTCACATCACAGCAGATGGGAAGAAAGCAAATAATATTTGTCTTGCCTTTCAAATTGATTTCCCATTTTTAGTAAGCCACAGTATGTCCATATGTTAATCAGATTGCTAAGAAAGATAGCTCAGGGCAGCAGGCTTTTACTTGACCTGCTGGAGAAGGGGGGGGCAAGGAAGGGAGGAGGAAGTTCTTCGTGGCCCTGAAGTATCTGTGGCAGGAGCTTTTATAGATGTGATGCAAATGCCTGTGCTTTCCTGACTTTCCCTGGAAAGTGCCCTGCTGTCCTTCCTCAGGCAGGTCAGCTTCACAGGGCTCAGTGAGCAGCAGGATCACACCTCTTGGATGAGGGTTTCTTAATCCTTCTTTTCTTTCCTTTCAGAGAATGTTTGCTGTAATGAAAATCCCAGCATCTCGATGTCAGGCAGAAAGATCCAAGGTCGTTGGGAAGTGCAGAGACTGCAGCCCCTCTTCTCTGCCTTCCCTTGCCCTTTTGCAGTGCCATGTGTTTACCTGCTCCTCCACTTGCACTGACACGTGGCTATTTCAGCTGCAATGTGCCCTTCCACAGAGCACAAAGGCCATCCATAATGGCTTCCAAATGCACTCCAGGTCCTGTATTTTTCCCTTCAGACAGGAGATTTTAATTAAATTTAACGACAAATAGTTCAGAGATCATTTGTGTGCACATAAACTCTAATGATGTTTATGGGCAATGTGCAACTGCCCGAGAGGAAATGATGGCACCTTTGGAGTTCTGAGCATATTTTCTGTTCCTTCTACAGGCTTCAGTTTTATCCTGTTTATACAATGAATAAAATGCTTGGTGTGAAGGTGTGAAGAACATAATTTCAATGGACACTTGGTCAACACCTCTGGCCTACCAGAAGCTCAGAGGGCAGCTGCAATCCTGAAGTTGTTTTCATGTGTTCATGCCAGTGTGGCACCCTTGTGTTGTCCCAAATATGAGAATCAACTGAACATAGGTAACATATTGCGTATCAAATGCACGATAAATGTCCCACTATTGTATCATTTACTGTTTTATGCTTGGCTGATATGAGTTAATACAAGGTGATGCTGGCACCCGCACTGAATCCCAGTTACCTCCTTCAGGCTTTTGGGATGCAGGTGGATACAACAGATGAAGCACTAGGCTTTGAATTAGGAAACTACTTTCAAAAAACCTACCTTTGACTGTGACTTTTGGCAACTTCCTGGTCTAAACTTTTGTTCCCCTTCTCTTGATGAAGACCAGTATTTCCTGCCTTGCAGATTTGAAAGATACACCAAGGACTGGGATGTGGTGAGATTCCATGGAGACATCTGAAAGAAAAGGGAGTGTGCCAAGGATTAGTTTATTTAATCCTCATTAAGGCTGTTTGCTGTTGGGAGCATAAAGGGGAAGGAATGAGATGAGAATGAAGCTGTTCACTTCTTTCCTGTGTTCAATGTGCATTGGCCGTCCTTGGGAAGCATCTAGGAATATCCAAATGCAAGGGGGACCAGAGCTGATCATTCCTTATATTTCTGAACTTAAAAGACAAAAACAGAAGACCAGCCCTTCCTGCAGTGGGTTGTATTGTTAGAAAAGACAAGTAACGTTTTGGAGAGGAAGGATGATTTTATGGAGCTGGAAGCCAGATGATCTCACTTCTAATCCTGGTGTTGACAAAGATTTTCCTGTGTGACCTTGGAAAAATCTCTTGCTACATTCCAGTTTCCAATCAGTAAAATGCAACATTCTTTGTTATCTCTGAGGAGCACTCTGCAGTTAATGTGTAGTTGCTAGACAGATTTTGACACATCTAAAGGTGCTCAAAGATGGTGTTTTCATATCCTGTGGTTTTTTTGGTGGTGCTCTTATAAAAGCATTTTAACAAGTTAAGTCTTAGCTCCTATGGCATTTTGGGATCTCTCTTTCTTTTATCCATATGTAGCTTAATCCCTTTCAAAATTCTGTCATGGACTAATGTGCTGGCATAATAGAAGATCTCTAGAAATAAATTCAGCTATTAAAGTATATTTTAGCAATTCCACTAAAGAGAAATAAGCAGGTGTAATCAAGTCAAAGCTGTTAAAATATTTTAAAATAACCTTTATTAAAATGTGGACTCAACTGACCTTCTTGGTTGAGAACCAAGCTGCATCTCCATGCTTTTACTGCCTACTCCCCATGTTGCTGCTACTCAGGAAAAGGACACACTTTTTTCTTCCCTCATGATTTCTGCCATCATCTGTCATTTTTTATATGCCATCATGTCATCAGTGCTGTGTTTTCTAACGCATCCTTTGCCATTTCTTCATACCCCAAAATGCCTTCAGCACAGTTTCTGGGTGTTGCTCTTTTTTTCTGACCACGATTCACAGGAACCAGGGAATCTGTGCTGCTCCCAGTATTTGTGATGGGAATTATGGATCATAAATGAGGCAGATACTTGGTCTCACTGCTACTTTAAGTTGATGATGGTGTTCTCTGGAGTACCTGGGGTGTACCACTTCCAAAGAGAAATATTTGATAACTGTATTTTTCCTTTGCAAGGTTTGGGAAATGTTTACCATGGATCTGAATGCTGTCTCAGCACTGGACCCTCTATTGATGACTCTTTCATGTTGGTTTAATGGGCAGATCCTCAACAAAGATCAGAACATTTTGTAGAAGCCACTAAAAACAGTATAAGGGAGAAGCTAGAGACAAAGTGACCTGTCTAAAGTCACAGAGCAGTTCAGCACCTGAATCAGGAGCAGGTTGCAGCCTCCTGAAAACAACTGCTTTATGCTTTAGCCACGAATTTATATCAACTTCCAAATATCCCAGGACCTTATCCAGATCCTTATTGTATGTATAGCTGACCCATTGAAGACTTTTCCTTATTTTCCTTTTCCAAATAATCACCATTTAAAATTCATCACTAGCATTTTTTTTTTTGTTGTTCCTTTCATTTACTTGAAATCTTCTTAGTTGCACATCTGATTCTTGATAGAGACAGGTACTTTAATTTCTGTGCTTTTGTCTGATCCATTTGTTAGTGTGTGTGGCTGGTTTTGAAAACAAATAAAAAGGAATCCAGTTAGACTTTATTTAAATCCATCCACTGGGAACAATTATCTGAAGTGCTACAGCTTCTGACATTCATCAATCTAAAATGAATACAAAGATGTGTATAAAAATATGACCATTGAGCTCAAGTGGTGCTTCAAGGGCATAAGAATAGATTAATTCTGTTGCATTAAAATGTAACAGGTCTTGATTATGGCCATTAATATTAGTGTTTAATAAAGAGGCTCTGGTAAAGGCAGTCTACAAAGGTTACCAAATAGTGCAAAGAGTTGATTTGCTGTTTACATCAGCAACTATTTTAGGTAGAGGGAGAAAATCGTTAAGTGTTGGGTGTTAATCTTGTAAATGTAATAGATTCAATTATGTAATGTGACAATGACTTTGTTCTGCTTTGCCTTGGGTTAGTTAGAATTTAAGCTTTTCCCCTTTAGGTTTATTCAGATTGTTAAGTGGCTACTGAGAAGCTGGAACCTTGTCAAACAAACTTGGCTTTAAATTTTAAATTATTTTTAATCAATATGTGAAGAGGCCAAGCTCTGCCATATGTTACTCACCATCCATTAGTTGGTGGCTGGTCATTAAACTCTCACTAAGGTTTCCTAACTGTGACTATTGTGGTGATTTTTTTTTTCTCTCTCTCTCTGTAGAGTATGGGCAAAGGGGAGCAATCGTGGCAGATTGCCTTGAGGACAATAAAAACTCTCATGTAGTATGGTTGTTTGTTCAGACACAAACAATAGAGACATTTTGCTATTACCATTTGCCAGCTATCAAGGGGTTTTGAGCCCCCTCCCCCTTGGTGCCTACAACTCAAAACAGATGCAAAATCTTTTCAGTCCCCTTGAAATGACCTGTGGTGGAGCAGTGTCATTTAGAGGAGAAATTATTGGAGTGAGAGTGGCTGGTAACAATAGGGGCCTTGTGCCAAGCACATGACAGAACAGTGAGGGGGCTGTTGGTGACTTTATTGGGGAGGAGAGCAGCGATCTGGCAGGTGCTGCCATTGTTAAAGGTCCCTGATCCTAGACAGTGGTCGCAGATGAGTTCATGTCACTTTGTTCGAGCTCTTTGCGCGGGTTCAGTGAAGTGACACTGGTCAAGTAGCCAATCCAGCTTTTTTGATCTCCTCGGCATGATCCCTTCTGTAACACAACCCTTTATTGCTGAGATATGTCAACATGCTCCTGGGCCATATGGCTTCAAGCTAGAGTAACTTTTATGCTCTCTGAAGGGGACATAATAACTTAATGTTTGCTCTGCTGGTGCAGCCCTGGGCCTCAGCACCGACCCTGACATTATTCTGTGGCGATGCCATCCAGAAAACCAATTCCAATGTGTTGATACAAAATAGATCCATGGATTTGATGCTGAATTCAATAACAGCAGAAGTTGTTGGTCACCAGCTGAAAGCACTGACTATATTTAGGTGTGTGTTTGCTGAGTGTTTTCCTTTTGATCCACAGAATCAGGATTCTGGTGGTGGGATTGCAGCAAAATGGGCTAAAGAAGTTTAAATTTCCCTACACTCACAAGAATAACGTGAATGATGTTAAGTAGGAGAGGTTAAACACATTGAAGTAAATGTATTAATGCATTAATTTTTCCCAAGCTGCCCCTTTTTTCAAAGCACCAGGCCACACCATAATGGCTACATCTGCTTCTGTTGTACATATTGTTTAGTTCTAGTTTTTTTGGCTCAGAGAATAGAAACTGGTCTTTCTATGGGGAAACAAAGAATTTGTTTTTGTAAATTGCCATTTTTTTCCTGAATAAATAGTGAAAAACCTGGCAGATTGAACAGATCAGCCATATGGAAACTGGCAAATTTTAGCCTGCTAAGGATAATTAAACATGGATGATATGTGGTCTAATGAGATACATGTTTGTGGTACAGGGGAGGACCAGACACACACAGAATGTGTAGTGGATATATATAGAGGACATAGTGCTTGGAAAGGGAAATTACATCTTTAGGGTTTGAACTGTTGTCAGATGAAAGAACTGAAGTGTTTTTGGAAGTGGTTAATGGCCTTGGGGTAGGCAATGGTCTCATCAAAACTGGTTGTACATCTAAAATGGGAAGACAGTTTATAAAATTCCAAATAAGGGCTAGTTGGTTTCTTAATGAACATCTCAGAGCAGTGTTGATACATTAAAAGATTGAGCAAAGACTTACTCTTAATATTTGGAGGAACACTGACCATGTAAAACTGTTTGCACTGTGGGTAAATGTTAATGTTCTTATTAGGCGAGTTTGCCTACCTCTTGATTGTCAGTATATAACGTAAAACAAAAGATAAATCAATTTGCAAGTAAAGGTCTTGAAAATTTGACACTAAAATGGACCTATAGATATCTCTTTTAAAAAAGAATATATGAATTACTGTAATTGCATCAGATAGAGAACCAAACCCTAAAAATAACCACTAAAGATAACTTTGCAGGAAAAGAAAATTATGTTACTCTTGTTTGGAACAATGCTAAATCAAATATTGCAGCTCTTTTGAGATATGCCTTCTCATCAAACACTGTGGTGAAAAGCCTTCCAAATTCCATTTATTTTGTGGGAACCCTATAAATGTACCATATTTTATTGTATATTTTAAATGCCTACCTACAGGCTCTTGTTAAAAGCTGATGAAGTCTTCAGTGAGGATGCGCAGGTAGCACAGAAAGGAGATAGCTACTAGAGTAAAACCTGGAGTGTGTACCAGGAATGTCTTAGGAAAAGGCCACAGGGTCTATAGGAATGTTCAGTATCAATCTATAGGAATGTTCAGAATCAGTATCAGAAAGGGCTTCAGGATGCAACGAACCTTGCCAAACACTCCATGAGCAAGCATGTGCTTCCCACCTCATCCCCCAAAAATAATGAGCAGAAAAGCAAACTGAAAACTAACCTAAGGAGGAGCAGAGGAGGGTGTGGCAAAATGTGATTTGCTAAAGAATTTCCCTAAACCTCCCAAACTGCACTATTTGTAGTCCTTGGGTGAGGGAAAAGTCCTTTCTCTGTGTGTGCTACTTACTCACATTCTGACCTTTTGAAGGAGTAAAATTCTGATTCATCTGTGTTAGAAGTAGTAAAAGGAGTGAGATCACTGTCCAGGTGTGGGGGGCTTTTCATCCGGTTTAAGAGTGCACTCTGACTCTGTGGATGGCAGAGCCAAAAATACAGAAGGAAATGTGGGCACACTGAGCCCAAAACTCTACATATTCAATTAAGTATGTGTGGCCAACCTGAAGTCTGACTTTTCAGGCTTTCTGAATTTTGATCACTTGCTCTTGCCATCCTTTTCACATCTCTGTGTTTAGCAGGTCCCATAAGCTGGTTTCCATCTCTGGATCCTCTAAATATTCTCAGGGCTGTCTGTAAGCTTTATCATGAATAACATACAAAATAATAAATGGTAGACTGAGTTTCATAATGCTGTTACCAGCACGAATTTGGAAACAGGGCATCTTATGGGATTTTTTTTTTCCACAAGAGGGTTGTGTATCTCGGAGATCATGGTGGCAGATTAACATCCATCTCACCAGGCTGTGTGCACTTGAATCATCCCCAGGGCTTGTGAAGCTGAAAGTATTTTGGCAATACTCAATAATCACCCCTCATTTTAAGCTGGGAAGTAGTAATGAGGCTGAAAGATGACACAGTTTACTTTAAGGGCTTCCACTTTTAAGGTTTTTTTGTCAATTACATTCTGAGAATTTTCCCTGGAACAGAGATCTATATTCATGAGATGGGCTCACCTGTAATTTCCTCTTTGTCATTAAGTAGACTTGGTTACTGTGGGGAAATAATGTAGGAATGTATAAGGAATGCATCATTTGTGCACCTATAAAATGATTTCTCTCTATTTTTGTAATATAAAGTCTTGCAATGATAATGTTTTGTCCTTTTTTTTTGGCTATAGGACTTATTGAAAAGGTAACATCACTTAAATTACACTTGGTGTAATTCTCCACTGTGATGCTGTGTTTGAACCATTGTGTTTGATAGAGCAGAAGCTACAATCAGCTAACCTTATTAACTGTAAACAGTAACTACCAGCTATAAAATGTAGTTGTGATATAAATAATATTAATTTTTTAGTATCTTTGCAGAGTTCTTACTTTTCTTTCTTGGAAGAAACAAAGACGTTCTTCCAACACCTGCGTGCAAAGTTAACTCAAGAGGAGGCACTCGTGTAAAACCAAGTTACTTAAATTATTTATTCTTAGGTATATTAGCCTGATTCTTTTGCCTCACCTACCTCTTTGGGACTGAAGCCAGAAGTTATACACATGGTAGTATGTATTTTTTTCAAATTTGTGTTTGTAAATTCTAGTTTTGGTAGACCACAGTTCACTAAGTACACTAAAGTTTATCTCAATGGAACAAAAATAATGAGAAACTATATGAAAATATTAAATCTCTCTTTTAAAAATGCCTAACCTGGAAATGGCTATCCTAGAATTTACCTTTTAGGAACATGGCATAAGAAGCCTGAAAATTATCATAGTGTAACTTTATCTACAGGGTAAGAAAATGTGATCAAACCCAATCATGTTAGCAGCCTGCCCAGGATGGTGCAAAGCACTGGGGACATGCTCAAACAGTGTTTTGTACAGCAAGAACCATTAGGCTTTTCATCTGGTGGGCAGGAATTTGTATTGGAGGATAAAATTATCAGGTTTTTTTTGCAATCCATATTTCTTTCTTATGCATACACCCTCCAAAATGTAAAATATGAAATGGTAAGCACCAGCAGAGTTTCTTGTGTTAGAAAAAGCAGAACTGTGCTTGTTCATGTCTGACAAAAGTGCTGATGTGTGACTGGGTAGGTAGGGTAGGTGCCTGTGAGGAGCCATGGGTGGGAACAGCAGAGATCTGCTTTCATTCAAGGCCATCACTGAGATCTTGCTGTGAAGAGAATCAGGTGTCTCACTTGCAACATGTTTTTCAAAAAGGAGAATTAGAAATGCAGAGTAGTGATGGAAGCAATATGTAGAACATGTTAAATAAACACTGAGGAAGGTCATCAAAGCTTGTTGCGTTGGGAGCTCAATGTGTCCTACAAATTTCTTTGGTTTTTTTTTTTCAAATTCAGCACAGATTCTCTGTCTTCTGTTGGCAACGATGAGGGTTTAAGTGGTTCCCCTGCCTGTAAAATCAAATGCTTTTGGGGGATTTCCCCTCACAGTTGCATCTTGTTTTGCTGAGGAATAAAACTGTACAAATGAAATGGAGGGGACTAAAAGAAATCAGGCCACAGCCAAAGCTCCAGGAAAAGCATTCATGAGTCAATTAAAAACCACTGTTGGGAAGTAAGGCAGATATTTTAAATGGTTTGATTTATTAAAAAAAAACCCTAAGAAATTACTATTAATGGAACCAATCATCTATTTTTAAAGGCTGTTTTTGTAGCTGAAGGGGAAGAACAGTGGCTCTTTTATTATGGCAGGCTAGCAGTCCTGGGAATACTCTCTCCCTCTTCTGCTGGGTACAGAGTACGTTTCAAGAGATGATAACAGCAAGGAGCATATCATAGCTTTATGATCACTCATCAGCTTTGGGGAGCCTGTGAAATGAAAGGCCCCCAGACTAGCCAGGGTTGAAAGGTTGAGACTATAACCAGACTTTTTGTTCCTGAGACGGCCAGAGCCCTTACTGAACAACAGACAACTGTGAATAGATGATGGGCATCTTTGCTTTGTTGCTGCTCCCTGGTTTAAGGATACTCTTGTCCTCCTTCTGCCCCTTCTGTATTTGACAAGTTTGCTTTCAGCAGATATGACAGGCACTGGTGGGGGTCACTGGCCCAATTCCACATTTCCACACTTGGCTTGCTCCAAGTTCACTGGCCTGAACTAATGTCTCCAATGGAGGTCGTACTACTGAACATTATGAGTTTTTATATATTAAACATGCATTAGTGGGTTTACCCTGCTTATCTGACAGCTGTAGAAAAATAAAGAAAATTCAGTTTGAACTTTAAAAAGAAGGGCTTAATTTATGTCCGCTACTTTTGTTCCTCCCCTTTTTTCAATTGCCAATTGAAAAGCTCAAGGGAGATAATAAAATGGAGGAGCTGCTACTTTAAACTTCCACGTGCTTCCTAGTGCCTGTGCCTTACTGGGTGAGCTAAATCTAAAACTAGGAAAAGAGTTTTCAGATGGAAATTTGATTAAACAATGCAATCATCTGTCTCACAATCTGTTTTTTTTCATAAGGAAAGTATTTTTTTTTTCCAGGGGGAATTTTCTTTCAGAGGGTTTTGTATGAAAAGGCAGACGTCATGAATACTGATGGGAAGGGCTCAGTGTTTTGTTATTTCTGTTTAACAAAGACAAAATGCTTTAATAAAATCAGAAAACACAGATGTTATTTTGAGTATATTTTGCATCTTCTACTTTTCATTTTTTTTAAGTTGGGAACAATCCCTCCCTCCGACTGACAATAGGAGCTCATGACAGACAAAATTAGAAGCCGGAAACTTAGCCAAAAGTTTAAACTTTTTAGTATGTTGTTATTGTTTGGGATTTTCTTAGATGGTGAAAGGCATACTTGAAGGAAGAGGCATGGATGAATTGAAAGCCCTTGTTTCTCACTCTCAGTACAGTTTGACTGGGTTTTAGTTTTTATAAACAGTTTAAAATGGGAAAATGCACAACTCTTTGTTTAGAAATTAGACCATTATGTTTTTCTCTTTTTTTTGTGTGTGTGGACTTCATGTGGTTTGATAATATATACTTTTCATACTCATTTAAAAGTACCATATTTTTATGAAATAAAAAATCAGTTTCTCTCTGTTATTGAAAAAGCAACACCTATCCATTTGTCCTAAGCAATCTCTTTTTCTTGGGAGGAAGGAAGAGATACTGGAGGTACCTTTTCACCCAGACTCATGATTAAATGAGTAAAGCAAATTAATTTACTGTTTGCTCAGTAATCCTGAGGTATCACAGTTGTTTTAAATTCTGTGCATTTTAGAGTGGCAAAGGTGGCTATTAGAACCTTTCCAGTGTCCAGAAAAAAAGTCTTCTGTCATGAGTGTCACTTTTATCTTCTGTGCTTACTCTTCACTCTCTGCTGATAAAGATGGACACTTGATTGTCCTTGGAGTGCCTGGAACTGGGAAGGGACTGTGGCTGTGGTTTCTCTCCAAGGCCACCTGATTGTAGGAGCTCCACTTTCCCCAGGGCCAGGAGACCACATCCCTGAGTTTACACTTTGTGTGATGTTTAAATGCTTCTGAACACAGTGGAGGACCAAACCTGCAGAAGGTTCCTTTCCATGAGATCTACCCTAGATCTGTTCAGTGCTGATTTGCGGGGGAAATGTGTGCTTTTGGGTCTTTTAATTTTTCATGTGCCTTTGCTGCATCTTGGATCTCTGTCTTGATGGGACTGTGCTTTGGAACGGTGGCTGCTTCAGAGCTGAGCTGTGTTTTACCTTAAGAAATGAGATTTTCTCTTAAGGAACAATGGATTTAGGGGAAGGATTTTACGGTTTTCCTGGTTTTCCACAGGTATGTCTTACCTGTGTTCAAGATGCCTGGGAATTTCCTAGTGAAGCACAGCTTCCCAGCATTGCTGAGTGGTCAGGCAGTGCCTGTCCAGTGTGTTTGCAAATGGATCTTTTCCCTATGCTCACTTTTGTTCTTTCAGGGTGTAATCTCTTCCAAGAACATACTTCTGGATTCATTCTGCCTCTAAGAAACTGGGGAGGGTACCAGAAAAATCCACCCATCTGCCAACACTGAAATGTAGTATGATCAAATGAAAGTATTGGGATTTGGGAGATTTGGCTTCCCTTTTTTGATGTCATATGGGTTCAAATGTTCTCCAAGTATGTGGCAGTGGAAGGGAACACCTTGTAAGGATTTAGATTTATTGCAGGTCTGCTGTAACACCCACTGGATGGAGCCAAAGAAAACATGTGAACAAGAAATGATGTCATGGGAAGGGATCACAGAGAAAAATAGGAAACACCACTGTCCTCATTTCATTGAAAAGGTAAACCAACGTCAGATTCTTATGTCCAACAACCTAGCTTGTAAACATTCCTTCTTAGAGAAGATATGGTACCTATGTTAGATATAAATAATCAAAACAACTAAGAATGTTCCCTGAAATACTCTGTAATTTCTAGTGTGCAGCTGCTGGACTAGCAGAGAGCTGATTGCAGTGGTAGAAAATACTATATTCTCTATCTCTACCCACTAGATTTAGTAAATGATCATTTTAACAAGGCAAAATGATTTCTAACTCTGAAATTGTGGCATTTACTTATTTCAGTGTAATTTTCGTTTTTGGACTTTGTGGAAACTTGCTCCCAAAATGTCCCAAGAGCTTTGTATGTACACATAGTTGTTCCCTACCTGTATTAGTGCATCTTTCTAGTATTCTAGGTATTCATCCAACTCTTAATATGTAACAGAGTAGTGTTGGAAACCCAGACTTAATGGTGAAAATAAGGTGAGCTGTGTGACCTTTATCTGTGGCTGAAAACTGAGTTTTCAAGGAATGGACCTTTTTCCCTGGGCCTCTGACAGGGTTTGGAACAGGATTGTCCACAGACTAGCAGAATTCAGGGATGGTAGAGGGAGAGAGAAGGGGACTTTGATGGAAATGCAAGACAAGGAAAATATTTTGCGTGGGAAAACATTTCATATGCAGGGAGGATAATACTTGATGCTGTAAAACACTCAGCACTGGGGTTTCTGGCTTTTCACCCAGCTTGTTTGTTAAAGGCCATTCCCCATCACTTCCATGAGGGAGCGTTGCTCCACGCTTGTGCCTGTGCAAGGGCAAACAGAGCAGAAGAGCCTAATTAAAGTTTCAGGCACTAACAGAGCAAATGTTAGTTTAATGATACAATTACAGGTCACAAAGAAATTGGAGCAGATGCCCCAAGTTTTATACGTTTTTGGCAAAGTAAATGGGAAACTATGTGCTGAAGTGAGGTCAACAGATGGAGGAAGAGAGGTGCAGGAGGGGAAGAAAACTACACAGCCATGGACAAAATTTAAAAAAACCAACAAACCCCAATCAAACAAACAAAAAGAACTAAAGAGACAAACCTTGGAAGAAACAGATTTTTAAACAAAGTTTGCCAAATAAGCAAACTTTTCTCTCTTTTTTTTTTTCCCCCTATAGAGCAGATGCGAAGTGCCTTTTCAGTTAATTTTGGATAGAAATAAGTGAACACATGCTGTGCTTTAATAAATCTTGGCGCAACCACAATAGGGAAACTCAGACCTTCATGAACAATTCTGTGGTGGAGTTTGGTGACACTCACCAAGCCTGTCTGTGTTCTTTCCTCTCCTTTTCTCTGCATTCTTTCTCTTGTGCAGAAGCCTTTTCCCACCCCCTACAGAAGGACACAGCCAGTGCTGGTAGGCGATGTCCATATCACCTAGGGAGTACCTGGTGTTTCAAAATTTCCTGTTCTGAACATGGGGCTGGGAGTCAGAACTCAGCAGCTTAAAAACCTCACTCTACTGTGGAAAATGGTCCTGCTGACTGACACTGGGCAAAAAGTTTGTATTTTCAAAATTCTTACCTAACTTTCCTTAAATTCCTGTTCAGAAATTCAGCTTCTAAGTTTCCTTCTTAAATTCCTTCTTCAGCTGCAAAGTAATCTGGTTTTCATAAAACCAAGAATTAGTGCAAACCTCTGAGAATCTTTGTGTTCCCTTTTATGAAACTGGGTGACACTTTATTCCACTTCTTCTCTTTTGGGTTATTATTTTCTTTGCTTTGAAAAAGCACGGTGGTGTTTCATAGTAAGTTTGCATAACCATGAAGTTCTGTCTCTGGATTTGCAACCTCACAGCATTGTGCTGTCTATTGTTTATTCTGATTATTAGTATTTTTTTTTGTTGTTGTTTTTATGACACGGATCAGTAGTGAAATCTTAGCTCTATAAAGACCAATAGAAAAAGTCCCAGACTTCAAGAGAATCAGAATTTTATCCTAGTTCCTTTAATTTGCCTGGCACCCTTGGAATAACAATAACAATAACAAACAATAACAATAACAATAACAATAACAATAACAATAACAATAAAAATAATAACAATAATAATACAGGTATCATGCTCTGATCCCTGCCAAGCATTCTGGATAAAGGCTTAATACATTTGGTAAATTTGGTAAATCTGGCATGTGTTATTATCAGGCTCTTATAACAGTATCTAACAAGGACAGAATGCACAGGGGAAAATTATCCTGGCTGTAGATGTGTAAGCCTTGCAACTCATCACACATTTATACAAAGCTCTAAAGCTCAGTAAAACATACAGTTGGCAAATTCCTCTCAGTCCATTTTTTTTTTTTTCTGGGCTGCCAGAACCTTTTTGGAGAGCAGCTTTAACACAGAGAAGAAATTTAATGTATAAATTTCATTATGCTTGCAGCAGCTGGATTTTGTACAAATCCTGTGGTACGTGAATCAAAGCTATCCAGATATCCAGACAGCACAAACAGGGAACATGTGATCCAGGAATCTTGCAGGTGCACTACTGTGCTTTCCAGAAAAGGCTTGAAAAATTCTGTTTGCAACTGATCCTATAGGCAACACTGAAAGGAGTTGCCTTGCCTGAATGGAGGATTTTTTTCTGAGCTAAACATTCTGCTTTGCTGTGTGGTTGTGGCTTAGTTTTTCCTTAATGCTATTTTTGTATGAGATCATTGTTTACTCTGTTCAAACACCTATGGAAAATGTTCAGATATCCCCTCTTTTGGAGTAATTTGGAACACCCCCGTAGATGTCAATGGTTGTGCTTGTTGGGGATGAACGCTTTGATCTGGATATAGATGAGTAAAAAGTATGGGCTGCCACAGGCACTGTGGCACAGACTGAGCATTCTCTAAAATGGAACATATTTTTCCACCTCCAGAATCCTTGGAAAGCGCCATGAAATTCATGTGTCTGGAAACTATTTTGTTAATGTGCACTGTAAATTTACAAATGTGAGCTTGTGTCATGGAAAGACTGGTCCTCTCGGTCAGTGCAGGTAACCAAACCCGCTTAATTTTGTTATATTAAATTGGTCTTGAACATTTTTCTCCACGTGGTACACACAGCACTTGACCATGGATGTGATGTCAGGTACCAAATAAAGCATTTCCTTTTATCAGGATAATACCAGGACCTTGATGAGAACTAAGAGGAAAAATTGCCTCTTGGTTTTTCCCTGTTTCGAAGCTGTCGGAGTACACATCTGATTTTTGAATAATTATTAAGTTGTGGCAGAGAATGGGATGAGATGTGGTGATCTGAAGGCTGTTTAGATTAGAAACAAGGCCAGATGCAGATTTAGAGACCTGAGTTCTTTCTTTCCTTTTTTAGTTTGAAAAAGGATAATAATTGTAAAATGCTCTTTCCAAGCAGAAAATACCTCCAGTCCATTCTCCTGTACTTACATCAGACCATGTGTTTCTGAAATGGCCCTTGACCCTCATAAATTTCCTAGTGAGTTTAGTCACAAACAAGGTAATTACTCGTTTCTAAGCCAAAAATAGATTAATTGCCTGGAACTTGAAATAGTTGAGTTTACCTTAATTAATAGATTGAGTCAACAGAAATGAAATGCTTCCTTCTCTGACTGTGGTTTTTTTTTGTGTTGGGTGAAACCCCAGTTGTACTTGACTATCTGCACTACTTTCAACCTGTAATCAATTTTCAATATTTGGGCATTATCTGGTCAGTGTGAGCAACTGCTTCTTTGGTTTCCATTGAAATGGTTCACTTGAGACTGGTTTTCATGCTGCATTTCAGACACACTGACACAGAAGTCAGAGATTCACTCCCATGAAATATTGGGACTCAATTTGACAATGATTTGTGCTCACAGTGAACAAATGGGAGGATACTGAGAGGGATCCAGATCACAGTTCTGATGGTTATGGGATCAATGTCATGCTTGGCCTCTTGGCTGTCCAAGGCTGAGCTGGGCACAAATGGATGCTGCCTCAGAGATGGATTTGAGAGGCACTCAGGCTGTGGCAGTGCTATATGGAAATTATGTTTTTATTTACATGCTCCTGATAGCTCTGTCTGGGAGCACTTGTTTGCCTTGCCAGCTGCTTTGGTACCCGGTAGCTGTTCTGTGTTTCCACCAATGGTTTTTGCAGACTTCTGCCAAGTTGTTTCTCTTCTGTTATGAAAGAGATAAAAAATAAAATGGGCTGGACCTTGATCAAGAAATGATTTTAGATAGAACTTGGCAACAGCAGCAGACCCTCAGCAATATTTTCCATTGTACAGGCTCTCCCTTTTTGTTAACTGGGAAGTATGATGAATTGCTAGTTTCAGGTCAGGCTTCTTAAAGTGCAGAACAAAGACAATGACACTATGGAAAATAAAAAGGATATCCGGAGTACTGAGTTTAAATTTAAATCTGCCTCTCTCAGAAAGCCAATTTAGCAACCAAGATGGAAACACACCTCAGAGGGATATGGCTGAAGTCTAAGGAACAGGGATGTCTTTAAAATTCACTGAGATAAGTGGACTAAATCTTTTTTGTCTGATTTCTGAGGGAGATATCAGCATTGTTTGAAAGATCTTATTGTCACGTCATTATTTCACATGAATGCTATTCATCTGTGTTCAGTATACTAAATAATTTATCCTCAGTGTTTTTGCTCTTTGAAAATTGGGAATACAAAACAGTTTTGAACTATATGGGATTAATACGCATTTGTAAATAATTCGGAATTTATTGAATCAAGTAATGTAATATTGAGACTTCTCCTGTCAAACCAGATTAACTATGATTTTGCACTTCTCAGAGTGATTTTTTTTTTGTTGGTGCCAAAATATATGAGGTAATTAAATATAAAAGGTGATTTAAAAATTTAGATGTTCCTTCATGACAGTCCTGTGGTGGCTGTTAAATCCCTGCTTTGTGATGTGGTGAAACATCTTCTTCCTGCCTGGCTAGGTATCAAAAAGTCTTTGTCCCTTTTCCTGCACTTTGTCCTGTGGCAAACTCCTTTCAAATTTGCTGCTTGTAACAGAGATTTTCTAGGTTTTTGGTTCTAATTGAATAAGGGAGTTTTAGGCAATTTCCTGGAGTCAGAGGAGCTGGAGTGACCATCTGTGGTGCTGAAAGAGTCATTAACTTTCCATGGCCATTTCCACCCATTGTCTTCCTTTTAGGCTATCCATAAGGATTCCAGTTAGCAAACCAAATGGGACGATGGGCTGGGTTTTTGTGTCAGGGGAACACCTGTCCATTAAGGAGAAAACTGAGGCTTCCCACTTTTTCTTTTCAAGTGGATCAGTGCAGGACTGTCAGCTGGGAGCAACATTTGGTCAGAGGCAGTGTGGTCCAGGCTGCTCCAAATCCACAACCCCAAACTGGAAGATGGTGTAACTTTAATTAGGCTTGGCTATAGTTTCAATGGTCTTTTTCTAACAGAATTCTCACCACAAATAATTGTGGTTTTTTTAAATGAGTGCTTCTATCTGATATGCGATTAAGGTGTTATAAAGCAGAGAGAGCCTACATCCTGATTTATTATTTGACTTAACAACTGAAAAATTCAAAGTGAAGATAACTTAATTTTTTGTAAGTTTTGTTGCACTTCCTATTACAAAGCCATTTGCTTTTTTTCTTCAGGGTTAGACAAATACTTTGCATTCAGTACCTGTATATCTGATCTTTCTTCCTTCAGCAGCTGGTGTGTCATTTACGATTTTTTGCTTTATTAATGAATTATTCTCCTCACTTTATCCTTGTGTGTGTTTTACATGATCCTTCTGAACTTTATTTTTGTCCTAAAATGTTGTTCGGTGTCCTGTGTTTATAGGAGCTGTTGTTCTGCAACTCTGACATCTGCATTTCAGGAACAGGATTTCCTGTTTTTTTCTGGGGTATAATTTCCAAAGTGGGCTTGGAGTAAGTGATGTACAATTGTCACTTTGTCTCTATCACATCTACATGGTTACAAGTGCTCTATGGAAGTAGTGAAAAGCTTTTCTTCCTACCCAAAGGGTTTTTCATTATATTTTTGGAAGTAATTCGGCAAGAGGAATCAAAAACATGGAGATGAAGTATTCTATAGCAGTTATTTCTTGTGAAGGACTCAGTCTGGGATGCACACATATCTTGGCAATGGAAGGATTTTTCTTGCAGGAATAGTGATTATTATTCAACAACTTTCTGTGAATGTGTGGAAATGAATGGTAGTTGAAGTAAGGAACCAAGTAATGTTTTTTGGAGGAACAGAAAAACAAAAGGAGAAAGAAAAATGTACCCTTATTTTATCAAATTTACTTGGTATCTATCTGGTTTTTGGATGTTTGACTAAATTAATGAATTTATACTCTGGGACTTTCAGAAAGTTACACTTTTGTTAAAGATTATTGCTGAAGATGTGATTCCCTGTGCTAAGGTTCAGAGAGGAACAAGATACTACAGTTCATTATTATCATACCCTGCACTGACTGGGATTTTTAAATTTACATTTGGTTTGGTTTTTTTAGGTCCTTCATGATAGATTGCTTCTCTTTTGTGTTAAAATATTGCAAAGGTGATGGTTTTTTTGAATGATCCACCTCTCCAAGTGGCTTCTGTAATTTTGTAGCAAGTGCTCTGAAATATTTTCTGGCTGAGACTGGAAGAAATCAGACCTAGAAATTCAGAATAAATGAAGACAGAGTTTTATTCAGCTCTTTGTGGTGTTGGAACCAAACATGTGTCCAATTATTGAATTATTATTATTAAACAATGTTTAATACTATCCTTTTTTTTTTTCCAGCTGTAACTTGTGGTAGTTGGTCCCTGAACTGATTTTCTGTGGTGCACAGAATTTGACCCTTAATGCCAGTATTACATGGACAGTGAAAGGCTTGTGAATTTTCAAAGTCTTCAGCCCTCTGTTGTTATAAGGCATCAAGTTCCTTGCCACCTTTGCATTTTTTTTTTCCTCTTTTTCTTTGTGTTTTTCGTTTTCTTTTTCTTTTTCTTTTTCTTTTTCTTTTTGTTTTTGTGTTTCTTTTTTTTTTTTATTTTTCTTTTTCTTTTGCGTTTGATTTATGTCTGCTGTCATTTGGCTGACAGCTTTGCATTTCCTTCTCTTCTCCAAAATCTGTGGCCACATAAGTTATCAGCTATAAAAAGGCCAGGGCAGGAAAGCTTGTCCTTGACATACCCCATGGAATTAAAAAACAAAAAGCAAACCTTTTCCTATGACTTTGTCCTGTTGGTAATTGTTGTCTGAGCTTGCCAGGAGGAACAGGGCCTGTCTTCAGGTCAGGATGGTAAACTCTGGTGTCCTGCCATACTAAAGTAAACTCAGTTTTTATTTCCTGCAAGCCTTTTGCTGGAGATATTTTTCCTAATATCCAATCTAAACCTCCTCTGGTGCAACTTGAGACCATTTCCTCTTATCCTACAACTTGCTATCTTGGGAGAAGAGATCTTCACTGTCCATAGAGGGTCCTTTCCTGGCAGGTCTGAGCTTTTGGGATAATGTGTACAGCAGTTAAAGCTTGGGCAGACACATTTCAGTCACCTCCTTTTTGCAAACCATGGTGAATTTTTCTATACTGTAGATTTCTAATATACATCAAAGCAAAAGAGATCATTGGTGTGGCTTTTACTACAGGAAGTTAAGAATAACTAATATCACAACTACTAAAATATTGCTCATTATATATCAATACTTCAAGAATTCTTAATTAATATTATAAACCCACTGACTTGTAGATGCTTTTGATTTAAAGAAAAGGCTCACTAAAACTCACTTTGGACCAAAGCACATCAGCTGGTGTTTGGCTGGACGTCACAAACACAAGCAGCTCAAAACTTGTGAGTTAGACCTTCAGAAAGCAACAGACTGACTTGGAAATAGAAAGACTGTATTGAGAATCAGCCAGTTTTTTGGGTTTGAATGTTTTCCAGGTTTGGAAACTTGTGAGGGGTGGTTATCATTGGACAAAAGTTTGCCACCTTTTGTGGTAGTCGCAAAAGAACTCTCAGAAAACACCAAAGCTGTGAGAGTTGGTGCCAGCTGTAGCTCTGAGTGACTTCTGCAGGAGCAGGGTCCTTCCAGGGGGGGCACTTGGATTACCAGGCTCACAGGAGTGGCTGCATGGAAAAGGGTCACAAAATTATGCTGTAATTCCCAGCTCTGCAAACTCTGTCCAGCCTGAGGGACATGAAAAGTGGCTCAATGTGCGTGATTCTGCTTTCACCTTAGATGGTGACCTCAGACACACGAGGATTGTGCCACGCAAAGCAGAACTAAGTTCGCCTTAATGTTTGGATAATAAAATTAATAAATTCTGGTGGATTAAAGCAAGAGGAATGGGGAGAGGTGATAGCAATCTTCTCTCCTGCCTGGTTTACACAAGAAGCACTTCCTTCTGTGCTTCCCTGTTTTCTCAAGGCACTTTGTTTCAGTCTTCTTTGATCACCGCTAATGAGGAAATTGCTTCCACTGCCTGCATTGCATTTACACTCGGGATACAGAGCATCCAGCTAATGTTCCATGTTTGATTAGCCCTGTGGCTTTAAGGGAGAATTTGAACTTGCAGGCTTACATTTCTTCCCTCTGCAGGTAATGACTGGAAAGAATACAATGAAGGCCTTTATCTTCATGTTTGAATTAAAAAGTATTTCCAAATTTATCTAATATGGTCTTTGCTGCAGCAAAGTTACTAAACCCAGTCATGATGTCAGGTGTTTTTCCTGTGTTCTGAACACAACTTTGAAATGCTGGTTCACTTCAGGTGGGTCGTTCAACACTCAAAAAGTAGGGATGATTTTCAGACAGATGGTTAGTAGCATTTGAAGGAAATGAATGTCAATTTAGGTCACAGTCACACTGATGATTCTGTGGTTTGTAGCCTGTTCTCAACCTCCAGAACTTTATGCCAAATTGAGATGCTCTTGTTATTTCTCTACACAGATGTTGTCTTTTTTTCCTTTCCACAAAACTTTTTTTCAATGCCACTTTTGGTTCAAAGAGCTCAAGTTTTCTCTGTTCCAGTTCATGAATGAGCAAAAAGATCTGAGAGGTTTCGATTGAGTGTGTTGGCTCTGAGTTTAAACTTGAACTTAACCTTAAGTAAAGACACTGGTGTCAAGGGTGAGACTTAATCCTTAACCCTTAATCAGTAGCATTACTCCTGTGCCTGTGTTTAAGAAGGGCTCAGATGAATCTGAACACTGAGCTTGAGGTCTTATATATTTCAGAATAAACAAGAATTTCCTGGCTGAGGTACTACAAATTCATACTAGAAACCTGCCACGTTCCTTTTTAATAACCCAGACAATTACAGATTTTTAATGTTACAGTTTTTTATTTTGCTGGTTGTGTTTTACTGATGGGAAGCCCAAGTCTGAGTTCCTAAAGAAATTAAATTCCTCTTCCATTGCCTGTTGCCCTGTTGCTGTTCATTTAGGCTCTATTATCTGTGGGTGTTTTGGTGCTGGAAGTATGGCATCACTGTGACTGTGGGTCTACAGTGGCTCCCCTATGCTGGATAAGTCTCCTCTTTTTTTTTTTTTTTTTTTTCCCTTTTGCAATGGGTGAGATGTGTTTAATTTATTGTAGGAAACTCTTAAAGATGCAAGATCCTTTTTAGAAACTTCTACAATAGCCATGAAGCACTTATTTAATCCCATTGAATGGAGGGTAGATTTACTAGCTGGGCTAGACATGATTTTTGTTCAGGAGTCATCTTGGAGTACATCGAAGTTTAAAGATCTTTGCAGAAAACCCAAGGAGAAACAAAAGGAGTAAATTTTAAAAGGAACTTTGTCAAGGAGCTTTAGATGTTAAACAGATGGAAAACCATGGTGGCTTGACTGAGAGGAGTGTTGGGTTTGCAGAATCGTTACTGATCTGGTGAGACATGCTAATGAGGCACTTTAAATGCAAGTTTGATGGAAAAAGGGCAATTTCATACCAAAGTGCAGCAAGGTTACCGAATCAAAGAAGGTACACTTCAGTTCTGCAAAAGGGGGACAATGCTCCATTGTCAGATCCTTTTTCTTTTGACTTTAAACATGTTTTAACTACACTATTTACGAAATTGTACAATGTGGCTTGTGCACTGATGGAGAATTTATGACCAGAAACAAACCTGTTAGGGGAAAAAAGAAAAACTGACTGTGATCCATACTGTAGCTGCAGAAATAGTTTGAATGAACTTAACCTGAACACAGTGGGGGGTGCACAATATGGTTTTCAAGCCCAGGGGCCTGGGACCTGAGTTCAAATAGAATTTCATCTTTCAATAACAATTTAAAAAACAAGGGAGAACGCTTGGAGACATCTGTGGCCTCTCAACCTGCATTAATATAGATGTCTTAGTTTTGTCTTGAAAAGCCTCCTTCAGAATCGTGCCTTGTCAACCCAGCCACCGTGCCAAATTCCTGAGATTGCATCACGCCTGAAGTTCACAAACATCTTGTTTTACTTCCAGTCATTAAAGCTGTTTTGGTAAAAATAAAGACCAACAACATCAGTATACTTTGTCTTGCTGCCACAAAAAAAATTGTTACACAAATCTTTCACGTCCATGAAGGAGAATTCAGGCTCCTTCAGGAGATTTATGGAGTGGCTTTTGGCCGTCATTGCTGCACAGAAACACAATGAAATGGCCTAATTTTTTGCCATGCTGTTTGTCAAAAGAATGGACAAAATGCAGTTACAGCAAAGAGCAGCCTTCCTCCTCCTCATCTGGTTCAGTGGAATTGCACTGGATAAACTATAAAACATGTTACTCCGCCTTGGTGTAACAGAGCCCCAGCTCTCACAGTTAAATTTCACTTATGAGCCATTTTTAAATTTTTGTTTTCAAAACTGGTACCTGCCCTGGGACAATATATTTACCATTTCACATTTTGTGAGAGGTTGCTCAGCTGGGTTCTGAATTTAACCTCCCATTTGTAAGGGTTCCCACAGGCACTCCTAGTCAGAGTCAGAAACCACAGAATGAGCATAAAAGCAAAAAACTCACTGAAATGGACAATCCCAACAGTTCCTTTCTCAGACCTCAAAATGGAATTTATATGAGGTTTCAAAAATTGCTTTAATTATTCTCTGCATGTTTTTGTTTTTGTTTTTGCTAAGCTTTTAGTTCACGTCTTGGTCTGAAAAGGACTAGCCCAATGTGAAAGTTCTCTTTTTACACTTCAAAATGAAAAACATGTGGTATCTCACTAAGTCTTATATTGCAAGGCCTTTCTGCAAGACTTTGGTACAGAACCTACATTAAGCAGAAAGGTGTTATTTGATTATTGCATTGAAAATATGCACAATAAAGATTATTAGATTCTGTGTAAACTGGCAAAGATCAACTACAGGTCTACAAACTCCCACAATGTGGCAAAACCAGCTCTAAATAGACAGTTTAAGTTAGATTTTCACACTGTGTTTATATTTGGAGTTAGTAATATCTCTGCTTCATATGAATTTCAAGATTGCATTTATATGCAATGCAGATTTATATACATTATTTATTTGTTTGTTTGTTTGTTTATATATATATATGACTAAAATGAAAATTGTCAGGTTTTTTATGTGTGCTTTTTTCTACCATGGAAAATGCAAAAGTCTAGGTAATAATAATAATAATAATAATAATAATAATAATAATAACAATAATAATAAAGGTTGAAAACTAGGTGGCAGTAATACCGAGCTGTACAGCCCTCCTGTGAACAATGATGGGATGACTCAGTTTTCTCAGGAATTCTGAGGGTGCTGCAGTCCCATACTGAATGGCTCAGCTATTAACATACAGGAAAAGTACAAGACCAAGTGTTCAAATGAGTTCATTTACTTAAAAACACGGAGTTAGTTACAGTCTAAAATGGAATAACGTGAAGAGCTGAGGTGAATGTTGTAGTAGAACTAATTAATGCAAGCAAGCTTGTTTAAATATATGTGTTAAAAGCAATTTTCTTCTCATTTGCAGTGAGCAACAGGAGAGGAGGAGCTGTGATTAATTCTCTTGTTTCTCATGTTTGAGGCCAGAGGACAACAAATATTCTAAAGTCCATGACCATGTTGCTGTCCACGTCAGTGGGATGGGCATTCCACTCATGTCAGAGTAAGCCAAAAGTAACACAACTAAAATCTGTGGGATCTCTCTGTAGAAGGACCATTATGGACTGTGGGTGCAGGAGTTTGTGGTGAACATCCTCATTTATCTTGGAGGTATGGGCTGGTATGCAGCCCTGGAAGAATTAGACAGCAGTGAGATTTATTGGCTGAGTTCATTGTTTAAATGCAGCATGCTTGCCTTAGATCCACACAATTTAATTGCATGTGCAGAGAAGAATGCAATGCCCTTTTCTGGTTAGCTGAGCTGCCTGTGCAGCAGGGCAGTGCAGGAATGTTTGGGGAGTCCTGCCTAGGGGATGTTCTTCTCTGCCTGACACCACTGGAAATACTTAATATTAGTTTTATCCCCATACAATGTTTTGTTTTTTGAACCTGGGTCACCTAGATATTCTCAGAATTGTCTGAGCTGCCACATTGACAGACATTACAGACATTTGTTCTGTATTTGATTTCAATTTAGGTAGCTCTGTCTCTGACAAAGATCTTCTGATATCTGCTCCTTTTCCAAAGAAATGGTTTTGTACTTCTCACAATCTTAATGTACTGTGTTAAACTCGGGGCAAGTCAGTGGAATTCCTGTCCCTAATATAATCATGCTTTCTTTTTGTTGTCTGAAGAGAAATATTAAATATATAATATTTAATTATATTGTCCTTCTGTGCCTCGTGTTGAGTCTAACTAGTATATAACAGTGATCTTAATGTCAAGAAATATCTTTTCCTAAACCAAGCAATAACAGGAAGTCAATTCATCTTAGCTATGGGGTTACTGGCAGGTACCAGTCACTGATTGACTTGCTAACTAATAGATAACTATTAATATTCATGTTTTTCCTTAAACTAATAGCTCATTTAACTTTCTAAACAACTCTTGTTTACCCCAACCTGTGTTGTCATTCTTCTGGACCCAGTCTTCCTTTTCATTACAGTGAGGCCTATCAGCCCAGTTTTTCTAGTGCTTTATGAAAGGTATGATAAGATTATTTTATCTGCTTTTTTTTTTTTTTTTTTTGCATATGTTCAGGTGTTCATTGTGTTAGGAAATAAATGCTGTGTCTTTTGTACCTGAGCCAAACTTACTCCAGCCTCTCCCAAACCAGATCTCCTGCAGGGAAGGGAGGAGTTTTGATGTACTCTTAAGGAGTATGATTTGGGGTAACTTAATAATTCTGGGGGTTGTGTAAGTAAGCAGATTTGTGCCTGTTGGGGTACAGGTTCTCTTTAGTGATTATCCCCACCTTTACAGGTATGAAGCCAACTGTATACACCTCCCCTCTACAAGCTGGGAGTTTGTCATAAGCACCAGAGCCATCACTGGGAAATTTTGTCAATATGAAGTTTGTAGGGTTAGAGTGCTGTTGATGATAGGCTTGTCCTTGCTCTCCTACAGAAAAAAAACTTTTCCATGCTGCTGGAAACATGGAATCAAAACTAAGGCACACATTTGTGGACCTTTGCCCCAGCAAGATTGCTGTGTTGTTTTGATGAACAGAGCTAAGGGCCTGTTGGATATGATCCCATGTTTAAATGTTTAAAAAAAAAAAAAAAGTTATATAGCTCTATATTGTCAAGAGTTCATGTTGCTTTTAAGAATGCAATTTAAAACAAACGAATGAAGCCATGATAGCTCGAGTTATCAGCAATTCAGAAGAGATCGCAGAAATTACTTGTGTAACATCTGAGATCTGCTGAGGGTAATTCACATGTATTGCCTTAAGCACACTTTACAGTCATATCATAAATAGTAGTATATCTCTGATGGCTTTCATGTCTCTGACTCTGCTTTTGCATTTACTTGGATGTTAACCAGATGACACTTCTGTCCATTTATTCCAACAGCCTCTCTAATGCCAAAGCTCCTGGTGACAGAAAGTTTGTCTAAGAAAGGAGAAAAAGAGTAAATGTAAAATCGGATGTGTTTATAGGATTGTGTTCCCTTCCAAGCCCCATGCAATTTTATCTTGCAGAAGGTGATGCTACAATTTTCTGCAGAATGTTGCATAACAAAAAGCAATCAAAGAGAATTCTTCCTGGAAAAGGCAGCCACATCTTCCATATTTACAGGATACTGGAAGTAAATCATTAACATTAAAAATTTGGAACTCAAAATACTACTTGGATCTATATATGCTGAGGGACAAGGATCCAAGTGTGTAGGAAGAAGATATTTTTCTGTGCACTCTTTTCCCAGTTACCCTGAATAAATCAGTAAAGAAAGGTGTCTCTGTTTCAGTTAGTTGCACATGTCTGAAGAAAATTAATATGCTTGCCTTAAAACACAACATATATCTTCATATATCTTCTTTTTGAACCTTCCAATGAGTCCAGAAAAGTAATTTCCATGTCTGGAAGTCAAAGACAATTTTGCCTTTTGTCTTGGTGGCATCGGTACTGGGCCTCAGCATTACATTTCCATGGCAGTCACTTTTGCATTACATCAAAAAGAGAAATGGAAGTTTTCCAGCCAAAGAAATATTTGTTCCTAATATAGTCTTTTTTTGGCCTTGGCTTTGTGAACATGTACGACCATTTTTTGTATGCACACAAGTCTTCAGGATAATAAGCCTGTAAAAGCTTTTTTTTTTTTTTAACATATGGCATAATGCTAAGGTAATAAACCAGTCAGTGCTATGAACAGAACACACTAATTGTGATGAAAGCCTTAAATAGTCCAGGCAGAATTCTATTTACAGAAACATTCAAGGTTGAACAGCCTGTGGGAGACATTCTTTTTGTGGTCACCGAACAAAGGCTGTCACTGATATTTTTTTCTTTTCAAGTGCTAGACACAGGTACAAAAATTGTAGAGATCTAAAGTTATTGAGACTCAAATGAGACCTATGTAAGCTATTTTCTCTTTTGTCTGGATTTGCCTGTACCTGCCTAAAGTATCTTTGCAGCATTATAACAGAAGTATAAGCACACTGTGCTGAGATGCACTGTTTTGTGCCCATCTCTTTACCTTTACTAGCATTCTTTTGTAAATAAACACTATAATCTGATCCAGAAAACCTTCCTCACTCCTGCTGGAATCTGGATTTTCAGGCTGGACAATTACCTTTAGAAAAATCTACAGATAACATCAAGAAAGTCTTTCCTACTCAATCCATGTAGGAAATGCCATTTTAATTTTTCTTCCTTTTATTTATTTATTTACATTTAGAACACAACTAGATTTTATTTTCTTAGATAATGGGTGTCATTTAGCTTGTAGACCAATTATGAGTGTTTAGAAAGTGCTAAAGACAACCAAAATCTCTCCTCTCCTCTCCTCTCCTCTCCTCTCCTCTCCTCTCCTCTCCTCTCCTCTCCTCTCCTCTCCTCTCCTCTCCTCTCCTCTCCTCTCCTCTCCTCTCCTCTCCTCTCCTCTCCTCTCCTCTCCTCTCCTCTCCTCTCCTCTCCTCTCCTCTCCTCTCCTCTCCTCTCCTCTCCTCTCCTCTCCTCTCCTCTCCTCTCCTCTCCTCTCCTCTCCTCTCCTCTCCTCTCCCCGTTCTCCTTCTTCTTTCTCCTTCCACTAGGAAGAAATTCCTTTCTTTCTCCCCCATAATCCAGTCACATTCCGACCACCATTTCCCTGAATCTCCATCCCTTTAGTGCTGCATGTTCTTGCATGGTGTGATATGGAACCCACTCAGTGAGTATCACTTACATATCAAACCAATCTACCTCTGCCAATGCCTTTTAAGAGGGGGATGTTGGGCAGAGGACTCTTCCTTTGGAACGTGATGCCTTTTCCCAGCAGTCCCTCTTCCATATCTGCAGCCACACATCCCTGTCCTGTCCTGTCCTGTCTGGAGAGTGCAGCCTCCACACCACCACAAACTACCTCCAGCTTTTATTCCTGGGCACTACTGCTGCTGCTTTGGGACCTGGAACAGCAGGTCCCTGCCAGAACTTATGTGCAGGGAAGTGCCTCTCCTGCCCACACAGCTCTCACCACTGTTCCTACAGGTGGAAAGGCAGCCTTGTATGGATTTGCCATCACCTCATCGCCTCAAAATGTGAGGTGGGGGAGGGCGAAAGTGGACACGGAGCAAAGTTCTTGCAGTGACTCCTTTCTGCGCCGTGCTTCCCCTTTGGTGTCAATTTTCAAATGGAAAATATTTCACGTGTCACCACAAAGGAGAGATACTGCAGGGTTGCAGAACGTTGCTCCTGGAAGCTGTCGTGAAATAAATGTGTGTAATGAGGTTATAAAAATGGGGTTTGTATAAACTGCCCTCTTCTAGCAAACACTTTGCTTCCTATAATTGTGTGCGCTTTTGTTTGAACTTATCAAATATGTGATTGTTCTCCTTCTCCTTCAGGGAGATAAGGAATCCACCCTCCGGATACGCAGAATGATGTTGTAATCACCCTTCAAAGGGAGATCCACAGTAAAGAAATGTTGTTAGCCTGTCACCTCTGCAGCTTCTTTCAGTGAGCAGCAGAACTTCCAGAAAAAGGCTAGGAGTGAGAGGGGAGGAGAAATTTAGCTTAAGCACAAGTTGGCAGTTTTCCTTTCTTCAGTTTTGGGAAGATCACAATTTAGAGGTCTCTGTAAGAACACCTCTAAAATAGTGGTTTTTTCTAAGCAGAAAGTGCTTTGCCTCAGAATAGGTTGACTCTTTGATATTTGTCAGTGTCCCTATGAACCACCTAAACTGGAAAACAAAATTATGCCTTAAGGAAAAGCACTTGGACCAGATAATGCTGTATAACAGAAACAGGGTTTCAGTGCATGAGGTACATAAGAATTTTACTGCTGCAGTTACACCTGCCAGAACCACATGGCCTCACTGAATCTGATTTACTGGCCAAGCTTTGAATGGCAGACTGCAATTGATAGCTGTATGTTTTAGTGGGGTTTCTGTTTTTTTTTTTCTGAAAGATGAAATTCCTAAATGTGATGGGACCATCACTATATAACCAAATTTCCAGCCCACTTGAACAGCACTATCTTGCAAGTTTTCCCAGCCTGCCTGGTGTTTCCCCTTTGCCACCAGGAGTCCATCTCTCAGTGGCACAGCTGCTTCTCTCCACCTTTCTGCAGCGAGAATTCCTAACAAAGCCATCAGTGTTAACGGAGGTGTGGTCCCTTCCTGGACATAGAAAGTGAAACAAGGTAGGGCTGGGGTGGTGTTTTATGATGCTGAGTGTTTGATTCCTTCCGAGGGCTAATGCAGAGTGCTCCTAGGCAAGGTCAGTGATGGTGTTCAGGCTCCTGATGTACCCATGTCCCCTCACATAACTACTGTGGAAAGAGTCGTCCTATTAAGAATTTCCCCCATAGATTTATTTGAGCTCTTTCTTAAAAGTTGCTTTGAAAGTGTTGTATATTAAACTGGGGAGAGGCAAACATTCAGTGCTACTGTCAGCTCTTAATCTCAGTTAGAAAAGTGCTTCTCTAATTGCTAATTGCTATTCATGGTGATGTATGCATGGATTGCCATTCTGGATGTGCTTAATCTTAGCATTTGCAGACTGAGTGTATTACACTTTTATTTTATTATTTGTACTCTGCTTTTGGTTACAAATCTTACCTGTCAGCTAATACTAAAAGTCTCCTATTCTGAGTGACTGTCATTGCCCTCGTACACAGATCAAACAAACCCATTCAAAAACCTAAATCCAAGTTGATTTTTCTTGCCTTGAAAACAAAGGCTCACTTGTCAGAATTGTCCATTATCTCAGCATTTTTGCAGAATGTGCGTGGATTCCTGTCCATCATCATAGTCCATCCTTTGTTTGATTTTCTTTCAGCTTTTCGATGTAGGTGATTTTTTTCTTTTCTGTCCTAAGAAAGGTAGCTTGATTTTTCATCACTTCTTTTCCAGAGAATAAAATGATCATTTTTAAAAAGTTTTCCTTGAATGATAATCTGTAGCATATTAACTTTAATTTATTAGAAGTGTTGCAATTTTTGATAGATTGTTGGAGATCATCTGAAGTCTGAAAGTCCGTAAAAATTCTGTTATTAATGTTTTTTCCCCACTGGGACTTCTAGACACAAAGTGCCTTCAAGTAGCTCAATTTTCCACTGAAGTCTATTTGCATGAAGGAGTGTATGTGCAAATATCCATCCTCACAGAAATTCCATAGCACATCTATAACCTCACTTGTTGCATTCAAAATTTTCATGAGAATCCTTTTCTTTTCTTGCTCTCACTTTCTTCAAATAGTTCATGTCTATAATTGCAAAATTAACTTGCATAGGTGTTTTATTCAGCATGGTGGTCACATCTTCCTTGTATCAAAATTCAATTTTCTTAGAGCAAGAGGATTTTTTTCACAGCTTGAATTTCACGTACCTTGTTTGCCTGACTGCTGGTTGATACTGAAAAAAAAAAAAGCCACTAAGAACCAAAACCTCGGGTTTCAACATTACAGGTTGAATAAAATCCAAAGTGTGTGGGAATAACCAGCTGGAGTGAAAAATCAAATTGGCAGTCATTCTTAAGAAACAATTAGTAGAAAGAATACAAGTAAACTTTGCACAGGAACATGGTTCAGTTCCAGGAATTCTGTAGGCAAATATTTCTGTTGCTCTTTCACGCTAGTGCCCATTTTCTTTTGCTATTCCCTAAGTAAGGGATGTCTGAGGAACTGTCCATGCTCAGAGAAGTTTTTGGATATTTCCAGGCATGTAAGAAAGGAAAAAATTACAGGTGTACATGTCTTACAAAAGCATGGCCAGGAATAATTGTCTGTGGCAGCTCAAAATTCCCGATCTGGTTGCAGTACCTGGATAGACCTGCTGTAGCCATATTATCACCTGTATCAGTTACACTCTGGTATGTTCTGGCAGTTCTCCCATCTTCACAGTCAGTTAACTGAAAGGATTCATTTTCCCTCTGAGGAATAGGGTTTAGTTCATACAAGAATTAGCAGTAACAAGGATGGACAGCCCGTTGTTACACTCAGAAACCACAATCACTAGAAGGACTTTCTGTTTCATTTACTGATATGAACCACAGGGATTCTTTCATTAATTTCTTTCTATTCATACCAGTGCCATATCAGGATGGCTGAGCCATCCTGAGCTAAGAAAATTAATGTATGGGAAACAAAACAATGCAAAGTAGGAGTTTCTAAATTTTAGCTGATGAAAATAAGCTGCAGACGTGAGACTGTGATTTATGTCAATTAAAAGTAACCCTTCAATATCAGAAGATATTCCACTTGGGCCACTTACAGATTAAAACAGGGATAACAAACATGCTAATGGTCTGTGGCATGACATGGTATTATAGTTCTTATTGTGGGGGAAATAAACAAATAATAATAATTTAATAAGTTTCTCTGTCCTACATCTCTTACTTGAGATTAGAAGAAACAAAGATTATGTTGCAATGATTTCTCTCCTTCCTTTCACAGTGCTAGCTTAGAGCCGCCTCTTGCTACTCAACTTTATTACTTTCTTGGACATTAAATTGTTTCTTGTGGGTGAACCAAAGATTGCACTGACCTAAATGTCACTTGGATTAATGTATTCTTGTTCCAGTATTTATTTTTTCTCTTGGAGCCACTTGGACCTTAAATTACCTTGTGGTTCAAGGCTGGAAGACAAGGTCACAGACATGTAAAGAATTAAAAGTATGGGATGCTCCAAGTTTGCTTTCAGTATTTTGAGAAAAACAGGTTTGAGCACAGTTACCCCTGAGATTGTGGAATAGTGTAACTCTGATGCTTGGTGATGGATCCTTCAGAAAAGGAGAAGGGGAGTGATGAGCCAAGAACAGTGAGTAAATCAGAGCTGGAAAACTCTTTGGCCACTCTCTGCTGATGATTTTCATCTCATTTTACTGGTGAGCTATCCTTTCCCTTTGTAGAGACCACAACCATCCCCAGCCCAACTGTGTGGCTGCACAGGCTCCATGCAGAACATTTGGGCTCATGAGTGATGTACTGCACCAGCTCAGGGCTGGGAAAACCATGGCTCTCCTGGCTTGGCTGGGTGCTGCCAACAAGAAAAGCAAAATATTGGTGTTCTCTATCCAGAAATATTCCTCAGGAAGAGCAAGCACCATTATTAAAGCTCACTTTCTCTGAGAATAACCAAGCTGTCCCATTCTGCTGGTTACATGGTCATGGCAATTTTTCCTGGAAAACGAAGGCTAGAGTCACTATTGCCGCACAAGCAGAGCATTTCTAAAAGTGGACTCTGATATTTAATAAGATCCCTTTAATCCTGGTAGTTTTTCATGTGCTCTCTGCTTTTTCAAAGTGCATTGCTAGTTCTTGCCTTATTCTTGTAGCTGACCAGTGTGGAGGGTTTTAAACATGATGGGGCAATATTTGCCCTTGTGTGAAGTAGTTCTCAGTCACTTGGATATCCCAGTGACTGGAAAATTAGGAAAACTGTAAGCAGGAAAGGGTGTATAACATGGGATGTCCATGGTGGGGTAAAATTAATGTAATGTAGTATAATGTAATTAATATAAATTGCTGTGATAGAGAAGATCAGAGAGCTCTGAAGAGATAATGAGCAATACTCAGATAAGTTAGAGAAAAAAATCAGCAGAAAGTAAGGCCTGACTTCTCAAGAGTGTCCATCTCCATCAGAACACAAAAAAATCTTGATGTTCGAGATTTTGGCAGCAGCAAATAAAACCCTCTTACACAATTTTTGTGAACAAAAGCAGCAAGGTGTGAATTTCAAGAGGACAATACAAAGTGGGGGGAAAATTGGTTCAAGTGGGTTTCTATACTTAATTTCTGGTTACTTTATATTTTATAGTTAATATAATGTGCAAAGGATAAAATGATCCCTAAATCTCTATTTTAAATGCAGTCACCCTCCTTAAATTTAATCATATAATGTCATGGTTCCTGCTCATTAAACTTCCAAACAGCAGTTTGTGCAGCTTCAGGAATGCAGAAATGTAAGTATAATATTAAAGCAGGAACAGTTATTCCACAATTCTTTTGTAATTTTTTTTCTATTGTCCTTCTGTAGAGTAGAGAATGTATCCTTTTTTAAAAGAGATTTTTAACAGCTACTAATAATTTATTATGGCCATTATGAAAGTAGAACATTAAATGGAAAATTTGAAGTGAAGAGATGCCTGCTTTTATCTTAATGTTTTGCTTCTTAGGTGCTGATAAGACCTGGGAAATTGTTTGAAAAATTACCAAAAATCAATTCAATCATTTGCATGTGGTGATAGAAAATTATTTGCATAACTATTTTGAATGGAAAATGTTGCAGTGCTGATAATTCCGGGTGCATTAGGAGAATTGGCTGGACCTGTGCTGGTTTTTAATTTGCTATGTGCCTGAGATCAGGGTCAGAAGGAAGTTGGAGGAAATTGCTTCCTTTGAAAGTTGTGTTTCTTTAGAAGTTGGGTGGTTCCAACATCTACCAGCCTGAGCTCTAAGGGAAAGTCTCTTATGTAATGTGCAGCAAATCCTAAGCTTCATCTCAAAAGCTGTGGCTGATCAGACTCGTGAGCACAGCATGCAGGGAGATGTGATGTTGCAATGCACATTACATCAGTGCTGCAGATGCAGTGCGTTTGCTGCTGCTGCTGCTGCTTCCAATTGCTGACTTGTGATTTTTTATTTTTTTTCTGGACCAACTGAGTCAGCAAGTTCAGTGTGTTTGGAGTTGCTTTATTTCCATAGCAATTCTGCTTTCAAGTGGTTGGAGTGAAAATACATCACAACATTTCCTGTGTTCCTTAGTGAGAGTCATTGTTTCTAATTTTACTTTTTACTTTACGTACAGCTGCGACCCCTGGAAAAGGAGAAATCTTCTTTATTCATATCTGACAAGCACTTGAGCATAAAAATTAACAGCAGGACCACACTTGACTGCACTAAATACAATCTACAGAAGCAATTGCAGGGTCCTTTCCTATCAGTTCTTCTTGGACGTGGGGTTTTTCTGAAGGGAATCAACCTCACGCAACTGAGCAGCACCTGGTCTTGCCTTGTCTCCTTTCAAACTCGATCTTTGGAATCAAATGTTGCTTAAATCCAGAGGGGAGGGCTTGCAGTTCACTCTACTCATCTGTTTGTAACATGAAGGATGGGGAGGAACGAGGTCAGGGCATGACCAAAAAAACCATCAGGGTCTGATGGCAGAGTTCCCACCTTCCTGCAGCCACCTGCAGGTTCAGTCTGGCTGTGTGTCCTTGCCACATCTCCCAGCTTTTGGAGCCTAATCCAGCCTTTCCTCTTGGACAGCAGGAGCTGGGAAAATGTAAGAATTGTGTATAACATGAAAAGGGGTACAGCATTGAAAACAGGCCTAGCTTATGGAAGTCCCTGCTGGTGCAGACACAGCGTGGCAGGAGGAAAAAGGATAACACTGGACAAAAGATCACAGAGGAAAGTGGAGGAAGGACTTGTTGTTTTGGAGTAATGCAGTAGGGCAGACAAGTCTGCCAATCTGCAGAGCTAAGACACCAATGGTCACTGAAGCATTTTTAGGTAGTTTTGTTAGTCTTTTTGTAAATGCTTAGAAAATGCTGGTTTTGCCAAAATAAGAAAGCACTAATGTCTGGTGGACACCAAACAAATATTTCAGAATACTCAGAAGTAATTGCAATCTAGAAATCTCTAAGTTAGTAAGAGCAGCACTAGATACCAGCGTGAGGGGAAATGACTGTACATTTACTTGGCAAAAGATGGGAACATATTTGTAAAGATGGCTTAAAAGCTTCTGGCGTAAAGCAGAGCATAGGCTCAGAGCAAATCTATTCCATACATCACTGTAGCCTAACTCACAGGTTGGCAAGTGTCCTGCAGACTTGAGTTGGAGTTTTAAGTTTGTTGTTTTTTCTTGGATATAACCTGTTTTCATACAGTTGTCTCCCTGCTTTTGAGCATTTCCTGGTTTGTGTGATCTCAGCCTGTCCTCTCTTTTCCTGTGGGCTACAAGCAGACCCCCATGTCTCTAAATTTTTAGGGCAAGCCATGGAGCTCTTACTATTTAGCAAATAGGCTTAGAGGCTGAGAGCCTGGTGAGTGAGGGATATTCAGAGTGAAAAAAGAGCCTTCGGATTTTATTTCTTTGTATGAAATGAGTCTGAATTCTCATGTATTTGAAATCTGCCAGTCATCTGTAATATTTGAGATGGAAAATGCTCACGGCTATCGCTAGAAAAAATTAGATAAGATGTGATGTGCTATATGTAAATTAAAGGCCAGCTGCAGTCATTTATGTCTTTGCTTTTGTGGTGTTGGTGTTGCAGGTTCTGGCTGTTGTCTGTCGTAGAACAGTGGCCCAGGGGTGCAACAAAGAGACACCGGGTGAGATGCACCTGGGGAAGAAAGGATGGGGGCAGTTTGTGTACCCAAAATGGTTTTCTGCCCGTGTTTGGGCCAAGCCACTTGTCATTCCTGGAGTGAGAATGTTCCCCAAGAGGGACAGTAGGGACTATGGGGTGACTTGCCTTGCTCCAGTTCTCCTGGCTCCCAGGAGGTTCAGGAAGGCACAACAGCGACTTTCACTTTTTCTCATCGTTTTCCACCCTCTGTGTTTTCTCTGCGAAGCATTAGCTAAGGTTTGGGTCAGGAAGAGCCTTGGGAGGAGAGTTGTGGACAGAATTCCTTTAGTGGGAGCTAGATGGCGCCGTGGAATAATGCTCCAGCCTTGTACCTGGCTGCTCCGGGGCAAACCCAGCGCTCAGGTAACCACGGGGCAATTCCTGTGCCTCCAGGAGGATAAACCCAGAGCGACAGGAGCATCCATGTCCTGGTGTCCTCCTGAGCGCCCAGCCTCTGCTGGGCATCAGCAAGGGCTCGTAGCTGGAATTGTGCTGCTACAAAAGGAGCCAGGATCCTTGGTGGATGCCAGGACCTGCCCCAAAGTGAATTGTGTGCTCGCTCCAATGGTGGGCTCTAAAAAGGCAGGTGGCTGAGACAGCAGAAATCCTGCACTTGCATTAATATGTCCAGGTGGAGAGAAGCACAGCTGCTGATGGTACCAATGAATGTTGTCCTTTTTTTCTTTTTAATTTTTTTTTGGATAGCGTATATTAAATAAAGCAAAAGCAAGGAACCTACAACCCATATATAACTCCTCTGTTATATATGTTCAGTATTTCCAGCTTTTCAGACTCCTTCTCTGGTGGTTTTAAAGGATACTTGCCTGGAATCATCCAAGCTTTCAACTGCACTACTTTTAAAAGAAAAAAAAATTTAAAAAGCACACAATAGAATAAACTGGAAAGCATATCTCTGTGCACAAATGTCAGCACACTGCTGTGTATGGGATTTGTATTCAGACTATGTCTTGCTCTTTCTTTTTGTGAGGGAAGAAAAGAGTCTTACTTAAAAACAAATGGCTTATAAAACAATGCAAAGAGAGTGGGGAAGATCACTTTATTGTGAAAAACTGAAAATTCAAAGCGCAGGGCCATGTGAGAACTCAAACAGCAGTCAGTAATGGAAGAAGCCATGGGACAGTTTGGAGGATGATCAGTGGAGGCTGGAAAATGTTTAATGGGGCCTCAATACCCAGCTCAAGCAGATCCACTGAATTGTTCTGTGGATCCTCTGAAGCAAACTGAGTGATAACCAGTTCAAACTCTCCACCCCCAGCCCTTCATCATTGTCATTGGCCCCGACTGCTAGAAGGATGGAATAGCTGGCCTAGGAAATGGGTTATCCTTTGGCCTCTAGGAAGGTTGGAACACCGTGATGCTGTCACCAGTGTCAGCAGGGCTCGGAGCTGTGTGGGGTGTCCAGACCAGAGGGGTTTTCTGCTTTCCTCTCTGGGCTATCTGGTACCATTTATGACTAGAAGTGTCACTGGTGGCAGACCCAGATCCCACCATCCCTGGGAAGAGGATGCTCTGCCCTGGCCCTGCTGGGCCCATTCCCACCCTTTTTCTTCTGCCCATTTCAAATGCTCAGCACTAAGCAAAGAGAGGCTCCCCTTCACCCTGTGCTGCCCTGACACACATTACTGCTTTCAACCTTGTCAAACAAAAACAAACAACCCCCCCACCCCCCAAAAATAAAACAAAAATGAAACCTGCAAACAAACAAGCAAACAAACAAACTAAAAAACCCACAGAAAAACAAATTAGAACTCAGACAAAATACCTTGGGAAGAAGCTCCCAAGGTTTGTTCCAGAAAAGACTGGAGGTGTGTGTGTCTCCGTGTCTCCTTGCTGGCTGTGTGAGGCGACAGACATTCATGAGCATTCTTAAAGCTTTATTTCTTCTTCCTATTTTTTTCCTGACATTTGCTGTTTTATGCTCTCTGGCAACCAGCAGAGCTCCACCGATGCTGACTTGCAGAGCCCACAGAGATACTAAGGAAATATTTTTCCTAGCAACAAGCGGGACACGAAAACACCGAGAGTTGCTTCCCCTGCTCATATTTCCCTTCAGTTTTTTTGGTCCTCTGGTGCTGAGATAAGAGCTGGATGGTGAAACCTGCAACTGGCTTGTGTTTTGTGAGGCATTCTGGAATGGAGGAATGCGTGGAAGCGTTTTGCCTGCCGAGCCATGGTGCCGAGTGGGAATGCTGCCCGCCATGCCCAGCTGTGTCCATCCCTGGCTGGTCCTGAGGGACCCTCAGGTGGCTCTTCAGTACCCTCAAGTGGCTTTCCAGCCAGGAAAGAGGTGCATGGCATCAGCCTAAGGAGACATCTACATCCAGGCTATCTGGGGCAGGGCCTTTGGGAACACTGCTGCTGCCTGAGGCACCTATTCCCAGAGAATCCTTCGCAGGTGAGGCTCTTGGACGTTGCTCTAATGAGAATGTAGCCATTAAAGAGAGATAATGGAAACGTGCTTAGCTGCCGGGATAGTGAGGGTCCAGTTGTATCCCTCTCAAGTGGATGTGGTACCTGGGAGCAGGCTGGAGTTCCTGAGCAAGCAGGAGAAGCATGGGCACTATTCCCTTTCCCTTTATGTCTGTGGAAACTTGAGGGGGAAGCTAGGGATGTTGCTTCATCCCTAGGGAAGGATTTTCAGTCTAGTCTCTGCTGGAGGGACAGGGATAAGGTGTTAACATTATTTTACCAAAAATGTAGTTCACTGGGATTGAATTATTGGGGGCAATGACTGGTCCTGGTGTCTGCTTGTAACTCCCCCATCTTCCCTGCCCTTGCTCAGCCATCCTGAAATAGCATCCACAACTGGGAGTCCAGAAAGGCTTTGTCAACGCCAGCAAATCACTGTTCCTGCCTCTGCAAGGTCAGCTGCTGAAGACATCGTGTCTAAGACCATGACTGCCACCAGTGAGGAGCATGGAGAGTCAGGAAGCAGTTGGAAATTACACAAATTAGCGGGAAGAGTTGAAAGCATTCTCAAGGCAGAGCCAATCTCTGAATTTAGGGCCAGCCTCACACCTAAAGGGTGACTATTTCATGAGTAATTTCAGCGGGGTTAGGATGGAGCCCAGGAGGTTCTTACTCATCACTTGATGGGTTACTGACAAGAACAACATCTGCAGAACATGGTCCTGTGTCATCAGTGTGCTTCCTGAATTTGTCCTCTAGTATTTGAGAAGAATTTGGAAAAGCTGGAAAAGCTTGATGGGCCAAACTGAAAGCCTGCAGTGGAACACTTACTTCTGTCGTTGTTTAGAAATAGCTTGCATAAAGATAGGAGCAGTTTTGTAAAACTGGTTTGAAAGCACATGTAGGCAATTCCAGGCAGACATACATGTCCCAAGATAAGAAACTGTCCTGCAGGTTCAAACCAGAGATCAAAATCTTGTATTTTGCCTGAATATATATCTACATTACAAACTCTGCTTAGCACCTCCATGGTTTCTGTATGTGGACATGTAGCTGTGGTTTTTTGCAGTGAAACTGCAAATATGGCCCAATTAGGATGATTCTACATACTTTAAAAGAATACTGAATAGTGAAGGATAAAGTTTTAAAAATAACCTTCAGGGTTTTTTTAACTGAACTTGAACTCTTAACAAGTTTCAGATTTGCCAGTTGCTCATTACAATTTATCCGGGAATTGTATTTCAGCGAGCATCCTAACATGCAGGACCAGATAGAAGACCTAAAGGCTCTATTGTGTGAGGAAGGACAAATTTGCTGGTTTATCCTTCACTTTGGAGAGGAAAACAATGTGAGGAAATGGCGTGTTGATCAGTATGTTGTACACATCGTGCTCTATAGAACGAGAAACACAGGGCAGTTGCCTTCTAGCCATTCAAATAATGTTTTGTGGGCAGGTTGGTAAGGTACATACCCTGCATACAGTGCTTAATGACTTTTTATTATTTATGTACTGAACTGTTGCTGAAAGATTCTAAATATAAATCAGGGTAAATGCAAAAGCATCTATTTATTTCAAGACAGAAGTGGAAACATTCCCTCCTTGCAGCTAATAATAGGGTTGGCAAATTGTTAAACAATTAAATTGAAAAATATTAGTAATAGGTGCTTTATGCATGTTAAACAAACCTCAATAAGCTTTCTGTTTTATTGTTTAACTGTATGTATGAGTCATAAGGAAAGTGTTAATGTCCAGGATTGGCTATGAATCACGTATTTGTGAACAATCTTCCAAGGACACCGAAACTCCAAACATATTAATTCTTCCTTGTTAAGTCAGCTCTGCACTTGGAAACTGAAAGTGTAATCAAAGTGAGAGTTTGTTTATTAACCAGCGGATGCTGTGCATCTTATTTACACAGATTGATAATGAGGGGTGAAAAACAAGGAGAGAAGCTGGTGGGGCACAGGGCTCTGTGTCCCTAGGGTACAAATCACAAAAGGAACCTGAGCAGCACCAGCACAAGCCATTAAATGCTGGAAGTGTTCTGTGACTTTAAAAGGAAATCCCATATTCATGAAGGGAATCCATATGGCACCCTATTTGTGAGGAGAGGTGCTCCATTCCCTTAGAAGTGGACTCACAGCATTTATTGTTTTGACTGCTTTAGCATCAGGGTGAGAGAATTCACTTCAGGGAGAGCAAACAAAACCAGTGAAGTCCACAGAAATAACTTGGGTGTTAATTATATAATGTATGGATTTGCATCACAGGTAGAAAATTGCTACCACTGAGCCACAAGCTCTTTGTGTTGGCTGGTTTTAGGCTTGCTAAAGGAACCAGGTTCTCTGTAGGAAGTAATCTCACCTGGTAGTAATTTCCAATCACTGGTAGCAAATGTGTTTCTAATTACCTCTTCTCTAGAAAGGAAGGTTGAGTTGCCTGTTCTAGATGAGGGATGGAGATGGCTGCTAGAACTCACGCACAGAGTTTTAGGCTATGAAAAGTTTTTGAGTTCTAGCTGTGGTTTAGAGGAGATCTCTTCAGGTCAGCTGCTTTGGAACATGACTGATTTGGTGTGGCTTTTGCAAAGGTAAGTGCTTGCTTGCCTAGCTCATTGTTGGTTTTCTTGAAGTTTTATGTTTTAGCAATAGCAGAAGTTTCTGTATATTTGTGTATTTGAGGTTAGTTTAACACTACCATTCTAATCTTACAAGACCATAAAAATTTGACTATCAATAACAATCTTAAAAAGAAGCAAGAAATAGAACAAATAACTTGGCAAGGCTTTGACCGAGCCTGTACTTGGATGGGGAATTCCTGGCCCTGTACTCCTACCACCAAACCTCACTTCCAGATGAGAAATGACACATATTCACAAAATGTGTTCCTCCTCCTGCTGGAGAGCATGAACAACTGTTTTTGCCACACATGGAAACATGGCTTGTGCTCTCAGGTGACTGGATGTTTGGAGTCACAGCTGGCACACTCCTGGCCTTTTTGGGAGGCTGCTGCAATCACTTCCAGGTCACTCCATGGCATGTCTTAAAAATGTTGTAGATGCAAATATGTGTGTGTGGGTTAACTTTAAAGGAAGTAATCGTTAGTGTTTTACTCAAAGGAGATTTAATTCAAATGAGATTTGAGCTAAGTGACCAAGCAGAGGCACATGTGAAGCACAAATCTACAATGATTTTACAAGTAAACTTCATTTCCTGGCAACTTCCTAGTGTATTCAGACCCTCAAATATAATTTTTTTTTCACATGTTAATATTCACATGTTTAAAGCCAGGCAAATGCACAAAGTTTACAATAACAGAACCAAATAGATAATTAGAAGTAGCTCACTTTGCTGATTTGATCAATATTCGAGTTCTGATAAAGTAAATGTGTCTTTTTTCAGTGGGGTCAGACCTAACGATCACTGAGACCTCTTGATGTTGGGGAAACATAAATTGACAATGATTTGTGATGCTTCCTCCTTCAGCCTGTGTTTTCTTTCTGTATCAAAGTGGGATCCCCATCTGCTCTGTTTAAGCAGAAGTAGGGAATGTCTACCTTTAATATAAAGGCAAATAAAACCTTTTTCGCATCATCAAATTTAGTTTATTTTAAAATTTTGTTACAGTCTATGGGTCTCATCTGCTTTAAGCAACTTCAGTGGGAGTAGAAATACAACTGTACAAACCAGTAGTGTGCTGATGCTTTATGGCAAAATCTTTCTGGATGCTGAAATAAAAATATTGGAATGTATTAGAATTTAGCCATCTTATTGCAGATGTGTGGATTGGTCTGTCTTGCTGTTGTGAGCAGATTTATGTTGTTGCTTGGTGCCACATAGTGTCTCTGAGTGACATCCTTTGGGGATGTATTTATGTCTCCAGCTAGGGTCACACAAGAACGTGCCATAGCTCACATCAGGAATATGTGCTCAAAGAGTACTTGCACTGCAGCCTAGTGGGAGCTGATACCTCCTTCTGTCTCACTTTTGTGTTTGTCACTGTCTGGAGTGAGAGTAAAAATAAAAGAACCTCCCTGCAGTGCAAAGCAGTTGGACTTACTCTTGTCTTTATGCCTATCCTTGTTGAAGCATTCCCAAAAAAAGGATGAAGCTGATGTTTGTTGGTGTTGTAATTTTATCTTTAAACTCCTGAGGGAGTTTAAATCTTCCTACCTTTCCTGTTATCTCTGTGTGCAGCCCATATCCATAATTTTGGGTGAGCCTCATGATTTTCCTTATTTGTAGCTTCAGCAGTGTGTCAGATGAGTTGAATTTTTTTCTCATTAGAAGATGAAGTGTGTCTCCATCCCTTGTCTACAAAGAGTCTCCCTGGCTTCTGCCTGCCCTCAGCAGGGTCAGCTCACAGAGCACGCTGCCTTCTCAAGGTTGGAAATTTAGGCTTTGCTGGCATACATTGTCTGTGGGTTAAATAATGACTGTACTGAGCTGATTACCAGAGAACATTCAGTTTCCTTATTGTTGATGAAAGGGCTGGAATACGTTGTCCAAATCCCATTAGTGGAAATCTAGTCACCGCAGAACTATGCGAGATTTTTCAGAACTCATGTAGTATAATTGTACAAATATGAGGTATGAAAGGGAATAAACCTAACTTTATGAGCTGTTTCTGTGCTATTGCAGTGTTGTTTTTTTTTTAAAGGCCACAATCTGTGCTGAGTCAAAGAATTGTTCCTTAACATTTTATGGTTTGGAGGTGCAAGAAGTATCTCTAGGACATGGTAGTTACACATCTAACAGTCTCCAGACCCTCACAACCAATATACTGCAGAACCCAGAGCAGCTGCCAGGCTCTCAGTGATGGGACTGTGAGTGGAGGCCAACTAAAAATGGTACCATCTGAGCTGCACTTTTGAGATGCTTGTGTTTGGTGGTGCTTGGCTGCTTGTAGGAGTTGTGGAGCACCTGACTTTATCAGACACTTTGCTATTGAGAGAACAGAGTATGAACTGAGGGCTTTTTTTCCCTCCTGTACCTATTGGAAGATCACATGTGAGTGATTCCCAAGTTCCAAAGGAGTGTTGAGCACTTGTGCTTCTCTGTGGTTACCTGGAAGAGGAGGAAGGGTTGTCATGTTGAGAATGCTCTTAAAGCTTCTCCAACCAGTTTATAAACATCTTCATCTCTGTATCAAGACCTCCAGGGAACCCTAGATTAGAAGTGTGTGGGGTTTTATCCCAAAATACAAACATTACTGTTAAATGCAATTACTGGGGGATATTTAATGTTGAATTGCAAAAAAACTGGCTGAACTACCTTAGTCTGAGCTAAAAAAGTAGAGGACATAATTAGGTATAAATTAGCAGCAATGGAAAAGATACTTAGCTGAATTAAACTTTTGTGCACTGTTGTCTATATATAATGAGGAAAAACTGCACATCAGAAACATTTATTGCTCAGCTAAGTTAAAAGCTGTCCTCTATGTGCTGATTATGAAGTCCATTTAAATATTTTCACTGGCTTGTAGTTATGAAAATAAGTATATTTTATCTGATAGTAACATTTTATGGCTCACATTAATTTGCTCAATAATATTAATCCTAGAAATAAGAATATCATAACTACTCATATATAGCTAAATTATTGTTATGTTCTATTATGGCAGCTTCAGGAGCTGGGTATTGTGGGCCAAGGGTTTTTTTCACTAAATGTTTTACTCTGCAGGAAGAGATGTGCAATAAGAGGCAACAATGCATCCACTGAAAGTTACTGCTTTCCCTATTAAAAAAGTGTGGGGCCAAACACAGAAGGGAGATTTTGTACAGCTCCTTTGTTCCATGAGGGGTCTTCCCCAACAACAGGAGAGTTCCAGCCAGCCTCTAAGCAGTGATAACATTGACAAATATGATTAGGATAGCAAATGGATTGTATTTTTTATTTCCCTCCCCTCCATTTTCCTAGCAACAACAACAAAAAAATCCCGAGCGGGCATTCAACCCAAATATTTTAGACATTGGAATTAGCATGCTTGGGTTTACATTCCCATGATTCCCTACAGCTGATACCTTTCACTGGACTATTGATAATCTCTGGTTTTTGTTTGCTTCTTCCACTTTAGCAGCTCTGTGGGTTGAGTGGCTGTTTGTATAGTATTATTAACAAATATCCCACTAGTCTGCCACTGTGGATAATTATTTCGTGTTTATTATCAGTCCTTTACAGCCTACTTGTCACTTTTTGGGCAGGTAACTGTGCTGAGCTGCAGGGAAAGCTACTGATACTAGGAAAGAACTCACGGAGACTTCAGAGCTTAGAACAGTTTATAGGGGCAGGTGTAAGAGATAAAGGAATAGCGTCATGTTTATTGGTTTATGAGATTCTAGTGAAGGCCATAAAATCCAACCCAGGGCATTAGAACAAAAAGTAATGGGGTTATTTTTTGGGTTTTTTTGATTCGTTTGTTTTTTGTAAGCTTGCTACCCCTAACATTGTAATGCTTTGAAGGTACACTTGTCTGCTTTCTGCTTTTGTTGCCTCCAGATTTACCCAGCCATAACATTCTTTCTTTAAAAAAAAGAAATACAAGCAAACTGCTGGTTACTCAGAGTAGGAAGTTAAAAAACTGACCAAGCAAACCTGCACAAATATTGTGAGATCAGTTTAAAATGCATTTTGAGCCAATCTCGTCTTAAACAATGAAACATCTCTGGTTAAGGCTTATGATAAATTAAGGGATTAATTAAGAACAGTTACAGGGTAGGAAGTTGAATTCCAAATTGAAGGACTGGAAGTGTCTGACTGCTATTTTTATTGGAATTGTGGAAATCTAGTCTGCTCAGGTAGCCAAGTTTGGGACACTCTTGCTGCCTTTGACTGAAACTGGGGCTTGCATTAAGGCCTTATAATGAGAGATTCAGCTTCTGAATGGGCATTCCATTTGTGTGTTCCAAAATTGGAAGGTATTTCTAACAAGCACCCTGGATTTGGCTCATTTTTGTTTGGAAAGGGTCCATTAGAAGGTTTGTTGCCTTTGGGTCCTGTCTGGTTGCACTGGGAAATATTTATGAGCCACATTTGTTCACACTAGTACTCAGAAATGCAAAAGCTGCCTACTCTGAATAGTTTATGTCCAGTCCTTCATCCCCCCAGACTGGGTGGATGTTATTTGTCAGGACTCTAGAAATTCTTAGGAACCCAGGCACCTGTTTATCTGAAAGGCACGGAGCAGATGCCTCTGTTTTTTGTGACTGCTCCATTCAGGAGATTTCCTCATTGCACTGTGACTGTGCTGGCTCAGACCTGCCATTGTATTAAACAGAACATGTAATAATCCACTTAACACATTTATCACTTGACCCAGATCAAAGGTGTGTGGCTTCAAAGGCTCTAATGAAATTGTGATGATGTAGAACACTGGCTTTATCTATATATGTCACACACTGATGGTTGGGTGGTTTCATTTGGATTTTTTTTTAAAACACATGGAGTTCAATATTGCAAAACTCTTCCGAGATGTTTCCATCCTTGCTGTCAATCAAAGGATTTAAATAAATCCAGGGTTTACCATGAGATTATTTCCTTTTTCCTACCTAGAAAAAGTGTTTAAGCTGCTCCATTTAGCTGTGTCATGGTATTCCTGTTCTTCCTTGCTGTCTCAGAGTTCCATTGTCCCTTGTTTGCTGTCCAATTTCCACAGCTTCCTTTCTCTGGCTTTGCTAGAGCTGTTACTACACTCATTAGTGGAAAACCCTTTTTGAAGGATCCACAGATGAGGAATGTGTCTGTTTCTGACTTGGTTTTGGAATTCAAGTCATGCTTAAAAGCTTGTAAACCATTTAGGTCAAAACATGATTATGTGCAGGATCTCATGGGGCAATTAGGACATTACCTGGAACTGTGCTTCCTTCAAAGATCTGGACTGAAAATAAACTTGGTTAAATGGTTTGCAAGGCTTCAGTCAGTGATTTTTAGAGATGTTTAGGAATGGTTGAGTTTAGGACAGTAAAGTGTTTCCAGAAAATAAGGTACCCAAGAATTCAGCTCTACAGTCTAATAATAATCATCAATAATAAGCTCAGTATTGGGTGCTGTTATGGCCAGAAGTTTAGAAATAAAGGGGAGGATAAAGCAAAGATGGAAACACTCATTTCTGTAAATAAAATGTAATTTTGATTTCATACTCTGCTATTTTGTCAGTGTTGGTGATACTCTTCTGAATATAAAGGGACAATTTCTCATTCTCCAACTTCTTTTCCTTTGTGACTAGCCAGTCCCATATGTTCCACGTGTGTGTGATGAATGAATCATCACTTTCTTCAGATACCCCTGTAAAATGACATTTTCATTCAAGTTTAGTGCATAGAATCTTGGAGCTCCAGTTCAACAAGCTTGTGTGAACAAGTCAAGTGAAGCGTCTTGTTTAGTTCTCTGGAAATGCTCGCATGTATTTTTTGTGAGATCAGGCTCACCAGATGATAGGATGGGTTTTATTATAGCATGCTCTATGCTTTGGCCTGTAAAAACAATTATGTTTTGTGATTTTTTTTATTACTATTATTATTTATTGGCAAAAACCTTAACTGATATTCAAAAATCTGGAAAGCAGATACTGCATAAATAATTCACTATTTTTTTATATGTAGGGATGGGAGGGGAAGCAAATGAATTATATTCTTTCTCACTACATGCTGAAATTTGGTATGTAGTCTTAAAATGAACATAAGTGAGAGCCAACTGCCTACAGAGAAATCTCCTTTTTTTTTTTCCAGTCTTTTCTTTCAGCACAGCCATGTCATCTCTTGCAGTAAACTGCTGAGTCAATACTTTAAAAAACTCACCAACTGTTTCATATTTCTGCATAGTTAACTGATAAGAGCCTGTTAAGGGTTACACCCTTCCGTATTTACAGTGTTTAAGGCAAACATGGGTATAGGAAGCAATTCCATTTAGAATTGAAGGCGCACATTCCGCGGTATCACAGTATTCTTTTGGCACATTTAATTTAATTTAATTTTGTGTGCGTGTGCAAATGAGGCTGGAAGCTGGAGAGCTGCATTTCTGGTGATGGATACAGCAGGCAGCTCCCTCAGCCTTTCAAGTGACATAATCCTCAATGCTCCTAGAAATAGGCAAGTCCTTCAGTCCCCTTTGCCAGTTGAAATTGTAGCTGCAGCAAGAAGTTGCTATTTACTGGAATGGAGAGATAAATCATACCAGAAATGGCATTCCCAGCCCTGGGAAATAGTTCCTTTACCCATTTTATATATTAGAGTCTCTTTTGTCTCTCAGTGGGAATTTAGGAAGTTTTTAGGTGACTGAGGAAATATGGAGAGGTGCTGCAGGTTCCAGGATTCCACGAGCTCCGTGCAGCCAGCGGGGGAGCTCTGCTGAAATAACAGGAATAAGCATCTGTAAAGCTTATAAAACCCTTTCCATGAATGTACACAATTAAATGGAAATGCTGTTTCTTCCAACAGCTTTTAAAACATTCTGCAGATTTTAATAGCTTTTTGATAGAGCTGTCAGCACAAACACATTTGGAACAAGGTGATTTTTTTTTTCTTTTTACATCAGAACTGTAAACCATAAACCAGTGCCATATAAAAATGTTTTTGAGAGCTCTATTTTGGATTCCTAAAATTTGCATGTGAAAGACGAAATAATAACTATCTTGTGGTTTGGGTGTTTAATTGTAAACAGTCAATAACCTTCACCCCATGGTGTCTTTTTGTTTCCTACTCTCATGGAGGATGTTTGGCCAAAGCCAAAAGGCAGTCCCAAACAGCCCTTTTTCCACGCTCCCTCTGTCTTCTCCTTTCACCTTCTGGATAAGTTAAGAAAATGCAGCTGTTTTGAAGGGTGACAAAACTCAAGAACTATCTCTGGGACAGGGCAGGGTTAAATAATGTGGAAACATGTAATTTCTGCTTAGGATGAACTGCTAAAGGGAGAACTTAAGACTAGGATTGTAGTTAGAAAGAGACACTTAGGGGTTTTATTCCTAGTGGATAAAATAGAAGATTGGAATTTGTGTTTTTTCTGCCTTCATCTTCTCTGATTTCTTCTATCTTTTTACCCTTAAGAATATTACAGCAAATAAATGAATTTATAAAACATATCCAGGACATTGGTACTGCAGTTTATCTTCCTTTTTTAAAAAACCCTAAGTGGCAACCAGCGCATGTGAGTTTTATGAGACAATCTGAGGAAACCCACCAAATGGGAGCTTCCCAATCAGATGGGAAAATAAACATGACATATGGGCTGAATTCTTCAACCCTGTCAAGACTGAGGTCTTTGGTGGATGTTGGTGCAGAGCAGGATTTTGGATTGATGGCATGTGTCCTATACACTTTTAGAAACCAGCAGTGAGATGACAGTTCAGGTAAGGTTTTCCAAGATTCTCAGTCTGCTGTCATAAACTCACTCAAGTTTTTGCAATACTTAACTTTTTCCTATGAAAAACTTCTTTCTTTCCACTGGATTTCATGGGGAGGTGGATAGTCTGATAGTCTTTATGCCTTCACAAACCTCCAACAATATTTATTTGATGTATAATATGTTCCAAGGCATTATGAAATTTGACTTGACTGTCTTTAGAGCTTCTGGAAACTGTGGATTGTAGAAAAGTTAGTAATATTTTGCAGTTAGCTCATTTGCAATTTTTTTGCCTGGGCAAAGGGCTGTATGTTTTTGTGTTGCCTGTGGTTTCTTCTTGGAGTAACAAACTTAAGCTGAGTTTTAGGCATGTTACAGTAAGAATACAGATGTTTCTCAGAATAAGAATGAAAATGCTTTTGGTTGCCCATGTCAAAAATACTCCGATCATCTTATTTTGGCACTTTAAGTGTGTTAGTGCTTGAAGCTCAAAAATATTTTAGTATCTAAGATTTGGAAGGATTGCAGACTCCTATTAAATATTATTTCCTGTCCTGCCATTCTTGTGTATGGAACACATTTTTTTAACTGGGGAAATAAATATCTAAGTCATAATTTTGATATGCTTGTTAGAGATTTGTGATACTGCCATTAGTTCATTCCTTGAAGCACGTAAAGTGGTTTTTGACTCTTCGAGTCAGGAGCTGAATGGGATTTTCCTTGATTTAATTGCAATTGAACATGGATGACTGTGTGGGGAGATTTAATCCTTGCTCTGAAACAGGTGTCCCTGCACAGCAGAGAGGAGCAGACTGGCTGGGCAGCAGGTGGGTAACAGAGACTGGGAATACAGATGGTAACCAGGATCTGGATGTTAGCTTAACAGATTACAGTTTCAGTTAAGGAAAAAGAGCAGTGTTTTGTGGAAGGATGTTGAAGGCAAGAATGGTGTGATAAGAAACCAATGGGATGGTTGATATGAAAGGTCTGAGAAAGGATGTGGGCTGGAAGAGAGAAGTAGGAGTGCAAGAAGGAGCCTGGTGTCTGAGGACAGCTGGATACAAAGGCTAGAGAGGAGCTAGAAGGTGGCACAAAGGGAACCAAGAAAGAGCTTTGTGACTGTAGAGAGTTGGAAAGTTTTGCCAGGGTGAGGCTTCTGCATTCCTAAGTAGAGACACTGAGATATGGATGGAAAGGCAGAATGGGAACTGGGGTATGTTATTATTGGATGAGCTGGTAAGTTTTGTGTTAAACAACCCTCAGCAGTTATTCCCTTGATCAAGAAGCCTTGCAATTTCATTTCTGTGTCTTCAGTTTGCACTGGGTGTAGTTCTGCAGGAGGATCAATCCCAGCATTCCAAAAGTAGCGGGAGCAGGTGTAGATAGGCAGATCCCCAGCTGCTGCTGAAGCTGGGCTCATCCCTTTGTAATCAAAAGTTTCCCATTCAGCAGAAAATTGCATCTTGTTCCCAGATCCTTGCTCTGGTGGTGATTTGTATAATGGCTCGCTTGAAATGGATGCAGGGGAATCTTTCCATTTGGTTAACAATTGTAGGGGATACTCCTAGTGTCTCTGACTGCAGCTTCCAGATGCAGAATGATGCTCAAGCGAGCCTGGCTCTGTATGTGCCACTTCTGAGCTGAATCATCAGTGTTAAAAACCACATTCAATGCTTTACTCCAGCGCCTGTGGTATTTCTACAAGGGAAGTTACAGTCACACTGGGTGGAGGAACCTCCCTGTCTGGCTATGGGGATAGTGAATACAAGGAAATGCTTGCGGTTCTGGACGTGATGGCATCGTTGGTATTTCTCTGCTATTTTTTGCACTGATGCATTTAATTTGGCAGTTGAGAATTTCAATAGCAAACACTCTGTAAGATGCAAAACACTCTGTTCCAATGTTTAATGTTTTGGAACGCTAATGGATTTTATTTTTTTTCCTTCCTCCATGCTGAATGTTTCTTTCTCTTGTGGAGGTAAAGCTGTATGTGAACTGCATACTGAGGGAGCTGCTGCCCGATGGAGGCAGCCACACAGATGCTTTTAGTGTTCCTGAGCATCATGAGTGGGCTGTGGGAAGCTGCTCACAACCCCTCCTGTCCAAGACTGGAGGGTGCTTTCCTCTCTCTAAATATTGTGCAATACACATGTGATCCCCAAAGTGTCTCTTAAGATTCAGATGAGGAAAATCATTATTTATTCTGGTCAGCAGCCATGCAGCATTGGAGAACAGGACAGCTTTACATTCTGCTACAATTGCCATCTTCTTTTTTCTGCATCCCAGCATTTTCAGCCAAGGGTGAGAATACTTGATGCCCACAGTCTCTGTTCATGTTCTCTTTAACGAGACCTTTGGGATCTGTAAGGAGTATTTTTGTGGGACTGGGTAAGTGTAAGTTCCTGTGTATTGTGATGAGAAGTGCATATTACTCAAATTTTTGTGGGCTTCATTGTATTGGCCTAAACTTTGCCCCTGTACCACTGTGACCCAACACCCTGGCAGCTTCTGAATCGAGGCCCTTTCATCCCAGCTGTGTGATGGATCCCAAGCAGGAGCATGGAGTAAATGTGGTTTCTTATTCATGAATTAAGCCTTAAATGAATGGAGCAATGCTGGTGTGTTGTAAAAGGCAAGGAAGATTGAAAAGGTCTTTTTAGAGTACCAGTGTTGAAGGTGTTTGGATTGAGACAGAATAACTTGGAGGAGTTACAACTGAGCGGATCAGTTATTATTTCTTTAGGTTTTAAAGGCCTTCTTTCACTTATAATGAGTTCTCATCTGCTATCTTTGCCTATCTCATGTCGAAGAAAAACAAAATTGATCTGTGGTATAATTCTCCTTTATTTAGTCTCTGTTGATGAAAGAAGTGCTTACATGTGACTTAAATAATGAATGCGTCCAATGTGCACTATTTATATTCCCTCTTGTCTATGCTTATGGTTTGTGAAAATGAGACCTGACTAAATGCACTTTTCATTTCCTCTTCAATATTTCATTAATACGCAACCACAATTTATTGAATTTTGCACAGAACAAAAATGCAGCCCTATAATGAAATTAGGCCCTCTTGAACGTGAAATATTAAGGCATAATAATTTTTGCTTTCTGTGCTATGAAATCTGAGACTAGACAGATAATCTGACTTTTAAAATATTTATGTGAAGTTTGAGAAGTGCTTCAATTTGTCTTCAAGAAATAATGAACAGCCACCATCATTCTCCCTGTCTTCAGTTAGAATTCTTGGTGTCTGTTGCTTGGGATAACCAGGTCGCTCTCAAGAGAAAGACATTTATATGCTGACATGTAAGCTACAGAAACCTGGGATGGTTAAGAGAGAAGTGGAAAAACAAGAGCAAACGAACATCTGCAGTCATTCCTGTGCCTGTTGCTGGTACTTACATGTTCCAGAAGGCTGTGAATGTGTTTCAGTTTTCTGTTTTCAGCCCTGGCAAAGGGATATCTTCAATAAAAATCTATAAATTCCCTGCTTGTAGCTGGGAATTTCATATGGTTGATCAATGGGTTGTGTCTGTGGTACTTCCAAGGGGGAATGAATGAATGAACGTGAGGCAGGACTGGAAGATCTCAAGAGGTCCCTTCTAATCAAAAAATTCTGTTTGTGCAAGTGTGCAGGCAGAGCAGGGCCCCTGTGCTTGAGCTGCTCTACCTGACTTCTGTCCTCTCTGGATGCACCAGAACCTGCATGAGCAAACGTGAGGTCAGTGGGCTCATGCAGGGAGATTTTGGGTTTAGTTTTCACTGTTGAGACACTTTAATCAAAATATCTTCTCTCTTTTAATCTATTAAAGCAAATAGTTAAATGATGCTGGTTCAGTGTCTCAGCTGAGTTACTGATGTAATACCCTGGGGAACCCTGAGTTTAAAATACACTGTTGCTGTCATTAGAGCTGTATATTCCATGGCTTTTCATGCTGTTCTCAATCCATGCCTTTCCAGCCATTAATGCCACACAAAGCTTTTCCTTGGGAAAGTGACCAGAAGCAGTCTGTAGTTGACATTAGGGACCTCTGGGGAGAAAAACAGAGAAATGGGAACTGTCTTTAGCGGTGAACAACTTCTAGATGAAACAGATATCTCATGGAAAGTGGATGACATTTTTTCCCAAGCAAACCTTCCCCTCTATTGTTACTGCTGTAGCAAATCTATTTGCAGTGGTACACAGAAAATAAAATTAGTTTAATTCATGCAAACCTGACTCAGAGCTTCACAGACCATCCTGTGGCTTTTGCTTTGGCCGAGTGGAAATACAAACATCTGAAGATTCGACTATGTGAAAGCACATGATGGTTATAAACCAATAAAACTCACTAGATTGACAGCAGTAACCCTTCTGAATGGGCTTTGAAGGGACTGTTATTTAACCAGGGATTAATTCCACCTCCACTACCTTTACTTCTGCCAAGCAAAGTGTCTTTGCCTCTGCCTATGTGTGCAGTGGTCACCCCAGTTGCTGGTGTCCGTACATACATACAGGGAAGGAATGTTTTCCCGTGCAGCTCATTTCAATAAACCATTGTGTATCAGAATAGATGCCTGCATTCCATCGCAATTCAGTTTTCAGCAGTTTGTCCTAAGAAAAATAGAAAATGAAACAGCGGAAATATCCAACTCCCATGTATCAGGAAATCATATGTAAAAGTGTTGTTATTGCTGGCTTAGCCCAATCTGCTGTTAGCCCTGGATCCTTGTTAATGACCTGATGAGACCGGATTTCATCCCATCTACCTGCTGGGTGGAAATGCATGTCACAGCAGCAAAAGCATCTGCTTCCTCTAGTTCAAAGCTTTGGCACTGCTGTGTTTCATAATTGGTCTCAGAAGTTGTTTGGCAAGGGTGTGCTTAGTCATTTGTGTTTTATTTTTGGATCGTGTCACTCAATAATAGCAGCTCTTGGTTACATTCTTCCATTAAAAATGCACAGGTTTCCTTTCTTTTGAAGTTTTGGTTATCTGGTTCACACCCTGAACATCTGGGTGGCAATAAGAACTGAAGAAGCTTTTCATTCATAAAGCTGCAATGATTGATACAGTCATCAATACCTTCCCTGCCTTTTCAAAGAAACTTTATGAATGAGTGAGTCAGATTGGTGCAGATGGTGATATCGAAAATAATACCTAATCGAGAACAAATATTTGAAATGACTTTCACGTGTGACTATACACACCAGGTGTCTTTCAGCAACCTGGAGCTGTGACAGCCCCGAAGATGTTCAGCTGAGTGATATCTGCTCTGAATCTTGCCAAGTTTCAGAGCTGTGTGCAAAGGAAATACCTCACCTTCCTTCTGCTTGTGGTGGTGATAGTCTCTGCCTCTTTAGTACTTCGGCTGTGTGTTCTAGCTAATGGGCAAGGCTCCCTCTAGTAGTATTTGTGCCTCTGGAAGAAGCTGCTTCTGGTTTTCTAGGCTTGTGAGAGTTCTTTGCTCCCAGTGCCTGGGAACACTAATAAGGATTTATAGTCAACTTTATTTGAAAAATAATGCATGACCATGTTGAAGAGAAACATCAAAACTCACCAAGACAGTAATGGAAAAAAAAAATCTAGCCCAAACTGACCATGTGTTAGTCAACTAATGTATCCTTCTGTGGCCTCAGGTAAAATTCAGAATTCAATGGAGGTGTTTCTGAAATGTGCTGTTTTGTAGCTAGGAACCACCTGACACTGACATGACTTAATTGACACCCTACACTGTAAAAATATTTGTAATAGTTTAAAAGATCTAGTACCTTTTTGTGAAAATATTATTTGCCTTCTCTTTTACCTTGTATCATCACCCTATTTCCCTGAACCATCCTCCAATGGAAGAAAAATGTAATTAGAGTGATGGGGTGAATCCACTGCGTGTAGATAACTGACCTCCCTTTGATTCTGCTGTCATATTGTGCACATGGTCAATCATGAGAAGCTTCATCTTGCCTTGAGAGATAATAAGGGCTATTGAACTCCAAAAATGTAATGTCAGAATAAAAGAATGCGTTTGTACTAATTCCTATTAACTGTGATGCCGGACACTGTAAAAGTTTCTGTACATGTTACACTGTTTTAGTTGTGAACACAAGACTCTGCTCATTAGAGAAACAGGGATATCAAGGCAACCACTTTGAAATAATTTTCGTGGAAACATCCATGGAATGTATCCCTACATAAATAGCACTAGTGGCATTATTTGTCCTGGCTTTATTTCTTAGCAAGAAGTTATCTCTTGAACTCTGTAACCAGGCAGGACTAAAAGGCTGTAGGGTAGAAATGACTGAACTGCAAAAGGAAAGAGAATTCTTTAAAAACAATCTTGCAGCACTGTGAGAATAGTAACAGTTTATGATTAACCCTGAGTGTAATATTTATGAAATGATAACTTACATGTAAATCTTTTGAAGTGTTTTAGAAATGGCAGCTACAACTGCTTGTGTTTGAGTCTTCTTAGCTCCCCTGTCAACCTGGCACCTTTCTGAGACAAGAGGTTGCTGAAGAATCTGCGATGCTGTGAACAACACAGCAGTTCTTCAGTGAAATAGTGCAGACTGAGGTTTCCTCACAGATTTGGACTGTTGCCTGTGCTATTGGAATCCCCGATTCCAATAGAAAATGGAACTCCTGAGCTGGTTTTGATGGAACTGCAAGGCTGCTACCCTTCTCTGGGATGGGAAGTAAATTATCCTTTGTGATTCTGATAATTTGGAGCTGTTGGGAAGGATCCAGCAGGTCAGGCCTTTGGTTAGCATCTCATGAAAAAGGTGCCTGATAGCTGAACCTAGTAACTGAATAAGTCTTCAGTGTGCAGGAAAAAATAAAAAAAGCAGGGTTACATGGGTGGAGAGGATGAAGAAGATGTAATTCAGTATGACACGAGTGCAAGCTGGAAATGGTGGAATCTTACGTGTCTGCACAGCTACAGGTGCTGATTATGAGTATGGATACTTTATTCTGTCTTTTTAATTTTTATTTTTTTTTTCAATAAAGGCTTTGTAGTTTCTGAATTAGAGCTGTGGGGATTTTTTATACTGTAACACTTTATTTTTGTGATGTCCAGGATCTCCTCAAAATTCTGCTCAGAATGACTCCAGTAACCTGCTTTCTTTCTGAAGTGTGGCTAGCCCTGCTTCAGTGGCTTCTTTGTAACTAGCTGCTAATGGCAATTCTCAGGGAGCAGCAACCAGCTTACAAGAAATGAATCACCTTTTTCTTAATATTCAGGCAAGATTTTCCATTTTCACGAGCTGGAAGAAAGAGGGGAAGTTAGTTATAGCCCTTGTAATAATTTTTAAAGAGTAGCAAATGCTGAAATAGCCGGTCAGGAGGAAAGTACCCATAACGATGTTATTGAAGTTGTCCCCTTGCCACATAACTTACAAGTTAATCAATGTTTCAGAGTTCAAAAGAGAGGAAGGTCAACATAGATTCTGATAAAGTTTCTCTCGCGTCAGTAAGTTCAGAGGCTGGAGAGGGAGGATGTGAAATAATTCCCAAAAGTCAGGTGAGGTGAGATCCTGTGGACCCCTGGCTAGGAAGCTGCAGTGGGTCACTTAGAGACAAGAAACATTGCCCAGGGCTGTAGTACATACAGTATATTGTATTTTTATCTTTGTTTTCATTTCCACTGTGGTTCCCCTCCTTCTTTTCTGTGGGCATCCTCCAGAAGGTAAACATGCGTGGCCGCACACACAACAGGGGGAGCAAAGCTTTTGAGTTAAATATTCAAAACTCTTTATTACTTCTGAAGTTAAGTGGCTTGCCTAATTCCGATGAACTAAGCACCATGACACAAACAAAAACTGGTGAAATTCAAGGCCCATTAAAGCCAGAGGAATTTTCCCAGGCTTTTGCTTTCTCCACTTGCAAGTATTCACCTTACTTGATTTATAGTGTTGAGATTCTGTTCCTGATTTTCACTTGGTTCAGAATGTGGTACTCAACAGGGCAAAAGATTCTGTACTAGCAGGGAAGCAAAGTCTCCTAGCATCAGAGATCATGACTGGGAAGTGTTTTTTAGATGCAACAGGAAATGGAGCATTTGAGAGACCTTTTTCAACCTTAAGAGCTATATTATTTTCAAAAAGATGGATCTGTAGATGCTTTAAGCAAAGCCTTCCACTACTTGGAAAAGAAAGCTTCAGAAAAATCTGATCTGTTGGAGCTTGGATGTTCAGTGCTGGAAGTTGTCTTGACAACAAATGTATTTCCCAAATGATTTTTTTACTATTTTTTTTCTAGCAGGAAATATAATTGATACAAAGAATGATGTCAGAAAATGTGGAATGTCTGCTAGTTAACCCAGAGTTAAGGGATTTGATATTTGCTCAGAAAGATGGATATATATAATAGAGGACCTCCTTGGGCTGGGGGTGAGGGGGATGAACCTAGAAGATTGGTTTTGGGGACATAAATATGCTCTAAAAATTTTATTTTATTTATTTTTTTTGGCCAGTAGAAGAAAATGCAGTTCATTAAGAATATTGATATTGGCTTTCTCTGTTTGAGGTACTGGCAAAGTCTGTCTTCATAATTATACTGTACATCTCCAGGTTTCTCCTCATATATTTTTCTGTGTATTTTCCAGCTATATGTACATGAACAGCTAGTTGCTGAAATAATCCAAACAGATTTTGCAACAGTCCATAGAAAAATATTGACTTTATTTCAGTAAATGGAGGTGGATTTATTCCAGTTAGGTGAGGCTTGCTGTTCTAGAGATGTAATTATCAAAAATAAGCACTTTTTTCTTTTTTAAGGCCTATTGGAAAATTTACTGACTTTTCATTAAAACAACAGGCAAAAAAAATGTCCAACTCTAGTTGAATGCATTCATGGTAGCTCCTTGAAAATTTGTCTAAATATGAAAAAAGCATCTTCTCAAGTATTAATTTTAGCTTACTGTCATCACTGTAGATAATTCAGCTGTTGTAATGTGGAGTTACTGGGCTGTTTTTGTACTGCTGCCTTCAGGAGATGCTGTCTCCAAAGTTGTGTCTTGTCCATTTGTGCAGCAGAGGGAGGCTGATTTGGGCAGGTCAGTGATCTCATTTAATGCTGGCCCCCTTCCACATAACACTGTGAAAAGGAGGGAGCTTTGGACCAATTTACTGGGCACACATTCCTGCAGGACTCCCTGAAACAACTCTTCTCCCTGAGCAGAGGCATCACTGTATTGTGGAGATTCTCCAGGTTTTTTCTCTGGTTTCTCTCGCCCAGAGCTCTCCCCATGCAGAGTTTCATCACTCCAGCCTGGAGTGGGTGATGGAGCAGCAGGAGGTGAGCACCAGGATCTCTCCCCAGCCCTCCCCAGTACATGCTGGACTGAGCCATGCCAGGGGCTGTGCTTGGTGCTTTGTGGATGCTTTTTGACATGGTGTGTGCAGCAAGGTGAAGTTCCTTGAGCTATGTCTGTAGCAGCTGAATTTATCTCTTACAGCAGTGGGTAAATAAACCTCAGGTAGATCCCTCTGATCATAAGAGGATTTGAAAGAGGATCCCAACTCAGTTTGTCCCTCATAAGCTTTCAGCCTGCCATAGTCTCAGAGAAGGCTTTTCTACCTGCAAAATGTTTTGTCTGGTTCTCAAATTCTTTCTATGATCCTCTTGGCATTCCTAAAGCCATTAAGTGTATTTCCCCCCTCTTTTTCCTTCTACAGGCAGAGATCAGGGCCAGCCCTGCCAGTAGGGGTCAGGGAATGCCTGAGGTAATCCTTCCTTCAGCACACAAGGAACGGTGGTGGTGGAACAAAACTTGAGACTCCTAAACCTGCAACCATTTTTTTTTTGCACAGAATTGGAGAGTTTTGTTAAATTGTCATGTAATTCAACACTTGCATGGACTATGCACAAAAATATTTAAATTCCTGTCTGCCTTTAATACAGGTGCCTCAAAACACAGAACCCCAGGGTTTTAAAGGTGTGAACTCCTCTTAGGTTTTCTTTAGGAACCCAATACCAACCAAGCCTCTGCTGAGGTTTAATTCCACATGTTACATGGCTATGGAGGACCAATATGAGGTGCTGAGTGCATGCCATGTCTCCCCAATAAAGAAAAAATTGTATTCCGCCCCCTTAATTTTTTAGACACAATTATATTCTGTAAACACATCCACCTCTCAAAATCAGTCTTGAAACTCGAACTATTTCACTGTTTGATGTCAAGAAGTGTGCCTAGGACATGCACCAAATGCATTCCATGGATGCCACATCATCAGCTCGTGTTCCCTCTTGGAACAGGAGCTTTGTCACGTAAGGATCCCATCACCTCAACCTGCACTGGCATCTCAGGTAGATTTCCTGAGAGTTACACAGCCCTGTGCAGAGGTGCAATAAATCTTTAAACATCATTAAACTTAAATGTATGTTGCACACACATACAAGTTCTATATGGTGTAACAGGTTATCAATCACCATCTCTCTTTGCTGGGCTGCTTTTATTTTTTCTTTCCTTCTGTTTTTTTTCCTTTCTCGCTCTCTTTTTTTATTTTTATTTTTTTTTATTTTTTTTAGTTTTCCCTTAGGAATTGCATTTGAAAGTTTTTTTGATTAGTTATGTAATTAGCCACTCGTACAGTTAAAGAGCAAACTTTCAGGTCACATACTGTATGTTTACTCTTGGACTTTAGGAGGGCTTCATTCTGAAGAAATTGCTATTGTTTCTTTGCCTTCCCATGGGAAAGCTTTAGTTTTGGAAACCATTCAACAAATGTGAGGTATGCAAAGAATACTGTAAAGACAGTTCTTGAGTTTGCCAACATTTTTTTTTTTTTTTTAGCCAGTAGTCACCAATTGCTTTCTTCTGAATATAGGCAGAGGTTTTTCCTATGCACTGAGCTTTGATTTCTTGATGACCCATGGAGCTGATAAATTATTAGTGTTCTCTCCTTTCTCTTTCCTACCTCCCTGTCCCAGATTGCAGGAACTTTCAAAAGGATGGAATGGCTCACCTTAACTGATTCTGAGTCATTAGTTCAACCATTCTTGAAAATAGTGACTATCAGTGATAGAATTATCTGAACTGATAGATTTTTTGTGCTCAAATCTGCTCATATCTCTTTTACTTCTGGTGAAATGAATATATCTTTCAACACAGATAACTCCTGAAGACTGGGAATTCATTGGGAATCTGAAGATGCTCATGAAGGAATTAATACTTCATCAGTTAAATGTTCTTTAGATGTCTGCATTAAGTATGCATTATATCATAATAATCACTTAGATTATAGATTTAGTACCCAATTGTACTGAGTCAGAAAATGCATTGATGTGTGCCCACTTTAAATAGGTCTTTAAGAATTAATCTAGTTTGCGAAATCTGACATTTCAGTTCAAGTGGATATGTAAACTCTCTGGCTTGTTTTGGTTCTAGGGTGAATTTCTCAATTATTTAATCTCATGTTATTATAGTGATAAGGTACTTCCTAATAAAAATTCTGAATGAAGATTGTGAAGATAATTTTTGAATGCTTAAACTGTGGAGAGATGCATTCTCATGTGAACATGGTAGATATTTTTTCAGGCATGTCTTACATTAGATTTGTGGGGAGGACTGATGTTTAACTGACAAATGAAGAATTCCCAGTAAAATGCAACAGCTTATTATGTAGTTTTATAAAATTTATTGATTGGTGCTATCAGCTTATGTTTTTGGTAAATATCAGTCTTCTAAAATCAGATGTACTGTCTTCTAAATGGCACAGTGGAAAAGCAACAGAAACTTCTAATTGCTGCATTGATTGGTAGAATGAAAATTTCTCAGAATGGTGCTGTTTTCATCTCCTGTTGTCCAAAAAAAAATTTAAAAAATCCATCAACTATTACACCTGGTACCTTACTTGTTGACATAATTGCAATATGCCTTAAAAAAAAACCCTTAAAAGCATCAGGTAACACTTCCTAACCTTAATGGTTTGGCTGTGGGAGACTGTCATGAGAAAGTACTTGGGCACCAGGGCTCCATAAACTCTTTTCTATTTTAAAGCCTGTGTAAATGTCACACATGGGATGACCTTCCCTTCTGTTGCTGTATCCCAGCAGCTGAACTGTAACAGCCTGCACGGGACACCTGTGCTTGCTTGGTGAGTCACCTTTTCTTCTTCTATGCACCAAAAAAACAAAACCTTCTCTGAGAAGACCTGCCCAAACTCTCAGGAAGCAAATTTGTGCCTGGGTGATCACAATTCAAATAATTATTGTCATTGCTGGAGCTGACTGGAATACAGCATCCAGCTTGTTCCGTGATTCCTCTTCTCTTTGGCTTTTTGCCACAGAACACGGGTTTTTATGGATTCTTTTGCCATGGATCATTCTATTCTGTGTCTAAAACTAATAGCACTTTGGAGTTTAACGGGGAAAATTTCAGCATTATTGAAAGCAGTGTTCTAGACTTGGGCTGATCTGACCTGGTTAGCTCAGAAGGAAATATAATGGGAATGTAAAACCAATGCATCTGTCATTGTCCTGAAAGCTTCTGTTTATGCTGAGTGGAAGACTTTGCAGCACCTTTAGCTTGGAAAGAGCAGGATAGGTTAGCTAGGGGCAGGTAAGGTTCTTCCCAGCCAGGTTAGTGTCTCTATTTAATAAGGCACATATAGCCCCAGAGAAGGTTTGGGGGTGGGGACGAGTTGCAGTGCTGCCAGGGAGCTGGGTGACTTCCTCATCCAACACCTCTGCTCATGCCTGGGGTTTGCACTGTTCCTGGCCTGAATTGTGCAGCCACACTGAAGCACCTCGGGCCTCGTCCTTATCACTGGGACAGAGGGAACTGCGAAGCCCGGAGGAAAGAAAAGCACAAGGATAATGAAGGTGTGGGTGTTTATAAAGCAGGGGCTCCATATCAAATGACCCTGGGGGAGAAGCTAACCATTCCCAGGCAAAGGTGTGGTGGGAACTCAGATAAAAGTTTGTACATAGCCTGCAGGGAGAATAGCTTAGTGTGAAATCGAGTTTATTTAAACTCTTCAGAGTCTTGCAGCCCATGGTGCTGTGGCAGACTCTCATCTCCCCAAGTACAGGGCTGCTTCCAGATAGACCCCAGTGGAACTGTCAGGGAAGGGGATGCTCCATGCAGCAAGGACCATGAGAATTATGTGGGCATTTACATGTCACTTTTTCAAGAGTATGCTGGTTATGTTCATTTCCCTCATTTCCTGCCAGCTCGTGTGTGTTTTGATGAGACTGAAGGATTTTGTCTCCTTGCCTTTAAAACACGTGCTTTGGGATTTGCTTGCAATGTATTGATCTTCGTTGTCAGAGCCTGTGCCCCAAAAAAGAAAGGAATAGAAAATGAAGCCTTGCAATGAATTTTTGTGAGAGTCCATTTTCAGCATTGATTAAAGACATCCAGTTATTCTGAAGATATCCTTACTCTGAGGAAAAGAGACCAGGCTGCCTCCTCTCACCCGCTGTTCTAGTTTTATGGAGCGCTTGGCTTTAATCATGACTTAAATAAACAATTTATCTCTGAAACACTCCAGATACTGAGAGCCACTGTTGTAATGCAGTAGTTTAGGAGGTGGAGCAATAGCAATTGTTTCTCCTGCTTCCTATTAAACTAATTGTTGCCAGTCCCTCACAGGATCATATTATCTGTAGGATGGGGCTGGGACAGAAGTGTCTGAAAGCTTCTTTGGCTATTGCATTTCCATTTGTCAAGTATAAAAACTGCTCATGCAGATCTGGCCAGAGTCCTTTAAATCAGTATCTTATCTCCAGGCCCTGAGATATCGACTAGAATGAAGTGCATCAGGGTTTTATGAATGAAGCCACATAATGAATTGTTTGAGTCTGAGAAATTATGTGAAGCTGCTGAACTGGAATTGCAGTAATCCAGAGCATGCATTGAGTTTCCTGGTGTCATTAACACTGAGGTTCATTGTATTTGGTTGCACGCAGATTGGGTCAACAATTTTTATCTCTAGCATAGTGGAAGAGAGGCAGTGATCTATTAGCCTAACAAAAAAGTCATTTATAAATTAAATCAAATACCAACGGTTAGTGTGTAGGAAATGTTTCCTGGCAAATGGGAGGTCATGGTTCAATGCACTGGAATCAAGCAGGGAGGTGGAAATAAGCCTGATTTTCAGCAGAGCAGGTGACCACCAAGTCAGTGGTATTTGAGGTTAAAGCACATTTGATTCCTCCTTTTAAGTCTATTTCATTGTAAATGCAAAGTTATCAAGGAAATTGTGTGGATTTTTAAGAAGGAATGTGTGTCCTTTTACCATGATGCTGTTTAAGGAGCTGCAATTTCTAACTTTCATCCCATAACGTAAATATTTGAAGTAGATCGGTATCAACATGACAAAGTGGAATTTCTTTCCTTCTCACTGTCCATCATCCTCCCCTCCAGAGTGCTGTGGGGCAGCAGCTCCTCCACTGCTGTCCTAAGCAGAGCCATCATTGCTCTGAGGGTTAAAAGTACAACCAGTCAAGATTTGGTTGGGGTTTGCTACACGGTAGATGTAGAACACCCACCACAGTTTCTGCTAAGTAGGGTTGCAGGAGTAAAGCACAGGAAGTGAAGGTATTTGGCTGGGTCATGGGTCTGCTGAATTTAGGATCTGATGGGCTAGAGGAGAAAATGAAAAGACCTGAGTGTTTTCTTAACAGAATTGATGAATGCACTGAACAGCTCCAATGTTTAGTAGCTTTGCCAGTCAAAACCTCGAATTTTCTTGCTTTTTTTTTTTTACAATGGACTGAAAATAATATCTTCTGTGGAATGTGACACTTGAAGCACAAACATTTTAGTCTTTGTTTTTACCTGAAGAAAAAAATAACAAATGTAAAAATTTCTTTGAATGAAATAAAATAAATTTTATTTATTGACTCACCAGCCATACCAAAATACCAAGATTTTATGAAACTCCATCATTATATCAGTGTGCTATTAAAATTCAACTATTTGTTTGTTTAAGACACTTCCCTAATACCTCCTAGGAAAATCTTGATGAGTTAGTGAAATGTAGAGGAAGTAATGAAGATTCAGGCTTTGCTGTTAATCTATCCAAGTTCTTCATCAGGAATTTAAGGTGTTGAAATTCGAATGTCTAAATTTCAGGGTTCCAAGATGTGCATACAAGTGGTGTGTAGAGATGGAACAGAGGTGCCCCCAGTGAAGTACACTGAGTCTGGTAGTGGAAGAGAAAAAGAACATGGTAGGTGTAATAGTGAAACACTATTTCAGAATGTTCTCCTGAGTGCAAAAACCAAGAAATATTAGAAATTTAATTTCTCAAAGTTTTCTACATATTTTTTTTAACATGCCTTCATAGATCTGTCATGTGGTGAGTAATCCCCTGGGTGAAACAACACTGTATGCAGAAATATCTCCTTTTATCAATCTTAGGTTTGTCACCTGCAAGATCATTTGCTAGTTCTTGTATTGGTAGCTACACGTAGTAATTGTTTACTGTTTCATCTTCTGCATGTCCATCATGACCTTGGAGATCTTAACCACATCTTCCTCACAAATCCCTGTTTTCCAGGCTAAACACTCTCAGACTATCTTATTCATTATGTGGAAGCTAGTCTAGTCCCTTGACCATGATTATACTTTTCTTTTTCCATTTTACATTTTATAAGATGGGGAAAGAAAAATTGTGGTATTTGACCCGTGGACACATCATGGGCTGTTTAACAGGGAATGTTGTTTCTTTCCTGCCTGGTTCCTGACAGTATCTGCTGTCTATTTGTTTTCTGACTGTACTGGTAGAATTCTAGTGCCTGTGTTAGGGCTGCTGTGCTGGAATGAATTCACTACCATGTGGTGAGTTATTTAGTAGGCTCTTCCTACTGTTTACCCTAAATAACCTTGTGCGTCTCTGTTTCCTAATCCAGTTTCCTCTGCTAATAGCTCACACCCCTGAACTTGGCCAGGCTGCTTAGAAAAAGCACAAGTACCATTACAAACTTGCTGTTTCCTGTGCTGAGGGTGTTTGCCTGCAGCTACAACAAATTCCTAAACCCATGGGACTAACCTGTCATGTATCAAACATTGTGCTACTTTCTCAGCTTTCCGTTCCTCTGTTCCTTCCCCAGCTCTGCACATTCCCTGGAGCAGGGAGCTTGCCTCCTCCTTTTGACCTGTAGCCACAAAATAATCAAGTAAAATGTAAAGTAAATGGGTAATTAAGACAGGCTAATATAATCCTCGTATGTGGTACTAAATGAATGAGTCTTTCATAATTAAAAATGATGACAGGAACCATGTATGTGTCCCCTCTGCTTGCCAGCATTGGTATTAGTTTTTGCACTTGCCAGTATCATTCAGAATTCTGTGAGTAGAATGATAAGACATTATCATCTCAGTCATATTTGCTCAGGTTGGTACCAAAAACCACTTTCACTGTTGATGTGGGTAACTGCCAATGGGAACTGGCATAAACTGAAAAACTTGCTTTACACGATCCAGTGAGTACCTATGTCAGCTACCAAGAGCTCGACAGCAGCTTGGATATTAAAGGATGTATTGTCCATGCAAATCTTATGATGGAGAGTAATTTCTAATGATATAATATCTGGCAATTGCTCTTGCAAACTGTACCGAATGTGATAATTGTTGCTCTTAAAGAAATGTGTCTTGCAAGCATCTTCCCTGCTCTTTATACATGAACACACAAATGTGCCTTGCAGCACAATTCTGAGATATAATTGCATTCTATTAGTAACTCCATTACATTTGCATCTCTTTGAGGGCAGACTTACCCTGAAATGTAGAACTGCATGAGATTCACATTTATGCCTTCAGACAGCAAGAACTTTTTGAGACCACAAGGCGGGGAGAGAGTGTTACCTTAGTGCACAGTTGCTCACTTGCTCTCTCCTGATCCCCATCTCCCTCTCCCTTTCCCCTCCTGCAAAACCAGATTGTTCTCTGAAATGTAGTTGTGTGATTTTGCTGCAGGCAGCTGGTTGAGTTACAAGTAAAATGCTGATTTCTCCCATACCTGTACTTCAGATGAGTTCACAGAGCAGATGAGGATAAACAATGGAGGCTATTAATGAGAACCAGGAAGGATGGTGAGGGGAAATCACACATGAAAAATTGGCTGCTTTTTTTTACCGCCCCACCTTACCTCACTTATATTTAGTCATGGCACAAAAACATGCAAAAGACATAGCAATAGGTAAGTGATGACAATATTTTCTTAATACTGAGTGGAGAGTAGTTATTTTGTTATTAAATATACTTATCACAATTAATAATATAATTTCCACATAAAAGGGTATCATTGACCATCTTACTTCTAGATATCTACATGAACTTGTATGCATGATTTTCAAATTATTTATAGTCTTTTGGAAGGGGAGTTATTGGAATAATTTCTAGGTAATAAACCCCCCAACTTGAAATATTTCAGACACTAACCCAGAATATTCTTTAATGCTCTTTAACTTTTCTTTACATAAATATCCAATGCATATTGGTGAGTTTAACTTCTCATGATTTTAAACTTTAGCCACAATTTTTTCCTTTGCTCCACTCTTCTGTCTGCTGCTCAGTCAGAATTAAGAATTTGATGTAGGTAACAATTCAAATTTGCCATTAAAATGGAATCTGGCACATTGCAATGATCTCTTCCAGTGTGAGAAATGGATCTCATGGGTCCCAGCATTAAAAATAAATAAAAAATTAGCATAAAAATGTCAACTGTTTTTATAGCAGCTTCCTACTCAGGATGAAAGTTTTTTTTCAAACATTAGAGAATTCTCACAAAGGTTCTGTAGGAGGGGAGTTATGTCAGTTATTGGAGCTGACAGAGGAAACCTCTGGCACCAAACTGGGAACACTCCCTCCCTGACCCCCAGTCTTATGTAGCAGCCATGAATGGTCCTTCACCCAGCAGTTCCTTTCCTAAGATAAAGAATTTGAGATGATGAAAAAAGTGCCAAAATGATAAGTAGATATGCAAATAATTACAATGTGCTGCAAAGTCAAGTTGATGGGAATTGTTCTGAGTTCCAAGTGAGCACTGCCAGTATACTTCAGTAAGAAAACATGACTGGGAACCTGTAATGATGATGTGGAGTGTTTTGACCAGCAGTGTCTTGAGCAAGCTCCTTACTGGGTTAAATTGCAATGGACCACCTGGAAGCTCTGATTTATAAGCAGAAATATTTGTACTGGTATCCCAGTTTCAGGGAACTACCTATGAAAATATCTTTGCTGGGTGTGAAAATTGGATGGCTGCTCAGACTAATTATGATCATGCGGAGCTGAAGAAAGTGACAAACTTCACTGACAAATAAGATATGTGTTCCAAATTTGATAGGATAATCAGTTTCCACTTATGGACTTTTTTGAATTTTGAATCATTCTGTGAAAGGAGAAAAATAGATCAATCAAATATTGTTACCTAAACCCAACCAATACTAGCATTCATGCAAAAACTCCTAGAAGTACCTACTGACAAAAAAATTGCCATTTGATTTTAGTATGTATTGTGTTAATGAAATCTGAGAAATTATACCCCGAAATATTTGCTTTTGTCCTCATTTCCCTCTCGCTAGGACACCCCTGTGACTAAAAATGATATAATTTATAATTTCCCTGCTACCTACCTGCCTGCTGCAGGGGTGAAGTTCATGAATTCAAACTTGCACATGGCCTCTCCTTTGCTGCAGCTCATAGTCTAACAAAGTACAGTAATTTCACATTCATAAGCCTCACCATTTTGACTAAAATTTTGGTCTGAACCCGGAAGTGCGGCTTATAATCAGGTGTGGGTTATATACGGACAAAGAACGAAAAGTTGCTGTTTTAGTTGGGAGGACAGGTGTCTGCTGAGAGAGGCAGGAACTTCTCTTTGAAATGGAGAATGTAAACCTCCTCCCTCCAAATTATTACAATTTTGAAATCAAGGGGCTTTCAGACAAAGATATGGGAATTAGGAATAACAGTTCTTTTCTAGGGAAATTCAAATAGAAATACAGTACTACACAGAAACAAACTGCAAACCCTGACAAAGTCAGAGTACAACCTGACACCCGTCAGACAGGGTGTTGGCAGCAGTCCCATTAAATGGTGGCTGCATCCTCCTGCAGTGACAGATGTGATTCAGTTGGAGCAGTGCTCCTGTACAAGGTGCAGTTTCCCTCTAAAGGTCCAGTGGTGATGTGGAGAAATCTGGTTTTCCTCTGGAGTCCAGTGGAGAAAGGGGCTTCCTTAGTGTCCCAAAAGCTCTGTTTTTATCTTGGTAAGAAATGTTGGGCTCTTCCCCCTGGCTGGAGCAACTCCCAATGGGATGCAGTAATTTTATCAGTCCCACAGTGGGGCTCAATGGCCATGAGCAGAAAATGACTCGCTGGAGGAAGGATGGGTTGTGAAAAGATAAAGAACAATGCCCTGCCTGGTTTCAATGGATGGCCCATTAGCAGAATATCTGCAGTTGAGATAAGGATCATTGCCCCCAGCCTCCACAGATGGTGATAGAATAGATACTTTTTATCACAATCTGTATTGTTACCTAAGACAGTTGCCAACACCTGGACGTGCGGCTTATAATCAGGTGCGATTTATAATCGTGAAATTACTGTACATTTGTTATAGTTGTTGTTTTGGGGCTTTTTGGAAGCAGAATGATGACCTCCAAAATGTGTCTGCTAGCAAAGACCTGTCAGAGACAGGAGGGGCATGCAGCAAAATCAGCTGCAGCTTTAGAAGCCCAACACAGGCCAGTAGCAAACTGGGAAAGGCGCCTTCTGCCCAGCGGCCAGGTGGAAGTGCTATGCCATAGGTGGCAGGCTGCACTGAGTGGTCAGTCCAGGCTGCTGTTGCCCGTGTGCACATGGAAAGGGCCTATTGCTTCTCTTTAGGGACCTACTGAAATGAAACCTAGAGGTAATAGCTTCCATTCATAAAGGAGACTTACATTCAAATCAGTTTTTCTAGACTGTGTTACAGTAGTTGAGGTTCGTTCATGCTGTTCTTCAGGCACCCAGAGAAACGAGGTATTCATAGCCAATATTTTACTGCAGTTACATACCTACTTTTCATGCTCTTTATTTTTGATTAATTTTTTCATGATTCTTTTGAAAAAAGCATCCTGAATCAGCAATTATCCCTTTGAGTGTCTCAATTCTTCATCTCACAATGGTAATTTCAAATATTGTACTGATGTCTGTGGGTAAGTTCTGAATACTCTGAACAATATGCCTCCTATTTCAAAGAGTTCACAATTTAAAAGATCAAAAGTCAGTGACAGCAGAGAAGGGCAGAGGAGAAAGCATTTACTCCAATTTTGAACAGTGAAAATTTGTCATGCACGGTCATAAAGCTGGAGTAGCATGCCAGTTGAATTCCTTGCCTATAAATTAGAAACTTTATTTTAAAGGAAGTAGAGATGCTTTTTTTTGCTCCTCAGTGTAGATTTGGATATGTTCATATGGTTAATACACACTGTTAACATCTTTCCCATTCACTGATTTATTTTGTTATGTATACAACAAATCCCATTTAGCTTTCTGGTTTTTGAGGATATGGTAAAAAGTTTGACAGTGTGGAATTTTATTCCTTGGATAAAGTTCACACCTCAAATAGACCTTAGAGAAGGCATAAAGCCTGCTCTGGGTTCTCAGTTAGGAGTTAAATGGAACTTAAATGAAGTATAGACCATAGATTGGCAGATAGTAATGAATTTCATATATAGCAGTAACTTATATGGAAATATTAATTCTTTACACTCAAAATACAGTTTGGGATACTAATGACAGGGATGACTATGGCATGTTTACCTGAAAGCTGTGGGGATGTATGGCATGAATAGCTGCCTGAAATGTGGCATTTTAATTTTCACCACCAAATATTAGGTTCAGATATCAGTTTTAAACTTCTGCATTCCATGGGGCTTTTTATAAATAACACCAAAAATGTTCTTCAGAAAAGGTGACAAAGGCCCACAGATTCTATTTAGCTGACAATTCCTTTAGGTGACAGTACAACAGCATGTGAAGCACAAAAACACAAGCCAATAATTAAAGGAAAGGGTTACACCCTTTTTAAGGTTTGGGCTTTTTTTGTTGTTGTTGCTTTTTTTGTTTTTTGTTGTTGTTTTGGTGGGTTTTTGGGGTTTTTTTGGGGGGTTTTTTGGTTGTTGTTTTTGTTTTGTGTTGTTGGTTTTTGGTTTTTTTTTTTAACTGCAAACTCTTTCTGTAGGAAATGTAAGCATTGCGAAGAATGATAATGGGTGTCCCCTTCCCTTTAAACTCCTTCCTACAGAGGGCAAAGCACGAGTCTCTTACAATGGCCTCTTCCTTCCCTGCCTCTCCGGTGAGAGGTGAAATTCCTCCTTGTTTGAGAGCATGTAGAGACAGTCAAGACTATATTTGTGTGCATCAAGGTGAAATCACTTGGGCACCTTTTCCCTTCAGCACGAAGTATGAGGTGTGAGCTGTGAGCTCAGATCAGAGCTACAGAGAGCCAGGAGACCACAAGGGCAAAGAGCTCTGAGACTGCTTTTGAGTTTCACTCTTTCCAGTGGATTAAGTGAGTAGTTACCATGAGGTTATTGCAAAACCCTGTGAAATATTTTTGGTAGCTGGGTCTCTGGCACCAGGAGAGAATTCAGCTAATTTTTTTCAAAATTCTGGCTCATGTTACAGTGGAACCGAGGATAAAATATCTATCTGTCCTTGCTTCTATTTTGCAAACCCCTGAACTATTCAGCTTGCCCACGCATTGTGGTCCAAAGCATTGTGTGTTTTGGACTGTCTAAATTTTTATTTTGGCTTTTTAAAAGGTACACTATATGATTTAGGATGCTTAGTGGCATGCATACTAATTGTAGAAAAATCCATCAGATATTACCCAGTAGACTAGACAGGCTCCTTCATGGCTGTTATGGTCCATCAGGTAAATACATACTTTGGAACATGTACTAATGTCAAAAACCTTGAGTTATTTACCCAGGAGATGCTGTTCCATCATGCTGGGCAAATGTGTATCTACAGTGGGTTTTTTTTAACAGCTGATTTTTAAACTCTTTTTTTTTTTTTTTCAAAGTGAGCAGACTGTATCGGTTTTGAAAAAGCTGCCATGACCATTTATTAGAAAAATACACACATTTTCAAAGCGAACACATGCCAAGCTGTGTGCTGTTATTAATGTGCATTAATACAGCGCTGTAACATTGCATATAGTGGGCTCTGGAACCATTTTCCTAATAAGCCAATATATGGCTGTGGTTCTTATGTAATGCTGGCTTTGGCTGGTAATGGAACAGATGGCTTGTTGTTGCTCACACCCAAGCATTTGGGGTAGTCAGACCAGTGCCAGGTCTCCATGTTAATTCCTCAGTGCTGCCCAAGTCCTTGTAGGAGACCAGGAACAGTATAAATACATTGCATACCTCGTGTAAAATGTGCATTTTCTCCACATTAACCACTTCATGCCTGCAGCCAATGTAACTCTTTACTCTTCAGGTTGTTTTATAGCTGAATAATCTGGGGTATGGAGAGAAGTAGTAACTTGTCCAAGTTTAACCAGCTAGTCCTAATGTGAGGACACAAAATATTGTTTTCTTAAAGTAAGACTTTCTGGGCTTTCCGTAAATTTTGTCCCACCCTTCTTGTTTTTCTAAATAATGTAAGCAGATAAAGAGGACAACTTTTTGTTCTTGTTATTGATCAGGGTCTCATGAAACACTTTCTGAAATCATCAGGAACACAGATGTGTGGACCACACCATCACCTGAAACATGAAGTACATGACCCAATACATTTGAATATGCCCACAGAATTTGGATATCTTCCACCTGAACATTTTGATCTACCTTTCAAGACCAAATTTGTGGGGATGCACTCACTGAGTTGAATTTAAGGGTATGCCCCATAATCTTTCTCCTCTTTGATTTTGCCATCATCACCTACTCTGATTTTTCAAGGAAGTGCATCCTAACTTGGCATGGTATTTGCAAAGTTCCAGCATGCAGCTAGTTACAACTGAGGGGAGTGCCCCGGCAGGGCAGTGCAGGGAGGGCAAGGGGGTCTGGGGCAATCTTTTCAGCAGGAGTGCCAACAGCTTGGCTGTGTTAAACGACACAGCACTAAAGCCATAAGGCCATTTAAATTGTTTGAAAATGCCTCTGTTACACAGTTATCTTTATAACTTAGTCCTATCTGTAGCTGGCGGGACTTTGGCTTTCATTCGTGTGCCAACCATGTACTACAACATTAAAATACTGCACTCATAAAACCCTGAGCGCTGCGTGTGTGCACGGCCCGACTAAAGCTCAGCAGATGAGATTGTGATCACAGCCCCAGCTGCAAAAGGGGAGGAGGGGGGAAATCTGTGAGATTTGGAGTAAAAACTGAGGCTGATGGTGGTGTAAGGCTCCATGTTCAAAGTGTCATTGCTGGCTGGTGATTTACGTTTTGCATGTTCACCTGAGCGGCCTTTCTCCTGTGTGTTAGTTTGGACGACAATGCATTTTTTCATATGGGAGGAAGCAACAAAATAATAGAGAGAAATTAACCAATCAAAATCATGGTAAATAAAAGTCTCTCTCTCTCTTTCTTTCTTTTTAAGGCTCAAGAGGCAGCTGGCACTCTCAGGCTTTGTTATACTGAGGAAAGAGAACAGCAAACTGCATGCAGTATAGAGTCAGTGTCATTGAAACTAATGGCATGAATGATCTCACACTATTGTAGTAAGACGGAGATTTACTGTGCTTAGTAGAGAACCCATATTATGGAGAAAAGCATCGATCTACTTCCACATTTTATTCACATGAACGACAAACAAGTTATTCACTACTATGCAGTCACATTCAATCCCTTAGTGTCTGAGTCACAATGCCTCCCAAGCCCCTCACACTTTACAGCTGTGCAGAGCACCTAACCAATAACTACTTGTCTCCACTTTGCAACCAATAGAAAAGGTTTATTAACCCCTCTTACTTGACCACTTTACAGTTTAGACTTGTGTTTGCTGGATAATTTTAGCCACAATGTTTGAGTCCTACAATAACACGTCCATTAATGCAATGTCTTCTCTCTCCCCCTTTTTTCATGTTAGGCGTGAGGCAGGTGGAGAGAGAAGCTGTGGTTACATTGCCAGTTTAACTTTTTTTATCAGATTTTGACATTTCCATGACCAAGATGTTCTGCTTCCAAGTGCTCAGTGCCTGTTTCCTATGCAAAGAGTGCAAATAATGGTAGAATAAAATAAATGAAGATAGGAAAGGTAGGGAGAGAGATACAGTGCATTATGGACACTTTGTTCTTGATTTTTCCGTATTTTTTGACTAATGCCACCTGATAGAGCATTTTTTCCTTTGTTTTTAATTCTAACTTTGGTACTGTAATAGAGATATGATAGTGGTAATTATGGCAAAAGAAGGAAAATGCTGGCAAATTGTTTTATTTCTGTTTCAGTGGGGAGAGACATAATAATGGTGAAGAACAGTCCAAAAGTACATGGTATATTTGTGCTTTAATTCCCTGATTCTTTCCACTCCAGTACCTATGCAAGTCTTCCTCAGCCATGAGAGGATGCTCTTGGTACACCAAGTTGGGATGATTCAGAGTCCCTGTCCCTGCCAGTCTCATCCTCATCACTTTCAATGTAGCCTTCAGGGCAGATTGAGGATCTGTCAGGGAAACCTGTGCTACCATTCCTGACTGTTCTAATGGCTTTCTGGGAAGTGTGAGGTTGGTTTTCTCATTTCCTTTAGATAGGAAAACTCACTTTTGAGCCCTTCTTCAGCATCATTGTAGCTCCATATGTGTAGGACTCTACACAGTCACATCAAATCTATAGCTACCTGTTATCATACAGTTCATATCATTGATTCTTCGCTCTTTTTCTACATTTATATTTCTTAGGGAGTAAAAGCACAACAGTTCTTGAAATGCTAACATTTCATAACATTAAATGATTTGTCCCAAAGGAACTGGTGGCCAAGTCAGAAAAGGAATTTGTCTTCTAAACTCCTGCTCTCGTTCTTAAAGGTCACTCCCTTGAGCTTCTGCATCCGTTTGATATGAATTGTGGATATAGTGTGGAATAAACAAAAAAAACCATCTTTGTATCCCTGTTGCTCTAAGGAAAAATTAAATTCTGCATTTCTGAATTTGTGTTTTTAACAACGTTCTTCTCAAAATGCCATCAAAGAACTGCAAGATCTTGACTTTAAGAATAAGAAAGTTTTTTGTTTTAAGGTTGACTTTCTGCTGGGATCTTAGTGCATTAATTTCAGTATTAGCAAGTTAGGCTGTTGAATTTCTTGTTCTTAAAAATCTGTGAGCTTGGCTGATTTGAATTCCAAGCAACACAATTTCAGGTCTTATAAATCCTTGCAATACATTATGACTGCAAATGGAGGGAGTGGAAAAGAATTTCCAGTCCCAGCTGATTGCACAATGACCTTATCAAATAATTTAGTAAAGGAAAATAACCCAAAAATAATTCCTGAGAACTTAGCTCTAGACACACAAAGTACTTTAGGCTTGCCCTTCCTGGGGGAAAGGAGGCTTTGTCCTTTTTGCTGTTCAGGGAGGCAGAGGTGTCAGAGCAGAACAGGCTCAAGAACCTAATTTTTGAAAGGATGCCCTCACACCTTCCCCCTATGACTGAGGCAGGAGGAGTTGATTGGTGCATGGAGGCTCTTCCTTTACAGACATGCGCTCAAATATCATCTTCCATTTGTGCCTGGGATTGAAGATTTAGCTGGGAAATGAGTGACTCATTTTTCCTTTTCCTGAGGCAGGACACATCGATAAAATCCAAGCTGGTTTTCCAAACAAAGCCAAGCTGTGCATGTGCTCCAGGGAGGTGACACATGGGGCATGTATGGCAAGCAAACATTTGCCTTCAATTCCACAGCAGCTTTTGGAGTTCTGGTTTCCCTGGCATTTTTATCTTTTCCTTGTCTTAGTTAATCTGTGTTATTGTCTATTACTGATTCCCATCCAAATGTAACATGGGAGTTGCAATCACTTAACAGTTTGGTCTTAATTATACAATTATTTTCCTTCAGTTGTTCAGATGTTTTCTGTGATTCTTTGTTTTCCCATTTCCACACCTTGGAAATGAAGAAAAATTGGATTGCAAGAAACCTCAAAAGATCTTCTAATCCATCCCTCTGCCCCAAGGTGGGATCAATTATAACTCCATCATGCCTGGCAGATGTTTGTTTCTCTTGCTTTTAAAATCTTTCAATGATGGTTTTCCACCATTTTTCCAAAGCATTAGCTCTTTAAATTAAAATGAAAAGTCCTTGCGTGTCTGGTTTAATTTTAAATCAGCACTGGAAAGGACTGATTGTAAATGTGCTGTGGATTATGACTTAAATAGGGCAGAAATTGTCCATAAATTTGGGCATATAACTGAAATTAATCTTTGCAGGGGGCTTTACGTGGGACTTGAATTAATTTTTAATGAACTCTATTATCATGAATCTTTCACAGCTTTTGCTATTCTTTTAAACATGACAGTTCTTGCCATTTGATTACAGAAATTAGTTTAATTATAGATTGATGCCAAACACATGACAAAACACAAATATACATTCAGAAAATTTAAATACAAATTCTTTTACCCACTCAACACAAACAGATCTCTATTTGATAAATACTTGTTTATAGGAACTGCCAATTTTATAATTCTAGTCTTAATGAGAAAACCAGCATACCTGTATGTCAAGGGTTGGAAGAGTCTTAGCTTCTGTGTACTTTGTATGTTTTCCATTTCTATTTGCCACTAGAAGTATGCTGTTGCTGCTGAACTGAAAATACATTGCAGTGACATGAAAAAACTGTTTTATCATTTTAAGACCTGGCAATCATCCGCAGCCACCATATGATATTTCTGGCATTGAGGGTCTTTGGAATTTCTGAAAATGTTGGGAGGTTTTTGATAAAAGTGCATTAAAATTGTAACAGATCAGAAATATGTATGCCTTTAAACAGAAAATTCCTGGGGGTGTTGATACTGAGGAATTACAGAAAATACACATTTTGTGAAAATCTCACTTGGTAAGGAAGCTAAGTAGAATTTGAGGCTTTACATACAGCTTAATGTTATCCAAGATCCCTCTCTAATGAGGTGCTCAAATGTCCAAGATTTGTATGTGTTCTTGAGATTTTAATAGATTTTTATTGTCTCAGTTGCAAAAACCTGGATAATTGATAACTACGTACTCCATCTTGTAAATGTGCATATTTGACTAGAGATTTTCTTTTGGAGGTTGTCAAAGTTAGTTCCAAATTTTCTGTACCATTTCTCTTGCCTTTCCCTTCATCCTTCATTTGTTTTCTGCTTTCTGAAACTTAACCTCCTTATTTTTTTTTTTCTTTTTCTTTTTTCCCCACAAACTGTTTACTCTCATTCTGTGCTTGGAAATAAGGGTCAGGACTGCCTTCCATCCTCTACCTTGCTAATACTGGAGTTAGCCAAGCCAGGTAGAGGATAGAAATTCTCTGGGAAATTGGGATATGCACAGGCTTGGCCAGGCAGTGGCTACGAAGCTGCTCTTGGATAACACGTCAGGTTTACTCCAGTGCCTGCTATTTGTCAGCTTGGGAGAGTTCAGGAGGTCACCTGAAATCCATCTCCTCCTCTGCTGTTGTTCTCCCTCTCAGAGCCCTGAGTGTGTTAATGGTTTCTCAGCAGCAGACAAAAGGAGCAGGAGAGATAAGAGGGGCACACGGGTATTATTCAGCATGGCACTACACGTGTGACTTGTTTTCTCAGGCTATCACTTAGCACTCATGCTGTGACACTGTGCAGGAGGGGGCTTTGGATGGGCAGTAACCAAGCAGCACCAGCTTGGGAAGCAGAGGGTACTTCAGTGCCTCTTGCATTTTTTGGGTTCATGAACCAGAACAGGCTCCTTTGGCTGCAGGGTGAGAATGGATCCTGAAAGTGTGGCTCCCCATTCTTCTCCAGCCCTATGTTTAATACTTCTGGCTAAACTTCAGAAAAATGCTTGCAGAGGAGCAGGAAGATGAGATTTTCCCAAGATGCAAAATGCATTTGATGTGCTAAAAAAGTGTAAAACTCTACAAGCAAAGAGTGTTGACATATCTTATCTCAGTTGTCAGAAGTGGCTTGTGAAATCCAGCGAGATGAAATCCATGCTTTACATATGGTCAGTACAGGCATTTCTTGAACTTATTCTAACTTCATTTGGCAGCCTTCATACTCGCAGAAGGTGAGTATGCCTGCCCTGACAAATACAAGTAGGTTCTCCCTCATCTTTTTTACCTTGTTATTTCTTTGCTAACACCCTCCCCATCTCCTGCTCTGCCTCTTGTCTGACAGTCTGATTTTGGTACCTTTCAGAACCTGAAATGGTTATAAGCTAAGGAGGAAAGTGGTATCTTGTAGCATCCATGTTTTGTTATTGTTTCTGACTTGGATTTCCCTTGGGGAGTTGGGGAGTGTCTGAACACAGAACACAATATCCTTTCCAAACAGTATTTAAGGGTGGAAAAGCAGTCAAAAGGACAGTGACTGAAGGGGAAGTAAAGGAACACAGAAACGAACAAGAAAGTGCTAGGCATGGAAGTGTGAAGCTGAAGTTACACCAGTTAATGAGTTTCTAGTAGGGTATGCAGATGGTATCCTGGAGGGATCTGCCTGCAGGGAGTGCAGGTCCCAATATGCATCAGCAACTTCATGAAAGAAGATGCAGGAACATTTGTGTGACAAAATGGATTGTTAAACCTGGTGCCACCGGTAGAGAGGCAGAGAGCTCCTTTCTCTCCATCATTTAATTAAAAATGTTCTGCTTGACTAGTCTGTTCTATATGGGAAGTTTTTTCTCCATGGGCAGTTTGTGCTGTGGGCTGTGAGATAAGATACTGGCCCCAGTGCATGTGATAACATTGCATCAACAAGGAGCCTGTTCTCCAGTGTGCCCAAGCAGATCTTTCATTCAGGACAAAGGAAGTGTGGTTTGTGTTAAAGATATAGTTCAACTTTCATAATGAAGCAAGTTGTGAATGATGAATGAAAGCACTTATTGAGCTGAAAGTACACACACCAGATTGAGCAATGTTGATCTTTGTGCAACAATCAGCTGAGTAAGAGAAAGCAGGGACTGAATTTTTGGCTACCTCCGTTTGACCTTTATTTTGTACTTTTTTTAGCTGCAAATTAACACATCCGATTGTCAGGCAAATGACTGCTGAAATTTTTTGCCTGTTACTTGGTGGTGCAAAAAAGATAGATATTCAAATTGCATCACAGAAGGGTAGACCAGTCCTCTGACAAGACAAGCAATAAAGTCCAGTTGTATAAATTGTTATGCAATCAACATAGGCAGTTATTAAAATTGTTCATTTAGAGGGAGAGATATCATACTCCCTGACTGATTCTGAGCCATTTCTCCTTCCTCTTTCATACCCTTCCCTCTTTATTTTTTGTTATTTTTCCTGCAAAAAACAAACACTGCCTTTTATTCATCATAGATTATTCATCATGAAGAAATACCTTGATTGGAACTCAAACTGAATCAGATTTTAATTTACAAGGAGTGTTTGAAACAGATTTCCAAATGGCACAGCAGCACAAAGGTAATTCACAGAGGCGTGTGTTTAAAATAAGGGACTAGTTTATAGGAAAATCCGGAATGTGGGCTGGAACGTGTTCCAGAATTCCACCCTCTTGTCCTGGCTACACAAACAATGTGACTGAGGCCTGCCAAGAGTTGTTGTGTTTAAATAGAGAGAGAGAAGGAAAGTGGCAAGAATTCCCTCAGCACCATAATCCCTGCAGCCCTGCTACTTAGCACTTTTAACAGAAAGGTGGATACAGGAAACAAGAATAAGACATAGCACACTCCATCTCTTCTCTCCAATAAACATTGCATCGAATTCCATCTAATCTGGGAGAATAAACATTTCTAAGGCTTTTCTCTGAACATTTGATCTCAGTGACTAGAGCAGTTAAAATTTTTTAATGCCTTGCTATTTGTCTGACTGAAATTTTGTAGCATCAGGTTTGCGCATTGTGCACTCCAAGACATAACTTGAAAACCAAATCCTGGGGTTCTTACTCAGTTGGAATCCTACAAACTTTAACAGTGTGCTGGCTTTAGGAAAAATTACAGGGCTTGGCAGTGTAGCTGCTGTTGAGTTGACAATTAGAAAGAGTTAAAGAGCCTATCAGTAAGGTGATGACTGTTGCATAGGGAGATCTTCAATTTCTCAAAAGACAATTTGAATTGATGGGCTTTTATGAGCACTTAGGTCAGAAATGGATACATTATGTATTGGCACAGAAATGTCCTTCCTGCACAGAGTTTGGCAGGTATTCCCTGTCTTTGGAGGTAACCAATTTTTTATTAACTGTCTACCTCATTTTCTGTTGAAATGAAAACAATGTTTTTCTGGTACCCTTTTAAAGTTTTTGTCAGTTGATTTGCTGCCCTTTAGTGGTAGGTATACTGTGCTTGGGAGATGTAGCTGGAATTGGTTTTATGAGCTGTGGCAGTGCATACCTGAAGCTTCAGGAGGTTTGACATTTTCCTTTTTGTGCTCTCCAAAAAGATGCAGAGTACACCACCACTGCCCCGTTTTTCCCACCTACAGGGTATGTTTGTCACCCACTACATCCTTCACAAAATTTTTCAGTAACTTTTTCCTTTAATAATGTCAAGGTCCTCTTCAGACAGGGATGTACTGAAGGGTCAGAATAATCATATAGGCTGGAGTTATTACTGGAGATTCTCTCTTGAGAATGAGCACAGAGCTCCAAATTCATGTAGGGAATGGCAGGATCTTTCTCTCATCTATGTGTGTCTCAACTATGTGTGTCTTTAGTCCTGCCTGCAGCCTTCAGGTTGTTGCTGTCTTTGAAAATACTCACCTTTTTTACGTGTGCTGTTTAATGCAAATAGGAGACTGAGCAAATGTGAATCTGTGGAAGCTTTTACACTCAATTTATTGTTGGAACAGGTCCTTTTGCATTTGTTTTACCTATAAAGTGGGAAAACTCATGGTCAGTTTCCCAAAAGTGTTTCTTAGACTCAAACAATTAATACTGTAAATCATGAGAGAGACTGAGTAAAAGGCAACTGGTATGCTCAGCACTGCATAGCTATTAATCTCCAGGCCAGATTTTTCAAGGAGCTGAGCATTCAACTGTTGTCAACTTCCAATTCAACTCCTAAAGGAAAAGCCAAAATAATCAAAACTTCTGCAGGAGGCCTAATGCTTCAGGAAATCCAGTCATCTGATTTGGAAATGCACCTGGGAAGTTGAGTTCTGTTGGGTATGTGGGCCCTGACAGCTATATTTAAGGCTGGCACATCCTTCTTGGGCAACTGGCATATTAAATACTTTCAAAAGCTGTGCTTTCACTTTATGCTGGAAACAATATTTAAAACACAAGCCTTGAAAGGTATTTCCTCCTCATTTTGCTCTCTGGGAGACCAAAGTCTCTTATTTATGAACTGCACAGACAATTACAGCCTGCCATTCCCCACCCAGTTCTCCCAATGCTGACCTGGGGGTAGGAAGTAGTTTGTTCTTTATGCCCAATCAGTCTTTGGCCTCTCTCCTCAGCTCTCAAGAAGCAGTTTTTTCTCATGCAATATTGCCAACTAGTAACCAAATAGAAGCAATTAAATGGCTCTGTGCATGTATATTGTGGTAGAGACTTCAGATTGTCAAGTGAAAATCTCCAGAGCCCACTGACAGCATTTGGAACTGGTTGATGCTCCTCAAAATAACTTTAGTCTTTGTCAGTTGACGTGTCTTAGTCTTCACTTTTTAAAACCAAAGCACAGAACAGACCAGTGTTATATGTTCACTGTCATAAGCATTTGAAAACTAGCTGCCATTCATAACTTAGTTTCTCTCTGTTATATTTATATACAAATGTTGGTTTAAAGGACCTGACTTTTTTTCTCCTTGCTGATGTAAATGGAGCAACCCAGATGAATACATAATGGAACTGAGGCCACTAATAGGCTATTGCCTGTATTAACTTTGAAATAGTTTGGTTTACCTCAGAAAAATGGACATTCCAAATGAACAAACCCTTATACATTTCTTAGGAAGAGCCTATGTTATGCCTGTCCCCAGTTGTGAAAAACACTTCATGCTTTCTCAAAAATTGTCTAGGAGAACAAACTATGAAAACTATGACTAATGCTGAGAAAGGAGAGCAGGTTCTGAGAATCTCCCCTGTTCTTCTGGGATATTAGGACCATTGCCTAACATATTGGGAAGACATATATACAGCATGTATACACACTGCTGTATTACCTAGATACAATGGAATGAAAGGATCTCCTATCCCTTCTTCCTTTTAAATTCTTTTATTCTGCCACATGTTTTCTCTTAGAGGTTTGTATGGACCAGTATCACTTACCATCCTGTTGGTAAGAGACTTTCTTCCTATATTTAATCTTCCCTAAAACTTCTCAAATCGTTAAGTTAGGCATGCCTGCTACAATCGTGTTGAATGCAGAGAAAAGGGGCAGCTGCTTTAACAGTTGTCTTTTCTGTTACAACCTTATCAGAGGAGCTATAAAAATATGGATGTCTCTTCCTGTATGCATGATTTTATAATCGCGAATAAGCTCCGTGCTGTGCTGGCTCCTGAGAAAATAAATATTGCCACCACAGGGCTCAGTGCTGTCAGAGCTGCTGTTGGTGCGCTCACAGGCACACACGGGAGGGAGAAATGCATCCAGCGAGGTTCCCTGTGTGCGGAATGTGTCCTTTAGGTGGTGCCATTGTGTTTTTTTAAGGTGAGGCAGCTCGGAGAGGATGAGGCGCACAATGCATCCTCCTACCCGGAGTGACTCGGAAACATCTGAGAGCACAGAGCCATATCCACGCACAGGATGTAATGCTGCTAGAGTAAATATAGAGCGGCTGCTGTCAACAATGGGGAGAGCAAGGGCTGAAAGAATGGCAACTTGAAACATCTTTTTTTTTCTCTTTTTTTTTTCCTCTTTTTTTTTTTTTCTCTTTTTTTTTCTCTTTTTTTTTCTCTTTTTTTCTCTTTTTTTTCTCTTTTTTTTTTTTCTCTTTTTTTTTCTCTTTTTTTTTCTCTCTTTTTTTTTCTCTTTTTTTTCTCTTTTTTTTCTCTTTTTTTTTCTCTTTTTTTTCTCTTTTTTTTTCTCTTTTTTTTTTCTCTTTTTTTTTCTCTTTTTTTTCTCTTTTTTTTTCTTTTTTTTCTCTTTTTTTTTCTCTTTTTTTCTCTTTTTTTTTCTCTTTTTTTTTCTCTTTTTTTTTTCTCTTTTTTTTTCTCCTTTTTTTTTCTCTTTTTTTTTCTCTTTTTTTTTCTCTTTTTTTTCTCTTTTTTTCTCTTTTTTTTCTCTTTTTTTTTTCTCTTTTTTTTTTTCTCTTTTTTTTCCCTTTTCCTTTTCCTCAGTATCACCCAAAGCAAGAAAGCTGAGGTAAAGAACAGTTATTAGGAATGGGTGCAGTCCATGGAGTTTTTATTTAAACTGTCAGGTGATTTTAAACCCATCAAAAGGGTTTGGATGTGTCAGTTGGGTTGCTCATGTGGCTCCCGGTTGAGGGTGAATCATGAAGAATCTCACAAATATGCAAAGAGAAACGTTTAGGGGTGGGTCTCAAAGCAAAAGTGAAATGCAGTTTGTTGTTAAGTGGGCAGGAAATCTTGCCTCATGGGGAAGGACCAGGGAAATGAGGAGTTCAAATCCGTGTTTGCATGGCCCTGGCTGGCCAGTTTCTCACCATGTTTTTTTTTTGTATTCTTTTTTTATAATACATATTCTAAACTGTCTGAGCTTCAGTTTGAAGCTGTACTGTTGAACTTAATGCTTTAATATATTTTAGATGCTTTTACAATGCTGAATTAAAGGGATCACATACATACAAAAACATTGCTGTTGTTTACACATGGGTTAGATGGTGTTTTCTTAAAATCAGGGCACCCTTTGTCCCGTGTTTTCTCACTGCACACGGGTCAGAAAAGCACAAAAGTACTGTATGTCTGAAACATTTCCAGCAGCTTCCCTGGACCTGCTTCCAAAGCTCATTGAAATCTTGTTAACAGAGCACTCTGCCTCCCCCTGATACCTCACACTGCAAAACAGCTTTGAAGGCCTAGGCTGAATAATGAAGGAAACAAGGGCATCTGGGGTCCATTATTTACCCCATTTCATAAGGCGCTTCTACAAAGTCTGCTGCCTGTCTTTTCAGATCCATGACAGAAATAAATACAAAGCCTGGAAAGAGCGAGCACATCAGAGTTGTCTGCTGCCCTCTTCACTGCCCCCTCCCCTTTTCTTCCTGTTTCACAGGACACATTTTTTTCATCTCAGCTACATGGAGTTCTCTTTCTGCCCAACACACTTGTTCTTCCCCCTTCAGGGATTCTTTATTCCAAGTAGCTCTTTTTTTTTTTTTTTTTTTTTTTTTTTTTTCCTTGGGAAGACATCTCAAACACTTCTGGGTTTTTGAAGAAGACCAGTGTGAAGTTGCTCAGAGATTTTTATTTTCACTTTTTTCTATTTTCTTCTCAAACTGACAAAGACTTGAAGGCTTGAATTGTGACTGTGGCAGCATTAGGAAAACACATGTGAAATGTCAATAAAGTGATTCCCATCACTTTATTTTCAAGTAATGAGGGTATTCTGAAATGTTAATGTATCTCAAAGGCTGGAGCTGCTGCAGAGGCAACAGGTTGAGGGAATTTTTGTCAGCTCTAGAGTGTCTGAGCGTTTTTAAGAGGGTTGGCCCAAAGTGCCTCTACACTTCTTGTGAATATAAACGCTCTGCAAATCTGGCTTTCCAGTGAAAACCCTTTGGAATGCTCAGTCAACACTAGAGCACTTTCTCCAGGCTCTTAGCACCCCTAGTATGGGTGGAATATCTGGGTGGCTACACCAACACAGAGCAACTGTAACTTGAGAACGATTAATTTCACACTTTTTTTCATCTACTCAGGTAGGACATTGCCTTTATATGTTGCTTCTACTTTGATTTAGTTGAACTGACAGTTCCAAATTGAGTTAATTTCTTACATAAATGAGTGTCTGCAATCCATCTGCAATAGACCTTCCTCTTGCACAGTTCAAAAGAGCAATAATGTCATTAATGTGTCAAAAGAGGACTAGAACAGGACGAAAAAAGTAGGAGACCTTTATTTAGGGAGCTCCTAAAAATAATTCCAATAATAATTTATTTATCCTAAATGAGGGTTCAGGTCTAAAGGAAAAGCTAGACAATGCATATCCTGAATTTTAAGGCTGCTGCAACCCCTGCTGCTTATTTGCAGCCATCCAAACTATTTTCAAAATTAGGTAGGGCTTCTGTTTCAATCTTCCTGCCTATTCTTCAAGGAGTAAATGATCTGGTATTCTTTAGATTGGGATCAACTTTTCTGGACTTTATGTGCCTAAAACATCACCCAGAATCAACCTCGGAGGTGCAGAGGGCTGTTGCTGATCTATTTTAAGTGCACAAAGCTGCTTCCTGGTTATATTTATAAAACCAATGGGTGATTTTTTTTCCTTTCAGAGAGAATGATAGATCTCAGTGTTCACCAGCATGTGTTTCACGGGCAGTTACCAACCTGTGATCGTGTGCATATAATCTAAATAAGAGACAGAAAAATCTCCCAGAAGCAACATGAGTACCATTTATCTTTTTACCATAATAATCTTAGGTTTAGCCAACAAAGTATCTCAGGATATTTAGCTGAGAGGCCACCACTGCCAGACTCTGCTGAATCATTGTAAACATGTGCCATTCCTTTTTTTTTTTTTTTATTTTAGTGAGAATTTTTGCCACTACAGTAACTGCCAGACAAAATAATGAGCAGTCAAAAATAATGAACAAAATAGAAAGGCAACCTGAAAATTATGGTTTAATTCAATCACGATACCTCTTGGTGGGCCCTGAATTGCCACATAAAGATTTGCCTGTTTTCAGCAACTGGTTCTTATTACAACAAGCCCCAAACAGAAACCCCTGAAAATGTAAATGTAATGCTTTCTTTGTTGTTTGTTCGGCTGGGACAGTGTGGAGGTGGTAAGCCCTTTTGCTATTATGTGCTTTGCAGGTGTCATTGCCTGCTAGCTGCAGTTGCTAGACTTTGAAACCAGAGGGGTAAGCAGCTCTTAGGGGAGCTGAGGGTGTGTAGCATCCTGCTGTCTCTCTGACCTGGGGCTGCTAGGTGTACATGTGCTGCAATTAGTTTGGATTTCCCTGTAGCTCCCAGCCTTGCACTTCCTCATATGGTTCATCTTGCATTATTCCCTACACTTTTAATGCATTTAACCTTTCTCGTTGGATTTCAGTACGATGCTTGCTTCTTCCCTTGTTTTCGTTGTCCTTCAGGTCTGCCGTTCTTTGTTTCTTTCTTTCTGCTCTATTCATTTTAAATACACCTGGTAGTTTTTGCAGTTCGAGCCTGCTTTTCAGAAACAAAAGAATGTTGGTCTTACAAGAGTTGTACACGTCTCAGGTATGTCAATAATTGATTCTGAGTAACCATAGGGTATTAAATAAATGAAGAACTGGTACAGCCATAAAGTCTGATGGCAGCTGTCTGGCTTGCTTTGAGGAGCTCAGGAAAGGACAGCGATATTATCAATTGCTATGGTCAGAGAACAGTGTTAAGAACTCATTTTGTCTAAATCCCTGCTTTGGGAATTAACCTTCCCTGTGGTGTAGCTAAATTGTTCAATCAATTAGTTTTAATTTTCTTCCCTGCTAAATGGAGGTAATACTAATTGTTTAGGTATCTCATGGTGTGTCATGAGGACTAATTAGTGCTTAGGAATTAAAAAATGTTGCTTAAACACCCAAGGGACCAAGAGAGGAAACACTGAAATTGGCTGGATTCATCCCCAAAGTGATGGTTGCATCACATTTACCTCCATGGTTTTCTGTGTACTTTCATCCTGGGAGACACTTGACTTGCCAACTTGCTTACAAATCCTGGTGTGCTCCAGTACAGGTGGATGGATGAAGGAGAACTGGGGGATAATTTTGTGCTGTGGGCAGAGGAAGAAAAGAAAAGCTGTCATCTGTTGGATTAGGAACCCACGGAGTGGTTTGAACAGCTGCACATTCTCCTCCTTTCACAGCACACCTGATTTGGTCCTGCCATGGTGGTATGCGTTTAAAAACCCCACAGTTTTGCTGGAGCTATTTTTAACCTTTCTCTTGTCCTTCTCCATGATGTGCATGCTCTTATCTTTTTATTTCAGCCTTCTGCATCTTTCCTAGCCACATGTACATCACCCAGATTGCAGTTTCCCTACCCTTTTGCCCACATTCCTGTTCTTCATCCTCCTTGTAGTATTTTTCCCCTTTTAAGGTACAGGTTTATCTTGTGACTCAAATCATCCTAATGCCCTCATGCCTCCGTCTCCCACTTTCCTTGCAGAGTTATGTAGTGTGGTGCATTCATCACGTACCCCTAATCTGCTGTTTGCCCAGTGGTTCAGGCTTGCCAAGACATCATCTGATTATTGCAGACTTTGAGATGTTAGATGCAGGATTAGCTAGATGGCTGAATGATTAATGAACCAGGCTCGCCACCACATCTTGTTAAGTCTGAGTTTATCAAATCCACAAGGGAGTTGTTCAAATTCACTATTGTGGATCATTTTTCCTTCCACAACAAAGCCCCCCACCGTCTCTGTTGTTGCAAAAATATTTATTACCTGATCATATCCTACCTGGCCTCCTGTATCTTCTTGGTCTACTTTAATGGCCAATTTCATCCTCATACCTCTCCCTCTTGCATTAGTGTGATTTTTTTGCTCATCTCTACCACAGAAAGATCTACAATATCTTGCTCTAGTTCTAGTAATTTCTAGCTCTTTTGTAAATCATCTCAGGCCTATTTCTTTGCTTTTCCTTTTGCTGTGGTCTCCCTCTCCTCTTTCCACCTCCTAATATTCTCATGGTTCAGAGCTGCCTTGTCCCTTCTTTGCAAAATTTCTCGTTTTCTCAGTATTGCTTTGTAATCAATACCTTTTCATTTTTCCCCCCTCCCATTTTATTACTCACCAGTAACCTCCACAGGCTTCTTTCTTGGAATTCCTGTGGCATGATCTGCCTTTTATTCCTGCAATAAACTCTTGTTCATGTAGGTGGTTTTAGTAAATATCATCCCCACGGGCTGCAAAATCCTGATGCAAAGAACTGATTTTTGCAACATGTGTGCACATATAAAAGTGACTGTGTACATTGTTTACAGGTCCTGGCCTGTATAATATTGTTAAATTCATGGGCCTAAGCATGGCCTAATCCCTGCCCATTGGCCACGATTCCTGTGAGGATTTAGTAATTGTTTGAACTCATGACATGTGAAAGTGCCCTATAGTTCCAAGGTCTTCATCCTGGCTGGTCCGTGCTTGATGTAACATCTACGTGTGTGAAAGGAACCATAAACTCAACTGCTTTGCCATCATAAACCTTTTATCTTCCTCAGTGTGTTTATATAGAGACAGTGTGCACAATGAAGAGGGGAGGGAGGACAATTATGGACCAGAAACAGCGACAGCACCGATAGTGTCAGACCAGAGTCCCTGGAAATCCACGTGGGGATTGCATAGATGCTCAGCAGCACGGGGGAGGCTGTGCAAAGTAACCAGAGATCAGAACAATACCTGTGTGTGCGAGCCATGCAGGGTCACAAATAATTGTGCTTGCAGCAAACAGCCCCTACCTGCAGTGAATCTGTAGGAATCTTGTGGCTATTAGGAGTTTAGACAGGTATGCACAGTGAGCAGGTGTTTTCCTATAGGCACATCTCACATGCAAGCATGTGTTGCTAGATGGACCACAGATCTGGCATTTTTCTTAGTGAACTTGGGAGAAGAATGAGGTGGAAAAGGGAGGGGGAGCAGAAACCAATCAAAGAAAGCAATACTTTTTATCAATCATATTTGATGCTATTCTTTCTCTCTCTTTCATCACTTTGATCTCTCAAATAAAACTGATACTTTGGCCACTTTCCAAACTCTTAGCTGTGCAGTCTGAGAGGGCTCTGGGTTAGCTGCTGAGGGTATGTGTTTGCAATTATGCATTTGAAAGTATTTCCCCCTCTGCTGAGATAACATTCTTTTTGTGTTACCACACACTTCTGCTGTCTCGTTTTTCTTCTCCCATGGCACTGCAGGCTGAAAGGCCTCACTGCATTACCCCTCCTCCCCTGATCTTTGCAACTGATATCTGAATAAAATACTTTACTCTGCTGGTATTTAACCTGCTGAGCCTTTCACTTTCTAGCTGTGAAACACACAAAAAGGGTATCGGGCAGAAACATCCCGGCAGTTTCATTTCTTAATATGCCTCCAAGGTAAGGCAAGAATGAACAGGGTGGGAAAATTTATACTGATGTTGGGGAACTTCAGTGCTTTATTTATGGGTTAACATTCACTGAGAACAGCTTTGCATTTACTTTTCCAATCTCTAGTGTTTTCTTCCATACAAGAGAACAAATTTGAAAATTCTTCTTTATTGTTCATCAGGCTGTAATTCAGTTTATGAAGTTTGTATGAGTAACGATCTGTCTTTTGTAGGATAGGTACATTAAAATTTTTTAGCTGATGAATTTTGGCTTCACAGTAGTGAGTAAATGAATTACATCAATTATTAGCATAAGAAGATAGATTTTGTATTCACTGACAAATAGCTAAGTTCCTTGAGATGTAAAACAAAAATTTGTGTGACTCTATGAGCCCTTCACACTGCAACCTGTTCTACCACACGTGATTTGTCTGACCTTGGATTTGCTCACTGTGGTCCAAGAAGGAAATACTATTTCTTCAAAAAGCACACTGCACTCAGTACTACAAGAAACATTCTCCAAGTGTAATTTAAATCTTCTCTCTGGAGTACAGCACTCAATAGGCTTAAAGTGATTGGAGTCAATAAGAATAGGAACACCACTATCTTGGGTCTGATGTAGCATATCTCATGTTAAGTCTGTGTGAAAATTAAACATGTGGGGTCCAATCCTGTGGTATTCCTTCCCTCCCACTGGCTTAGAAAGTTGGTTGGGATCACACTCTCCCTTTCATGCACGTGTGTGCTTGCAGCCACCACACACCCACACACGTGGCTGCAGGAGAGGAGCTGCTGCATCAGGGACATGTCCTGTCTGTTTCTGTCCTCTGAGAAGGAATCCTGTTGTTCCAGATGTTTTATGCTGAGCATTCTCTGGCTAGGCTAAAGTTGAAAACCTTTTGAACATCTCTCTAGTTTTAATATAAATCATGGAAGGTTTCTGCAGGCCTGCACATACCTGGGACAGGATATAGATTTCTCCATTCTTTCATTTTGTATAGAACTATCTGGGCAGCTAAAGTCCTGGGTGAAAAAACCTACTAGCCCAAATGAATTTCCCACCTGAATATCTCTGATGATAATTGGCAATGCGTATCCTAAGTGAGGGCAGTTTTATAGAAAACTAAGACCTAATGCCAAAACTTATTCTAATGTTCCCCTAATTTCTTTTATGCTAATGATCCCCAAATTTCTTTTATGCTCATGATCAACTCAATGAATTTCAAAGATCCGTATATACCCTTGCATCATATTCTACACAGAAATCCTAAAAAGGAAAAGTAAATTTTATCGGCTTAGTGGAGGCCAGCAAACCAGCTTGGTGTAAGAATTGTGCATGTCATAGTCTTCATGACTTGGACCCAACCCAGTGATTTAGGGTGGAGAAATCCAACAGTGAAATTTTAAATAAACGGCAAAATTACCTCCGAAATATTTGTAGGACGTGAAAACAGCAGTTGAACAAAGTGTAAACCTTCTCTTGGTCATGTTTCTTCTGCTACTTTCGCACAAGTCATTGCCAGCTTCATTACTATCAATGTCTTATAGCTCTTGCCCAGCTGAGTAAGATGAGCCTCTCCTTTAGTCAAAAACCCTGTTCAGAGAACTCAGGATGGGCTGACTGGGTCCTTGGTGCCTGATGTTTGGGAAGTAGAAAACATGTTCAGCAGACACTGACAACATTCACAGGAGTGTATCCTCCTTATACTGAAGTCCAGAGTTGGTTTAATTTCCTTAAGGAAAGCATGAGAGGCTGAAAAGGAACCAACAAGTGCTGAGTAGGGAAGGGTTTTGTGGGTGAGCATCTCGTTGTTTCTGTGTTGCTTAGTCTTGGGTGAAAGTGCAGTTCTGCATGAATAAATGGCTCTACAAGTACCAGCCATTTTGAATTGATATTTCACAAGGCTGGTTGGTCACCTCTGCTAAAAGGCCTGGACATGCATTGCTGTAAATTGGTGCAGTCACCGACTTAGGAGAATGAAGGGTCTGTCCACTTCCATGAACCTGCAGTCCATTTCCTCTTGGTCCCAACACTGCTTCAGTAGCATTCACAGCATGGCACATGATAAAGGACACAACGCTGGGTATCACTGGCCGTCCCTCCCCCCTGTTCCTGACTAATGTCTTTTCCATGTGGGAGCAGAATCCTGATACGCGTGACACAAGCAGAGTACGTGGGAATTAGTTCCATTAAAGCCATGCCATATGGCTCGCAGGGTGCTCTGTGATACCACTGTGCTGCTTGACAGTCTTTCCCTATGGATGGGATCAGTGCATATTCCCTGATTGCACTCTTTTTTAGCGTATCACACAGGGACAGACTTTTAATTAAAAATGACATCATCATGCTGCTGCTAGCTCTTTGCAGCAGTCCAACATATTAATGCTGCTTGTTTCAGTTTTCAATGATCCTATTATGAATTGTAACCTCATTACACAAACCTTGCTATACAGTGGAATTTCAAATGGGGTTTTGTGGTTTTTAGAACTTAAACAGCTAGAATAAGCACAAAGGCAGTTGTGGTCAGGCAGCTTCCTCTCTTACCGCAGCAGTTGTGGGAGATGCCATTCCAGTGACCACTGTTTCTACAATGAGTCAGTTTCATTTTAAACAATTTGACTCAGTTCTCTTCAAAGGGGGCAGCATGTTATTTCTGCATGATTTTTGTGTGCATGACTCTCTGCAGAGGGGTCAGTGCCAACTTGAACCCTTTGGGATCCAGCCTCTTGGAGCAGCCTGGATTCTCCCTGTGGCGGGAGGTGTGCTCCTTAAAGGCTGCAGAGCTGGGGCTGCCGGCCATACATCTGTTCTGCCAACATGCCCCGTGCTTTCAGCCACCTGAAAACACCATGTTAAGCGCTGCTCTTTCCACCAGCGAGCCAATGCTCGAGGTAAGCAGCACTGTAGCCTTTGCAAAAGCTCCTGCAAGGAAACTGAGGTTAAACCGTTGCCCTTCTGAAATGAAAACATGAAATAAAAGTGCATAGATGCTTCAAAAAGTGGAGGGGGAGGAGCGGGAAGTATAAATAGGTTAGGCAGTGGCAAGAAGGGGTCCAGTTGTTTCTGTGCACAGTGAATTATGA